>NC_138186.1:60334501-60848508 GCF_964194105.1 Spermophilus citellus | reverse complement strand
TTCCCATTCTCATGGGATAGGTGGGGTTGTTTGGAGTATGCTGGTATCTCCACCCCTCAGGATGGTGAGGGTTACTTGGGTTATAGGGTCAGTCCTGGAGGTGGAACACCTGGAGGCAGGTCATAGCAATTGCGGGTTCATGTTGGAAGATTGCTCCACAGGAATCTACTTTAGGGTCCGTTCCTGTGATATGGGAGCCTGGTCTCAGCCCTTTATATCACCTGTGAACCCCGCATTTCCTGGTCTTTAATTTAGTCTCTAAACTATATCTCTCTTGTCCCTTAACTTTCTCCTTCATGAACCTCTCTATCTGGAGGTCCTGAGGGCTGAGTGCTGGGACCTGTGTGCTGGTCATGGAGATCAGGACCAGGTGTTGAGAGCTGCGGGTGGCGGCCACATAGCTGCAAGTGCTGGGCCCGGTTGGCGGCTAGGGGTTTATTGGGAGACTGAGATTGGGAAGCCGGTGGGCTCTGTTGATTGCCAGACTGGTGGGACCAGATCATCAGTGGGTGCCAGATTGGGGAGGGAGTTGGGGAGTAGCCTGGTGTCTGGTCCCAGCAAGTGCTGCCTGAGTTGGCCCAGGGAATCCAGATGGTTCTGGGCTGGGTGTGTGAGTCATGATCAAGATTCCTTCATACCCTCCTCTATCCTAATGACCATGTGCTAGGCTCTCTTCTGTCTCTGCAGCAAGATGGTGGCAATTACTACACCTAGTGGGGAGACCTCAGTGTAACCAACCCTGCAAGAACCTTAGTGATGGTCTGCTAGGCCCTGGCTGTTTTCTCTAGATGGAAGTGGTCATGTTTCTAATTGGTGGCGGCAGCAGCTAACCAGTAGGTATCTTGATGTTGGGCTTCCAGGCAATTGCTGTGGTCCCAAGATGGAAGTTGCCCCAACTAAAGATGGCAATGACAGCATTGGAGGTAACCCAAGATGTTGGCGGAGGTGTCTCAAGATGAAGACTTTCAGAACTGGGGTATGGAGGATGGGCTGTGCGGTAGAGTTGTGCAGGCTGTTCTGAGATTCAGTGTTGTGGTGGGCTGTGTTGCAGTGAATGGCTGCCTCCAGGCCCTGTCCTCTATCTCAAGGTAGAGGCTACCAAGTCCAGGGAGCTATGGAGGTAGATGCAGGGTCTCAAGACGGAGGTGGCCAGAAGAGCTCTGTGTTGGTAGGTGGTGGCCTTGTACAGGAGGTCCTGCGGGGCTGGTAGTCTCTTGCACTAGCGGTGGGGGCAGGGTGACTACATTTTTAAAATCCCTATTTTTATTCAGACCTAAGGATCCATTCCCAGCTTAATTTAATGATCCAAATGAGAATTATTCCAGAAAAACCTGTATAATTTTTCACTTCATTTTCAGCACAACAGATTAGTATGTGTATAGAGTTTAAATATGTAAAAGTGTTTGTATAATTTGAATGTCAGATTTGAAATCATTTGGTATGTCTTGCTTTTTGAAGCTTTGCCCTGAACCACTGATTTCTCTGGGTTAATTAGAGTTTCTTATTCATTTTACTTTATACTTAAAATAATAATTTCTTCAACTGTGGAATTTGAGTATTTTTGTAGGATGTGTATATAGATTCTTTTTACCCATTAAATTTTTATTTCTTAATCACATATTTTGGGAAATATTTTACACTATATTTTATCATTTGGATATTAGCAATACACATTAAAATTCTTAACAAGTTTTTAAAAAACAAATGTTTTTTATTTATTTAATGTAATAAAGTCCTTGACAACGAAACCTGCTCTTTTGGAACTCTCATTAAAGGTTTCAGAACGCCTTTATGCAGAACATTCCTGAAGAAAATGATGCCCTAGAGCGGCATTCAGTAGGAAAATCCCTTGGCCTAGTTCCAACGGGAAGATAAGTTTAAAAGTTTAAATTTTTGCTATGAACATAGAGGGATTTTTCTTTGGTAGTATTTCAGAAGATATCTCCAATCCTGTGTTTATTAAGTTGCCATTTGTGTTTCATATAGTTTGGGACATCAAGAAAAATGGGATTATTACTTAATGGCTTTCCAATTAAATACAATCATTTGCTATTTTATAAAAAAGTGGTCTCAAAGGTAAGGGTTTTGGTTTGATTCACAAATAATTCTTCTGGAAAGGGTGTTGTTTTCTTTGGTAAGGACTTCCTTTTTGATTTTCTAAGCTTTGATTAGGGAAATGTCTCTGGGTGGCCTTTTAGCTTGGGGGATTGATACAGAAGTCTATTTTTACCTTTTGTGATAAATAGCCATTACAGTTGTCCATATTCAAACTTCATCTTAATTTCCTCTATAAGTTTGACCAAATGAATAGGATTGGCTCATGTACTTTTCTGCGGCTTACTATTTTAAAAGAGAAACATGTTTTCCTGAAATTTTGTGCTGATGAGAATTTTATAATTTTTTATGTGAACTGAAATGAACCTAAAATCTGTTTGCATTGAAAATCATACTTTTCATTTTATAGACTGATATTTCAGAAGTTTTTTTTCTAATTTAAGACTGAATGAGCCTTTAATGCCAAGTTGTCATTTATGAACATAAAAAGGAAAAAAAAACTCTTCCTTTTGGCTTTTCATTCTTCAAGAGTCTATTGTGTTTTTGAAATTTGTAGGTTAACTTTCTATGTAGCTTTCTGCATTCATTCGTTCTTCATATGCTTATTTTCCTTGAATATTTTATTTTGCTGTACAAAGTCATTTTAGTACATACATTCTATACTTTATTATTTCCAAGTCATAGGAGACTGTTAAAGATGGTTTGTAATTGGCTTTTTAGGATTGTTATTTCTTAAAATAAAAGAAAGGGAGAAGTGGAGAAAACTTTTTATTTAGATCAAAGAATGAGTATCAAACCTATGTAACAGCACTCAGTGATATAGTAATTATATCACTTTTTATTTTACTGCCAGAGTTTATAATGCCTAATATTTGCTTTTGCCCATCATAATTTCATTCATTTGGGAACAAGGTAAATGATCTCTCACATTTGTACTTTGAAAATTTCTTTCTGGGGAATTGCCAATGATATAGTCACCTTAAAGAAGATTTATTATATAGTGAATTAATTTTCTAATTATATAGCAGAATAAAACGATTTCATTGAGGTGAATTCATATTACCTATAAAATGAATATCATAGTTTAAGGAGGTAGACATTGTGCTATAGTGGAAAGAGATCTGAACCAGAGACCAGAAAGTTGTTTTCTTAGCTCTTCAAATGCATCTGGTATGCTCCCCAAGCACCCTTTGTACTTGCTAATTTCTTCTAGAATTCTCTCCTTAGCCCATATCTCCCAATATTTTCATAATTTTACTCAATTCTCTTCTCATATTACCCCCTATGAGATCACTTCGTGTCCACTCTATCTACATTAACTCTCGTTACTCTGTTCCTTTTTTTTCACTGATTTTTAATTTTTATACTTTTTTGCTTCACTGTACTTTTTTCTACCTGTCATGATAGTACCATGGTTGAAGGATAGTAAGCACTGAGCTACACAGTGTGCTGTAGGAGAGAGAGATCAGAAGCAGCAATGGGCTGAGAGTTTTTTTGATCATTAAATGTTGGATTATGTGATATTCTTCTGTATCAGTTTCTGTGATTCTATGTTTTCCTTAATCTGTTGATACAGTGTATTATATTCATTGATAAATGTTTTAATTGCTTTTTCTATCTGGAATGAATTTTACTAGCCATTTTGTATAATTTTTAAAGTCTATTAGTGGGTTTGATTTTCTAACTTTTTTGGTTGAGCATTTTTGCATGTTGGTTCATGAGAAATATTGGTCTATCATTTCCTGTTCTTATTCTTTGATTTTGTTATGCTTTGGTCTTTTTGTACTGTGTTGTTTTCACAAAAGCAATTGGAAATTTTCCTTGGTCCTTTATTGTTTGGAACAGATTGTAAATTTTATATGTAGAAGAGAAAAATTATCATTTCGTACTCATTGTAGGTTCAAGAGCAGGTTAATAAGAGAAAGGATAAGTTTATTTAATATAAGTTTTGCTTGTCTGGATAACCTTCATAAGGAAATGTAGACCTGCAGAAATAAGTTTAACCTGTATATTTTGATGTTAGATTTGATGAAGATGTGGATGGGCATGGAGAACTCAGTTGGATGAAAAGGTATGAACTAATGGTAATAAACTAGAAGAAACATAGTAAGTTCTGTTTGTTCAGTTTGTTTTCTGTGACCCTGTATCTTCAGAAGTAAGGATATTCCTTTCTTCTAGGTATGGAGAGGGTCTCTATCAAGTGAGGGCCGAGGGCCTTTGTCAGGGGCAGTTCTGAAGGCCATAAAATCTTATGACCTGCTTCAGGAGTAATGATAGGAAGAAGATGAGAGTTGGACTTTGTGCTCCTGAGATTTTCTCAAATTCCTTTAGCTTAACATATTTTGGGGTAGTGTGTCCTGAACCTGTTACTATTTTTAACATTTGATAGAATTTTCCTGTGAAACTCTCTGGGCCTTGAGTTTCTTCATCTCTACTGCCAGCATCCAGTTCATCCAATAAGTTCATTTTGGTTATAATCTGTTTATTTTTAAAATTTCTTTTTCTTTTTCCTGAGGCTTTCTATTTTTTAAGATTTTTTTTGTGTGTGTGGAGAATTGAACAGAGGGACACATGACCATTAAGATATATACCCAGCCATTTTTATTTTTTATTTTGAGACATAATCTAGGGCGTTGCTAAATTACTGAGGCTAGTTTCAAACTTGGGAACCTCCTGCCTCAGCCTCCAGAGTCACTGGCATTCCTTGTGTGTGCCACTGTGCCATCTGTTTCAAGAGAATTTTAATGGCTTTTTGAACGTGTCTATGATGGTTACTTTAAACCGTTTGTCAGATAATTTTGTCATCACATTCAACTTGGTTTAACATTCCTTGGTTGTTTTCTGTCATTCATGTTATGATTTTCTGGTTCTTGGTATTACTGGGATTTTTAAAATCAAATCCTGAGTTCTGAATCATGTTGAACTAGTCAACTTCTCTCCATCCCTCCCCTGCCCTACCTTGCTCTGCTAGGCTCTGTTATAAAATGAGAAGGGCTGGCTGGTTGAGTATATACGTTCAGCTTCCTACTGCCTTCCTGTTATGGTTTGGATATAGGTGTCCCCCCAAAGGTCCTGTGTTGACACCAGGATGTTCAGAGGTATAGTGATTAGATTATAAAAACTGTAACTGAATCATTTATCCTAATATGAATGGGCTGAATGGGTGGTGATTATAGGCAGGTGGGTTATGCCCTTGGGGTTTATATATTGTCCCTGATACCTTAGTCCCCCCCCCCCCCAGTCTCTCCCCCATCTCCCTTTCCTTTCCCCCTGCTTCCTGGCTGCCATAGGTGTGTAGCTTTTCTCTGTCACACCCTTTTGTCATGATCTGTCTCACTCTGGGCCTATTGTGGGTAAATCAAGGTCTAAACCCTTGAAAGGAAACTCTTCCTCCTCTAAAGGTTCTTGACAGGCACTTTGGTGACAGCATTAACACACTTCCAGTACCACTACAGCACAGTGGAACACAGACTTGTGCTTATGCTGCCTTGGTGCAGATGAGGATTTGGAAGTTTACCACCTCTTTAGCTTTCTTGTGAAATGGGCCACTTTCTTGCACTTCTTTTTTGGCAATGGTTTGGACTGTGAGATCAATTCCCTGCTGAGTCCACTGCCACCCATAGTGGGAGGGGAAAGTGGAGTACCAACTATCTCTGCATCCTACCATCTCCTTTGGCCTTACTGATGCAGAATTTGTCCCTTTAACCCTCTGGGTCCTACTGACCTTGAGGGTGGGTTTGGGATGGGGAATGGAGTTCTGACTTACCTTTGGTGTTGCATCCCACAACTAAACACTGGAGGTCACTCCAGGTGAACTGGGCTAGCACAAAATAATCACGCAGTCACAGAAAAATACCTTTTTCTTTGGGTCCTGTGACAGCTCCTCTGACCTTAGGGGTTTGTGGAAAGAGAGGGAGCACAAGGAGCACTTGCTGAACCCTTTTATTGGGGAGAAGCCATACAAATGAGTCAGGGGGTCAGGTTTCAGGGGGTTGAGTCTAGCTTCCTGATGTCTGTTGTTAGGAGATTGACTTCTGGGAAGGCCATGCCCATCTCATTAGCTGTGTGGGGGTCATAGGCAGAGTGCAGGAAAAGACCAGAGCGAGGCCCGCCCAAACAGAGGGGCAAGGTTGGTTCAGTCCACTTTGTGCACCCAGTGTTCATAGTTCATACATACACAGCCCATGGCTGGCTTGACACATCTCCACATTCTCATCGCTCAAGAGTAAGGAGTGCTCATTTCCTAGGTGGTAGCTCCTGACACCTTGGCACTATCTGTTCAGTCTCTTTGTTGCTAGGTATTCTAACTCTACCCTGGGCCTCAGTGACACCAGGAACAGGAGAAAAGTATAACTTTGACCAGCCCTCACTTGTACTGCCTTGGTTAGTCTCTTTGGTGCTATTTGGGGATGGAGGTACAGCTCCTTTCTGGCTCCTGCTGACAATAGGCCTAGCAGTAACTAGTTTTGTTTGGAACTGTGAGTTAAGACACCTCATTGCTACTAGGTGGACATGGGGGCTCAGCTTACTGCTGTACCCTGGAAGAGACTATTCTGTTGGAGTATTGAAGCAACAGCGGAATTCCCCACCTGTGCTCCACTGGCAGCACCCCCAGGAGTGGAGTTGGGGCCCCCGTGGATCTACATGTTGGATGATGGACAATTAGCTTGCCAACTTCTGAATCTTTATTGATAGGTGAATTAGGCTGCTTTTAGTTGGGTGGAGATTTTGGAATGAAAATTTAACTTACCATTTGGTCTGTTGAAAGGAAGGTAGACCTCTTTTTTCCATGGTGATTGGTTAGAGTGAGGCAGATATTGCCAAAAATGAAAAATGTTTTGTTTGTTGGAACACTTTTTTTTTTTTTAAAGGTTTTGTTTGTCTCTGCTTCTTCATGGCAAGAAGGAAACCTAGGGGACTCATTACCATGTTGTTCCTCAAATTGTGAGGTCTGTAGGCATCAAGGCTTTCTTTTTTTTCACCTTTCAGAAATTTCATGTGTCCTTTTGTTATGTGATGTCCTGGATTTTTTAATTTTAAGTGGAAAGGCCTGGGAGTTCTGGGACTTTCTATCTTTGTCGAATCAGAGATCTCTAAAGATAAGGTCTTTTTTGATCATATGGAAGCACTCAAAAATAAATCTTCTTGGGGCTGGGGCATGCACTGGCCTGGCATGTGTGAGGCACTAGGTTTGATTCTCAGCATCACATATAATAAAGGCCTATCAACAACTTAAAAAAAATCTTCTTAATATAGTGGAGTGATATTTGGTGAGATTTTTTTTTCCCATGAAGATTTTCTTTGTTGTCTGTATTGGACTATAATTATTATTAGCTTTCCCCTATGTCAGATATTTTTCTTATGAATTAAGGAATGCCTGTGACTTTAAATTTTTTTGTGGATACAATGCAATATAAAGTTTGCAATCAAACCATTTTTAAGTGTATAGTTCACTAGCATTACATTCACAATAGTGTGCAGCCATCATCAGTATTTCCAAAAATTTTTAAACATTGATTGTTTTTTGAGAAGTTTTAGATTTACAGAAAAATGAAAAGAAAGTATAGTGTCATGTACTTTCTCTTTCTCATCCTTCTTTTCTGTTTAAAAAGTCTTTCATTAGTGTGGTACATTTCTCAAAATTGAGGAGTCATTTTGACAAATGTATAATGACTTAGATCCACTTTCACAGTATGATGTAAATTCACTGCCCTAAATATCCTGTGCCCCACCAACTCATCCCTCCCTCTTTTCGCTTTATGCTAACACTGAGGTTTTTTTTTTTTTAACTGTCTCCATAGTTTTGTCTTTTCCAGAATGTCGTACAATTGGAATCAGAGAATATGTAGCCCTTTCAGATCAGTTTCCTTTACTTTTTAGTGTGTATTTGAGGTTCTTCTGTGTCTCTGTGGCTTGATAACTTTTTTCGTTTATTGCTGAATAATATATTCCAAAGCATTTTCATCACACTTAACAGAAACACTGTACACATTACATAAATCAATCCTCAATCATCTCTCCTCCAAGTTCTTGGTAAACACTAATCTACTTTCTTAGATTCGGTCGTCTGTGTTGTAGCACGTATCAGTGCATCATTCTTTTTTATGTGTGAATAGTATTCATTTGTATGTATATGCACTTGAATAGTATTCATTTGTATGTATATGCACTTTTTAATCCAGCTATCTTTTCATGGACGTTTAGGTTTCCAATTTTTGGCTACTATAAATAATATTGTAAGGTAATATTGTAAGGAACACTGATATACAAGTACTTTTTAAAGTCTCTCTTTACAAGTTGTTGTGTATATAGGTAGCAGTAGAACTTCTGGGTTGTGTGTAAATTATATGTTTAATTAAAGAATCACCCAGCTATTTTCCCCAATGATTGCACCATTTCATATTTTTGTAACCAGTCTACAATGATTGCGGTTGTTCTATATCAGTCCAATTCTTGTTATTTTCTGGATTTGTGTGTTTGTGTATATGTGTGTGTGTGTTTGTTATTAGACTTAAAAGTAGTTGTGAAGTAGCATTTTTGTGCCCATCACTTTTTTCTTGATGCAAAGATAGGTTGTCTGAAAAGCAAATATAGTAATCTACCCTATCTTCTGTAGATAAAAGACTTCATGTTAGATTTTACTAGAATCAGATACCACATAGGAATTGCCACTTAAAAATTGAAACACTTTGGTGTGAACCTAAAACTGCTCTAAAAAAATAAAGTGTGTTAAAGAAAGAACCACTGAGTTATTTCTGTGTAAGTTCCGTGGCACAGTGGTATCGGCAGCAGTAGTTCCTTCAGAATATTGAACAGTAGACATTGGAATAATTGGTTCAGGTTCATCTTCTATTATGAGTACCTTTCAAGGCAGCAGCAGCTGAAGCACCACTGGTCTGTAGTACATAAAAATTTATTAAGTTGTAAAACTGAAAAAAGGGAAAAACTTCAGGAAACTTTAGGGTAGGCTTTTGGCAACCACTGTGCCTTTGAGACTACAACTAGTATTTCCTTTCTAAGCATACACTTACTTAGTCACTTTGAAAAGCAGTTTTATTACACAAAGTATTTCTTTCCCTACCACTATGGTGTTCTAGTAGGGTGCCTTCAAATATCTGTTATTCAGTGAACTCATGAGTTCTGGGTGCTAGAGATAAAAAATGTTGGTGAAGTGGCAGTAACCTGTGTCATCCAAGACCTCATTCTAATAGTAAAAGATGATCTACTGGACATATAGTTTTGTGTGTGTGTGTGTGTGTATGTGTGTGTGTGTGTATTATTGCATGTAAACATAAAAAGTATGTTATTGTACACCTAAATGCACAACAAAGTTTTTATTACATGGTAAGTGATATAGTAGGAAGTTCCATGTAAATAAATACTGCTGTTTAGTATCTAGAAAATATTTTGACAAATAACATTTTAGATGAATCAGTGAGGAGAAATAAATGAAGATATTTTAGATAGAAATTTCAAGGATTAGCTAATCATTTTATTTTTATATATACCTAATTGTTTATTAAAGTATTCATTTTTTTAGATTATACAAATATTTGGGGAATATAATTATACTTCAAAATGTCAGAAAGATGAAATAATAATGTAAAAACTTTAAAAAATATTCAATTTAAATAGGAACTCTTTCTACACACTATTGTGTTCTTTTGGAGTATTTTCCAAAGGTGCCAAAGGTGCTATTTTGGTTTTTAGCTTATAAAAGTGAAAGTCAATATAAGCAGTTAGCATTGTGTGCCACTATGGCTGTTGATGGTCATGTTTGCCCAGAGTTCCTCTTACTCAATCTCTCTTTTTTTTTTCTAGCATTTATGTTTTTAGTTTTAAGTGGACACAATATCTTTACTTTATATTTATGTTGTTCTGAGCCACAATCCCAGCCCTCAACTTCACTTTTTATAATTTGTGGTTCTAAAATTATCTTATGCTCTTTATCTTCTTAGATTTGGAGCATATATAATAGATTCTCAATAAAGGGGTCAGAGTCTTTTATGATATGTTCTTAAGTGTCCTTATGAGAGAGGAAACAAACTTACTTGAAGAAAATCAAAAACTAACATGTATTAGAGTTTTATTTTGTGATAGTGTCTTCATATATTAAGTCTGTTGAGAAACTCAGGGATCAGAACAGTGGGTAATTTTGTACACAGTCACATAAATAGTTCATGGCAGAACCCTACATTATCTTGTGCACTATTTAGTACTTTAGCTAGGAAGGGTGGGCTACACATTCAAACTTTTCTTCAGACTTCTTTCCTTTGTGGTGTTGAAACCTAGTTGCTGAAGTGAGCTATAATGAAAGAATAGAATAAGGTGGATTCCATTTATTCCTGGATACAAGAATTGTTGGACAAGTTTCTTTATTTAACCATTGGGGCTATAGTGTAATACACATGTGCTGTTATTAACAATTCTGTAGGCACCATAATACAAAGATAAAAGAGCAGTGTTTTGAGTAAACAATAAAGTGGATAGTGACAGTACAGTGTGTTTAGTACTGTGATAGGAATACATGGTAGAGTATTGGTGATGTCTTTTCATAAAAGCAAGTAGCTAAACTGAATTTTGTTTTCTTTAGCACTAAAGGTATGTTAATGTCTTTGAAGCATCTGTCATTTAGACTTTTAAAGTACATATTTTGCCCTTTGTGGCTCTGTGTTGACATGGTTTTCCTAATCCCTCAAGTTTCCAAGCCCTGCTTGAGAAACTTTGGTTTTCAGTTATTGGTTTAGAACCACTGAAAAGCATCAAATTTCTGTATATATTACAAGATAAGACTTGTCAGTGATAACAACACTCAATGAAAACTAGTTTTGTGATAATAAGATATCAGCTGTTAAGTTCACTAGACCTGATTTGACTTAAACCCTGCTCCTACAACTATGTGACCATGAGTAAAGTAGATAACCTCTATAAAACACTGCTGTTTTATCAATTATATGAGGTTATGCTTATACAGGTCTCAGTGCCTGTTATGCTCAGAACTGTTAGCTGTATTTATTAATAAATGACCCTTACCTAAATTGTGTTTATAATTGCAAAAAATATAGTGGTTACTTTAGTGCTAAATTTGTGCTTAAAATAGTTAGAAAAATGTTCTCTTTAAATTTATGTAGACTTACAATAATATTTTCAATAGTAACCATAAATTTAAATGTGTGTGAGAGAGTGAGAATTAAGAACATTTTTATTTTGGTAAATAGATATTTATACAGTGTTTTTCTAAGAAATCCACAAAGAATTACCCGGAGTTTTTCATTATGTGGCATCAGGATGTTTGTTATTTGATTGTTAACGTGCATCATCTCTAGTATTTGTAGCTCTAGATGCTTTGTGTACATCTGTATTTTATCACCTCTTTGGACTGAAAAGGATTTTTGTTTTTGTTTTTTGTTTTTGTACTGGCAGATTGAACCCTGGGGTGCTCAACCACTGAGCCACATCCCTAGTCCTTTTTGTTATATATTATTCGAGACAGGGTCTCACTCAGCTGCTTAGGGCCTTGCTAAGTTGCTGAGACTGGCTTTAAACTCAAGATCTTCCTGCTTTAGCCTCCTGAGCTGCTGGGATTATAGGCATGTGCCACTGTGCCTGTCAAAGTTTTTGAAAAATCAGTTTTTTTTTTTATTGATAATTCTAGATTGGTTCTTTGGTCCGCCGAAGGATTACCAATATAATTGCTCAACTACCAATTTTTTTTTTCTATCTTTAGGGGGTTTATTGCCAGACATCTTTCCTTTTTTTGAGGGGACATGTTCATATTTAATCATAAAAAAGTTGTGATCCCTGGTTTCAAGAAGTTAAAAATCTGAGAGGAACAGGGCTGATATAGATACATATATAATTAAACTTAGGAATAATAATTTACACAACAACAAGAACATGAATATGTGTAAGTGACCATGTTCCATTGGAATCCTGGCAATTTTTAAAAATCAAGTGGAATTTCTGTGAATGAAATGATTTTAAGAAATCATCTACATTTATGATACCTATTTAGTATTAAATTAGATTATGATCTTTTATCAATATTGAAGTGACTTACTGTTCAAGTTAGGGGCACTGGTTTGAAAAGTCCTCTTCAGTTATAAGCCATAAAAATGCCACGTGGTTTTGGGGTTTGGTTAAAAATAGCATGTGCTGATTTCTATGTAGGTGTGCTTACCATATTTATTTACATTTATTCAATGTTGGTTTTGCGTTTATTTCAAGCAAATATTTCCTAAGTGTATTTTTGTCTTGTTTGTGTTGCAAAATACAAAAACAAAACAAAACAAAACAAAAAACAAAAAGCCTGACTGTACAAAATCATGCACAATTTATAACACTAAATAAAGTATTTGTTCTGGAAAATAATAGAGAAGTTGCCTTTTTTTTTCTTTGCCTCTTTTTGAACTTTCCTCCTGTTACATTGTAACCTTGAAATTAATGAAAACTTATTGTACAGATCATGCCTAACTGTAATACAGGGAAAAAAATACTATTTAGAAGTTTGGACAGTTACTAAGCATTTAAAAACAGCAGTAGCTTACATGTATGTGCTACTTTTACAGAGTCTTGTGTCTACAGGATGTTCTTCCTGATTTTATTTAAACGCAAAACATGCACAAGGACTTTTTCTTCATTTTCTTTCCTGCCTAGCCTAGCATTCAGATTCCAGGACTCTCTTTCAAATATGGCCTTGCAATTCTTGGAGGAAATGTTGCAAATATTCTCAGCACAGTAAGATTTGTTGCATATAAGCAGCACTTCCAGCTTCTTGACTTTGTGGACTAGGTAATTCTGGAAGTCACTAAGTAGCATGTGTGCTGTTTTCTTTTTGCTCCTAAGCAGTGTTGGGCATCAGATGTGACCCTGGAATTTAATCTGTACTCTGTTGTCAATGACTGTGGGTTTCCACCAGGTAGGCTTAATCTTGTCCTGTTGGTATGACTGTTGTCAGATGAATTTCTTGGTTGTCTTTTTTTTTTTTTTTAAACTATATTGGGCTTTAAATGAGTTTGAGAGGGGCAAAATGCTGAATAGGAGATAGCTGCTATCTCCATCAGCAGTACTTAAGAGGAGAGAGCAGGATGTCTTTTCAATGCTACCACTATTATGATGAAGTGTCAGTATCTCAGGACTTGCCTGTGTCATGGCACCTATTAAGTGACACCACCAGAATGTTAAGCTTTAGACAGCACGTTCTTTTTTACATTCCACAAGAAAATGTTTTGATTTTAAAATTGATCTTGGATATTGGAGAAAAAAAATTAAGCAATTATTCTAATGTTAATAGTTAGGAATAACAGTGTGGAGGTACTGGCAAAAGTTGGGCCCTATGAAAATAAAGTAATTTAATATCTTAGTTAAGTAAAAGCAAATTATCATTCATATTTTGAATATAGAATTACATGAGAATACAAGATTCAGAATTTTTAAAGGAAAATAAAATAAAAACAAACCCAGACTGCTTGTTTTCCGTGTAAAGTCATTTTTATTTCAGTGATGCTCTTCAGATACACCATTTAAAATTACAATAGCCTTGGGAGCAGGTGTGTGCCTGTAGTCTCAGCTACTCATGAAACTGAGGCAGGAGGATCAGTTGAGCCCAAGAATTAAGGACCAGTGTGGGCAGCCTACTGACCTCACCTCTCTTTTAACAATGCTTATGCTAAACTACACAGATATACTTTTTAAAAAGTTATACATTAATTGTGTATATTAGTGACATTCATTATTATATTCCATATATGCATACAGCATGCATTCGTCATTTCCAACCACCCTTTCTGCTTCCTTATCTTCCATTTCCTCAATAACTATCCTTGTCTCTTGTAATTACTTTTCTACTTTCAGGTTGGCTTTTTTTTTTTTTTTTTAAGTTTACATATATGAGGAAGAACACTTGACTTTTTGTATGTGGGTTATTTTGCTTAACATGATATCCTCTAGTTCTGTCCCTTTTGCTGAAAATGACAATTTTATTATTTTTATGACTAAATAATACTTTATTATATATATATATATATATATATATATATATATATATATATATATACATTGTATTTTCTGTATCCATTCATCTGTTGGTGTACCCCTAGGCTAATTCCATATATTGGTCATTATGAAGAGTGGCACAGTAAATATAGACATGCAGGTATCTCTTTTACATGCCAACTTCATTGTCTTTGTATATACATTCAGGAGTAGGATAGCTGGATCATATGGTAGATCTGTTTTTAGTTTTTTTTGTGTGTGTGTGTGGAAACTTCATACTGGTGTCCCTAAAAGCTGTACTAATTTACATTTCCACCAATAGCGTATAAAGTTACTTTTTCTCCACATCATCTCCAGCATTTGGTATTTTTAATTTTTTTGTAATAGTCATTCTAACTAGGGTGAGGTGGTATTCCATAATTTTGTTTTATTTTTCCCTGATGGCTGATGATATTGAGCCTTTTTTCCCATATATTTATCGGCCATTTGTATTTCTTCTTTTGAAAGTGTTTATTCAAATTATCTGCTCTCCCACTTTTGTAGTGCTGGGGGTCGAACCCAGGGACTTGTGCATGTGAGGCAAGCAATCTGCCATCTTCCCATTTTTTAATTGAAATTTTTGTTGTCGTTTTTCCCCTTCCATTTTTGATATTGGGTATTAAATGCAGGGACACTTAACCAAGCAGCTAAGTCCCCAGTCCTTTTAATTTTTATATTTCAGACAGGTCTCACTAAGTTTCTGAGACTGGCCTCAAACATAGGATCCTCCTGCCTCAGCCTCCCTGATCACTAGACATACAAGCATGCACAACTATATGACCAGCTTTTGTTAATTTTGTAATGTTTTTAAAAACATGTCCTGAATATTAATCCTTTGTCAGATAGGATCTAGTGAAGATTTTCTCCCATTATATAGGCTGTCTCTTCCTTCTGGTTTCATAAATCATTTCTGCCTCCTTGGGGCTATGCCCTAGTGACTATTTTAAGTTGTCAGACTATAAAGTAAGTATTTTTACCCACTGGCTTGAAACTTAACTTTTTCAGTTACGAACAAATTACAGTTAGAGCAGTTTATTCTTTTTCATTGACTTATTGTTTTTTCATATACTCATTAGCCCTTGAAATAATGCAATGAGGATTATTTAGACATTTTCAATATGTCATTGTTTTGGGTAGAAAATAATAAAATTAAATTTCACAGAATGAGGCTTTTAAAGTAACATCTTAGCTCACTAGCACTCATCAAGGCGACATCACTGAATAATCTGAAGAACTTTTTCTCAGTTTCCCCAGATGATTTGATTGTACAGGTCTGAAGTACTCCTGTGCGTGGCATAGTTTTATAAAGCTTCTGAGAATATGATTCTGATAGACATTCATAGTGCAGAATTTTTTAAACCGAATGGCTTACTGTTTCATATGAGTAAAATGAAGTCTTCGAACATGTTCTGATTTATCCATAGATTTGCTCTTGATAGAGCCCAGATAAGATCTTGGTTTCCTGCCTCAGTTCTTACAGTTTTTCTCCACTTTATCAAAGTTGTCTCCAGACTTGGATGTTTATACTAATACTAAAGAGGCTTCTTTTTGTTTTCTCAGTTGTTTCAGGCTAGTGAGCTTTTAATGCATAGGATCATTTACTTTTTTGTGTGTGTGTGAATTGCTATCGTATGAAATGCTTTTAAAAATCTCTAAGCAGTGATATTAAATATTAAACAACTGTGAGATAGGGCTCAAACATACTGAATGCTGTGTTTTGAATAGTTATTTTTACAATGCCACTCAATATTTATTAAATGCATAAGTAATTGTAATTTGCAATAATGTAGCATCTGGAGCCACACATACTAAGTTCAAAGTTGAAGCTTAATAATATTTATTGAATAAAAGCCAATCTTCAGGGAATCTTTTTACATTTTAGGTATAAATCTAATTTTCCACATAATTTATATAGAGTTTAGAATGACTTTTATTTTTCTAGAATAATTGTTTTGTGTAATAGCACATTTGTTACTACTGAGTAGTAAAAACAAGAGTAGTGGATTTAATGTGAAGCTGAATTCACATCACTTCATTTGGGCTCAATTTCTCTTTATTTGTAAACAAATGATTTGGGCTAGATTTCAGCTCTATTATTATATAAATATTTTTTGATATTATATAAATATAGAGACTCTAACTATAGACTTTTTATCCCCCACCCCTGTTTCATTCTCTGATCCATTATAGTTAGACTTCCATCACCCCACTAAAACCAGTCCAGTGTTAATATTACACACAGTTGACAAGTCTATGAAGTCTCTTGAGCAGATCAGCAAGTTTTTGGTCTTTATTTTCTTATCCCTCCAGTCACTCACTCTGCAACATATTAAGCATTATTTCATAAAATTTAATTCTGTATTTTCATGCCCGAATCTCTTTAATGACATTTTTATTCTCTATCCCTGTGTTTTTCAAACTCCGAATGCAGTTCATTGGTGGATAGTGATTTAAAAGTATTTCAGTTTATGTACATCTCTGGGGCAGTGTAACTAACAAGCCCCCCCCCCACCCCACACACACACACAGAGCAAGACAGAGCATGCACGTGCAAGAGAGAGCATGAGTGTGCGACAGAGATATGGTTTGGAGATGTTTGAGCCCAGATTTCATTGTATGTTATTGATGGCCTTTCAGAGTTTAAGCCGAGTTTTCCCTTCTTCTCATAGTTTTTATTAAAACAACAAGAACAACAACAAAAACAAAACACCTTTTCATTCTCTTTCTGTGCAAGGTACTTATGTGCCCACCTGTCTGTTCACAGTGAACACACACAATCCAACTTTGGCTTATTTTTAACCTGAACCTGATGGAATTAGAACTCCAGGTTCAGGGATTTTAAATAATTAAAAGCAATGATGGCGAGTTTCACCTGAGATCGTACTGATTTAGTAACAGGATAATTTGTTCCCAGATGATGCCATTACTGGTGATATGGGAAACACATTTTGATATTTCTTATAAATCATGAATCTTCGATTCAGAGCCTGTAGAGATTTGGTTCTAGACCCCTATCCTAGACCCACTGAAATAGAAACACGAGAATGGGGCCCAGTATTTGTATAGTAATAAATCTTCCAGAGGATTCTGATGCATTCTTAAGTTTAAGGACTATTGCTATGCCGAATAATATGGTTTACATATTCCTGTACCATTTCTTAAACTCTTCTTTCAGCCAAGTTTAGAAAGAACCTACTCTTAATACTCATGCTAACTTATCCTGATTCTTTTCCATCCTAGAAATCACAGTACAGTGCAGACTCCCCATCAGATATATCCAGTTGTAAGACAATTTCTTTTCTTCTTTCCAGCCTTTCTTCCTTTGCTCCTTTCTCACTTTCCTTCTCTTGCTCACCCTTCTCTACTCTTTTCACCTCATTTCACTCCACCTTAGTACCCAACACTATATTAGCAGAGGAGAAAGAGCAGTGAGGAAAACAGGTTCTTGCTCTCAAGGAAGTAATAATGTTTCCTCTACTCAAAGCAGATAACATGCCAGATATCTCCCTTCTAAAATGTGTAACATAAATGATGGCAGTGCTAAAACCTTTGAAGAAAAAAAAAAGCAGGGTAGGGATACTAGAGAGAAGAATAGAAGTCTATCTGACTAGGTGACATTGGAAAAGAGTCCTGAAAAGTAAAGAAATGTGATATGTGGGTATCTTGGGGGCAAGAATATGTTATGTTTGTATGTTCAAAACTACTTTATTCATAATAAGTCAAAACCAGAAAACTCCATTAACTGGTAAATGAATAAATAAACTGGTACATACATACAGTGGAGTCCTAGTCACAAGAAAAAGCAACAAATACAAAAGTCAATATTGATATTTCTCAAAAGCATTATGCTACATGAAGAAAGTCAAATGTAAAAGACTGCATATTATATAATTCCTAACGGTGACACTGTTTCAGGGATGAGGAGATGGGATTAACTATAAGGGTCATAAGGAGACTTTTGGGGAGAGATGAAGATGGCACATGCCTGTAATCCCAGTGACTCAGGAGGCTGAAGCAGGAAGATCACATGTTTGAAGCCAGCCTTAGCAATTTAGTGAGACCATGTCTCGAAAAATAAAAAGGATTATAATGGATGTGGCTCAGTGTTTAAGCATCCTTGGGTTTGATCCACATAGATAAATAAACAAACAAATAAATAGCTTTATCATCATTTCAGTATCTCAAGGTGAAGAATTCTAACAGTTTCACAGGAAAGATGAATGTTTAGTATTTAGTAAGCTCTTTGAAAGCCGTGGAGCTAGATGGAAAGTCCTAAGAGATATTCTAAGAGAGCAGCCTTTGGTGTAACTGAAGTATATGCTGAAGTGGATGCTTTTCTTCTTTGTTCTTGTCATGCATTAGGGTAAAGTGATGAGAAAGTAATGACTTTGGCTGGCTTCTATCCATACAAAGCACTTCATCTAGGTCAGGTCTTTTTAGAGACCCTGGTGTGCTTCTGGCAGTTCAAATTTAAGGCTATTGTTTAACCATTTATTACCTAACAGTGGGACTGCTGGGTCATACAGTTTGTGTTTACTTGTACAAAAAGTTGTTAAAGGATTTTCCCAAGGGCTTTTGTATAATGTTACTGACCTACTAGCAATGCATGAGAGTTCTGGTTTCTTCATATTCTCCCCAATGCTTGTTGTCAATCTTTCAAATGTTAGCCATTCTAATGGGTGTGTAATGGTATGAAAGTGTGGTTTTAATGACCAATTGGATTGAACATCTTTTCATGTGCTTCTTAGCCATTCAGATATCTTCTTTTGGGCAAGTGTCTGTTCCAATCCTTTGCTAAGTTTTTGTTTATTGTTTTGTTTTGTCTCATCATCTTCTTATTGAGTTATGAGAGTTTTTTATTTAATCTAAATATAGGTTCTTTATCAGGTATGTGTTTTACAGATATTTTCATCCAATATGCTGCTTATTTTTCTTCTGAGATTATAATTTTACATAGGTGAGACTATTTAATATTATTACTAAGCTCTTCAGTCCCCTGTTCTCTTTTTTCCTTTTGTGTTTCAGTTTGGATTATTTCTGTCAGCTCACCTGTCCTCAGGTTTACTGATTATTTATTTAGTTCTGTCGTTACTGCTGGTAAGTTCAAGGAAGTCATCTCTAATGTTCAATTTTTTATTTCTATTATTTCCACCTTTTTTTGTTGGTATGTGTATATTTCTGCTGCAATCCCCCATCTGTTCATGCATGTTGTACATTTTTTCCACTAAGACCTTTAACTTATTAATACTAATTATTTTAAAGTTCCTATATAATATTTCCAGCATCTTTGTCATCTCTAATACTTTATTGATTATCTTTTCATAAAGGTTGTATTTTATTTACATTTTTTTGTGTCTCATGATTTTTGATTTAATGCTTGATATTGCCTGTTGAAGAACAGTATACAGTGTCCTAAATAGTATTTACTTCTGAAAATGGGCACAGCTCTGTTAAATGTAAGTGCTTGAGTCAATCAGTGGTTGAATCGGTTTTGGATTTTGTTGTTGCTGTAGTCATCTTTGGAGCACAAGACTTCTATTGCTGATATGTTTTCTCCATTTTCCAACTCTTAGGAAAGCTTTCAGAGTCCTTGAATGGTTGTACTACTTTAGTAGACCAAAGACTGAGTCCAATAAAGTTTCCTCTTGCTTTTTGGTGCTTTCAGCTTTTATTTAACAGTATGAGATAATGGGGAAGAGGAATGGATTTCATGTGTCACTGAGACCCATACTCACCCTTGGAATTTCATTAAAATTGTAGCTATTTTCTTTTTACCCACTTTTATGATGGTTGCTTTTTTCTCTCTTGCTCCCTGAATGGTGAAACACTTTGTACATTCAGTCTTGTGTGGGAGATTCTTGTTATTGTTTGGAATTTTTTTAATTTGGTGTCTTAAAGCTGTGATATGTTCTAGAGAAGTTATAATGTTGTACATTATCTGGATTTTTTAAAAAAATATTTTTTTAGTGGTTGGACACAATGTCTTTATTTTTATTTTATTGTTATGTGGTGCTGAGGATCGAGCCCAGTACCTCTCACGTGCTAGGCAAGTGCTCTACCGCTGAGCCACAACCCCAGCCCACATAATCTGGATTTTTATTATTTATTTATTTATTTTAGGGGTGTGTTCTTGCTATGTCACGTCACCCAGGCTGGCCTAAAACTTAGGCTCAAGTGATCTTTTTATCTAAGCAGGGACTACAGGTACATACCATTGTACCCAGCATTTTATTTTTCTCTTAGTAAAGGTTGAAACGACATTTTGTATTGGTGTTTTATGTCCTAAAGCAGGGTGTCCAATACCTTCAAAAGTATTTCTAATGCTTCTGAAAATATGAAAAAAATGGGATAAAATTTTTAAGACGAAATGAGTCCACAAGAAATATGTTTATAGCAAACTGTTTGTTGCATATTTCTCAAACTAGTATTCATATTCCTCTCTTCTGACTCTAGAGAAACTTTTGTGGAAAGTTTGACAAGTACTGAGTCTTAGGCCAAACACAAAACAAAGGCAGAGAAACGTACCTTAAAACCTCATTGAGTCATCAGTAAGGATACCCTGGTAGGATGGCTAACTTGGCACTCATTCCTAGACAACTTCCTTATCTACCCTTATAAAGAGTATGGGAAAGCTAAATATGGTCAACTAATGTAGTTTGTGGTTTTTACGTTCTATAAAGTCATCATGAACACTAAATTAGTTAATAATATTTTGTGTGTGTATACACATACACACATACACATTTATATTGACTATAAATCCTAAAAACAACTCATGCTGGTAGATTTTATTTTCCATCCTAATAGATTTTATTTTATTTTTTTACGAAAAAATAAGCTGAGATTCAGATTTATGACAACTTTCTGAGGCTACCTGCTAACAAGTCCCAAATTTGGGATTCAGGCCCCATTCTCTGTTCTTTGAGTTGGAGAGCTATTTTTTTAATATCGCACTGCCCACCAGAGTTTCCATCTTCCATCACCTCTGTATGAGCGCTGAAACAAGAAGACAGAGTATCTCCTTGTGAGTCCTCAGCTGGGAGTATGTGCATTGGGCAGCTTAGATTTTTCATTATTCTGCACATGTCTACTAACAATCATGAGAATGCTACAAGTATTGATTTTGAAGTTGCAAGTAAATTTTAGTAAGTGTGCAGATACACAGCGTGGAATTGCAAATAAATAAATGAATAAATAAATAAATAAATAAACAAATGAACAAATAAATAAATAAATTTTCCAGTCTCTCTAATAGTTGGGGGTAGGTTTATGATGGAGTTTTGTCTAAAGAAGAATAACTAAAAACCTGCTCCAGGGCTTTCACTTCTTGACAGAAGTAACAAGTGACCAGTGCTATCTGACTCTTTTCTTTCTGAGTTAATTTTGATTTAAGTTGGAAAGTCACAACATAGTAACAGACATGAGGATTAAAAGCAGAATAGTACAGTTGAAAGATCCTGGTCCTTAGTTGTGCCAGTGACACCTAACCCCATCCTAGCAACCAACTACCTGTAGTTACTTTAATTTAAAAGAACAGCCTTTTGCTTATATAAGTGATTGTTCATTAAGCTGTTATTTGGAATACAGTGCTTTCTTAATTGATGTAGCCAATAATTCTACTTTTACATTTTTTAAAATTAAAATTGAATGTTAGTATACTTATTGGCAGTTGATTATGATCATCACTGTATGCAAAATTTATGTATTATATTAGATAAAAGATCATTTTAAACTGGTTCTGTTCATGAAAATGCAAACAGTGATTTTCAGTAGTGTTGGTGGTACCTACTTTTAGATGATGTTTTAAAGTTCTGTTTCATTTTTCTGAAGACTATACCATAAATTGATTTTTTATTAGACAGCTTGGTCATGTCCTTCAGTGGGAGTGAAATGGGACTTAGAGATAGGATTCCCAGTACAATAACTGGATCTTTTTGATAGACACCATTATGAATTCTAGAATGTACAAATAGTGATGGATAACCATCAGATTGAGTGGTGTGTTCCTTGCCATTTGGATTTGAGCCTTTTACACTCTCTTATTTCTTTGCCCCTGTACCTACCTTTCCCACTTTGGAGTCCATTGCTTAGCAGGGACCATATCTGCCTGTGGGTAACTAGTACTAGGGTTATCAGTTGTTGTTTTTTCTTTATCTATATATTGTGGTGATAGTGTGCTATACAATGTATTATGATTATGACTTCTGGTTCTGCACCTTCATAATATAAAACAGGCATGTTGGTGTGGTGGGCAATAGAAATATTTCTGGAAACCATTCTTTTACCATGAGGAAGTTTCTATTAACCACTAATTCCAAACTAAAGGTATCTCCTATTCATCTCTCCTTAGCAAGATTCCAAAAATGCCTGTTCTGGAAAAGTATTATCCTGCATAGGAGTCAGATCTTCTGAGTTGGTTGTAGTCAGCCTAAAAATTATAATGCAGCTGTGAACTATTATTCCTTCTGGGGCCTACGAATTGGTTCTATAGATAAGCTCTATAGTATCCTTCAGTTACTATACTTTCTTAAGTTAAATATTAAGTTAAATAGAGGCAGGAAGGTTATAGATTAGGGTATAGGAAAATGAACATATACGAAGGACTTCACATTCTAAAGTAATGATATTAGTTTTCAAAGGTTTTAATTTTAGAAATATTTTTGGAATTCTGATCACGGTCTAGAGCAAAGATTCTTATTCTTGATTGCAGATTACAATTATCTAAAGTGCTTTTAAAAATACTAATGTCTCAGTCCCTACGCATAATAATTGAATCAGAATCTCTTGGGGTTGAGGTTTGTGTATTTTTCAGATCTGTAGATGATTCTAATGTGCAATCTGAATTATAGAATGGGGGGGTTAATATCGTATGAATGATATGTCAAATATATTGATCTTTGTTTTTAAAATTATTCACTTTTATAATAATGTGACATTTCAAAGTAAAAAAATTGACATCCTGTTTTCTTTATCTTATATTGATTAAAAAGACTTTTTAATCTTATATTGATTTCTATATCTTATATTGATTAAGCCTCTCCAATTATGACATTATTGCAACTTCTTTCTACAGTGTTATGTAAAACATAATAAAGTTGAATAATAGTCTGTGAAGCTGAAACAAGGAAAAGTGAAGGTTTTAACAGTGTTTTTAACAACAACAACAACAACAACAACAACAACAAAACCCATATTTTTTGGCCAGGAGAGTTCCTTTTCATGGAAAATTGTAGGACATAGTATTCATTAGTATTCTCTGATCTAATCGGCAGAAATTTAATGTAAGTGGTGATGCCTGTTAATTATTTACACATTTCTTATAGTTAACGACATTATCAGAATCCCACATTTTTCTTACTAGAACCATAGAAATTATGGCCTTAATAAATCATTGACTCACTCCTTTATATCACTTTTTACCAAAAAAAAATTAGAAGTTATTTTAAAAAGTCATTTTGATGAAGTGGAAAAATATTTTCATCACTTTAAAATAGACATATTTTAATAGAAAGCCAGTTTTAAAAATATTATATATTTATTTCTTCACCCTTGCTTATATTTTCTATCACAGAATTCAATCATTAAAAACATGTTTCTTGTTCTGAAAAAATTCTTAATATTTTCTTGGGGCTGATTGATGAACACAGCAAAGATGGCATTGATTTAAACATTGTATAATCAAAGGTTCCTGAAAGCTTTTTAATCCTACTTAATCTTATGAGAAAAAAAAAGAAGAAAGAAAGAAAGAGAGAAAAGGCCACATTTTGAAATTTATGCCAATCATTAAGCATATCCCTTTAAATGTTACAACAAAATGTATCTCAAGAAGTGTTTGCATTGGACCCTTTGACCATTCTAGTACTCAGGAAGGATTGAACAGTTTTGTTAGTTAAAAAACACTATACAAATGTTGAGGAAGTCTGAATTCACATTAGGGGATTGAAAGCATTTTGTCATCCTGTGATAAGAACAAAACCAGGTGGCTCTCTATTCTGTGGCTTAGGATGTGGGTTTCTTTGGTTCTGCTAGTCTTAGACACTAAGAGAAACATGTTACATATGCAAAACGAGCTGTTCTTTTTAAAGCTCCTTATAGCTTGGTACCATAATTATTGGCCATGTAATCTGTTCTACTGACCATTTCTTGTGAGAAACTGTTCGTTAAATTCCATAGTTTAGATGGGTCATGGCTAAGAAATCACACATGTATTAAGATAAAAATAATGAGTTTGGCTTCATTTTGTTGCATTTGAATGTCAGGTGAATTATTTGCTCTAATGTGTATTTCAAAAATGAAAATTTGCCCGTTTGTGGCTAGATTGACTTATCAAAGGGCGCGCGTGCACACACACACACACACGCACACACACACACACATTTTGGGTGTAATTCAGCAGAGGCTCCTAGTAGCCTTGACCCAATCTCCTAGGGTTTTTCCTGAGCACAGTGACCTAGAATCTCAGTCCTTTAGTTCCTCTTATCTTAGTTTTCTGTGATTCTTTAAAATCAACATTCTCAAGTCATTTGTCCATAAGGCAAAATCTACTTAATATTTTATGAGAAAATTCATGGTTTTTATGCTTTGTGTGGGGATTAAAAGTAACCAGCTTACTCATAGATTTTAATCAGCCTAAAAAGTTTCTCTTTTTAGTTTCTACTTGTTTCACACTAATTTTGGTGTGCTGTCTTTCTAAGATCTCCAGAGTTACACTCTACAAATTGAGGATTAAATACTACCTTCTCCTCAGATCATGTGTTGAAATCCACATATCAGGCACTTAGGTATAAGTCATCTTTCTTAATTCTCATGACATTTGTAGAAATTTACTTCTTTCTGTTTAAAAAATATATTATTTTTAGTTGTAGATGGACACAATACCATCTATCTATCTATCTATCTATCTATCTATCTATCTATCTATCTATCTATCTTTATGTAGTGCTGAGGATTTAACCAGGTGCCTCATACTTGCTAGGCAAGGGCTCTACCACTGAGCTATAACCTCAGCTTCCTCCCTCCTTTCTGTTCCCTGCCTCCCTTCTCCCTTCCCCTCTCCTCCCCTCCCCTCCCCTCCCCTCCCTTTTTAAAACCAACATTAACTAAGCATTCTTCTCCAGCTATTTTGTTTCTAACACTCTACAGAATCCTTGGTAAATGTAGAGCAAATAATGTTTAAATGGCTTAATGATACAGATAGTAAGCCACCTGCGTTTTGAACCAAATATGCAAAACAAAGGGCATTGATCTTTAGAATTTTTTCTTCATTCTAAATCACTTATGAGTTAGAATGAATCTGATTCCTCAGGTTGCATCAGTTATCTCTTACTATTTTGAGTAGACTTTAGGATTCTTTCTGATTTCGTGTCTATGTGGTTAACATCATATGATCATGAGACAGATTGTCAGCAGTATTATTCTTATTTTAATATAGCTATTCGAATAATAGTAAGCATTGGTAATAAGGACTCACTCTACCCTACACCTCAAATAGCTCCCTCCATTTAAGTTTTACTTAAATACAAGATTCTAGTTATTTAAAAAAGAAATAGAAAATTACTTGAAATGACTGTGCTACCTAATCTTTAAAGTCTATTGTTTTACCCTAGTCAAAGGCTCTACCCCTGAGTTATAATATCAGCTCCCTTCCTCCCTCTCTCCCCTCTTTCTTTCTCCCTTCCTCCCTCTTTCTTTCTTTCTTTCTTTTCTTTTCTTTTCTTTTCTTTTCTTTTCTTTTCTTTTCTTTTCTTTTCTTTTCTTTTCTTTTCTTTCTTATACTATTTCTTCCTTTCTTTACTATTTCCTCAGACTAAAGAAGACATTGAATTCAGAGAGAATTCTAAACATGAAAATAAAATAAAATTGGAAAGTACGAGAAAGATGGCCGCTGCGTACGGGGGTTGCTGAAGTGCTGAGCCTGGTGCTCAGAGCAGCGGCTTTAATCGAGACTTCGCGCAGCTTGTTAGAGCTCCTTTCACCATTAATCTGTAGTGGACCACCCTGCCAAGCAGCAGAAAAAAACAAAGAGATTGAAAAAGAGACGCTTGGCTCCCGGACGCTTTCCTGCTCAGAGCTGCAGGCGCTTTGCGCCCATCTGCTTCCTCTTTCACTTCGCTCCCGGCAGAGAAGCTGAATGGGTAATCAGCAGTGGATTGTAAGTACCTGAGGCAAAGAAAGCTCAGTACACCCCGCCTTTTTTTTTTTTTTTTTTTGAATATTGTCTATACAGGGAGAGTTAGTGGATTGGAATTGTTGGCTGGGCTGTGGTTTTGGGGCCGAAAATCCACTCCGCGGGAGCCGCCATTTGCTTTCTGCATGCTGTCTTGATGGCCATGTCTACATGGTCCAACTGCCGCATCTAGAGACTGGAACTGGGCTGCGTGCCGAGCCCTGTCCTCCGAAGGCTGGACCACGGCCTCAAGTGCCTCGGTCGCCTGTTCCCTGCTGCACCTTGGGTCAGAGCCTGCTCTGGGGTCGTTCGGCATCCCCCTGCGAGGGGACCTGTGCTCCGGAGGAGGGGACTGGAGAGCCGCGGCGGCAGCCACTTGCGCCCCAGGAGCTAGGCACCGGGCCGAGGAGCAGCAGAGGCCGCGGCGGCGCTGCTAAGGTTGCAGACAAGCGCAGCGCCCAAGAGCGCGGCCCAGAGGTGGAGGCGACGGCAGCAGTGTTTCAGTTCTAGAAAACTGGACTGGAAACAGAAGCAGCAGTTTGTATAACCCCAAGATCTTGCTTATGCCAGGAAACTGTAAGGGTAACATGAATATCATTGAGGAGGTCTGACATGGCGGCAGGCACGGAGAGATCAAGTCTCTGACCTCTTCAACTGCGCGGGCATAGGGAGCTGTAAATTATCTAAAGCCTGTTTGCTCAGGATCACTAGGCAATGCTGAGCTGACGTGGAGCTAGGGCGTACACTTTGGGCCCCTCAGAAAACACACACTGAGCACGAATCTGCTGCATTCAAGCCCCGGTTCGCCTCCTTCTCGTGACTCAGCACTAACGATCCCGCTGAAATAACTAGTTGGCCCACCTGATCTCACAGAGGTAAAAGCCAACTGAGCACCATAGCCAGACCCAGGGAATCAGGAGTGATGTGGGACTAGCGGCGCAGAACCCCCGGCTGTCGCTCCCACCAGGGCTGACAACAGAGGTCCCTTGCACCAGCTACCAGGGGAGTTGCTACCTGAGGGCAAACAAATTCGCTGGGGGTCCTCAGCCCCAAGCCCTACAAACTTAGGGTCCAAGGGAGGCAAAGAGAAAGGGTGTGCCCAGGCATCCATGAAAACAGGGCTCCCAAGAGCAGCAGACCCGGCGTGTAGCCAGTATTGTGGTAAGCATCACAGGTGAGTGGGGCCTGGATTGAGGAACCACAAGAGAAGGACCTAGGCACTCAGGACTGGAGACCCGCACAGTCTGGGAAGAAGAGCTGAGGCACAGTGATTGGTTCCCACCTATCAAGAGGAAAAGCCTGGCCCAGTGGGCATAGCTCCACCTACTGGAAGAGAAGTTAATCGAGCTCTATGACTGCATTTATTATTATTATTTTTTTTAATGATTATTATTAGTATTTTTTTTATTTTATTCTCACTTTTTGTAGTTGATGTTGTTCTTTAACTTTCTTATTAATGGTTTCAATTTTTTTTAATTCTTTTTATTCTATTATTATTACTATTATTTTTTAAACTTCAATTTCCATTTTTTTATTATCATAATTTTTTTTTGTTTGTTTTAAATTTTTATTTTTTAGTTTTTTCTTTCTTTCTTTTCACTTTTTTTCTTTTGTCTTTTCATTTCTTTTCAATTTTCTTATTCCCCCTTTCTTGAATTCTACCTGCCTACACTCACTCTCTTTAGTGATTTCTTCCCTTCCCCTCTAATACCTCTCCTCCCAAGCATCAAATAAATTTATAAGAGTAAACAGTAACTCAGCAGTCAAACAGAACAAGAAGTATCATGAGCATAAAAAAGCAAGGAAGAAAAGGAGTACAAACAATGAAAGATAGCCTAAATATTCAGGAGGACCTGGAGTCATCAGAAAAATGGCCATATAAAGAACTCAAGGAACACCTTAGACAGATGGAAAGGAACCTTAAAGATCACATTGAAAATGAATTACATAAACAGATAAAAGAAGAAGTTAAGCATCTTTATCAGGAGATAGAGATTATTAAAAAAATCAAACAATAATTCTAGAAATGAAGGAAACGATAAACCAAATTAAAAACTCAATCGAGGGCTGGGGATGTGGCTCAAGCGGTAGCGCGCTCGCCTGGCATGCGTGCGGCCCGGGTTCGATTCTCAGCACCACATACCAACAAAGATGTTGTGTCCACCGAGAACTAAAAAACAAATATTAAAAATTCTCTCTCTCTCTCTCTCTCTCTCCCTCTCTCACTCTATCTTTAAAAAAAAAAAAAAAACTCAATCGAGAGTATCACTAACAGAGTGGAGCAAGTAGAAGCCAGAACGTCAGATAATGAAGACAAAATATATCATCTTGAAAAGAGTCTAGCCAACTCAGATAGGCTGGTAAAAAATCAGGAGAAAAACATCCAAGAGATTTGGGATACCTTTAAAAAACCAAACTTACGAGTCATCGGGATAGAGGAAGGCACAGAGATTCATGCCAAGGGAATGAGTAACTTGCTGAATGAAATAATTACAGAAAACTTTCCAGAAATAAAAAAGGAAACAGATATACAAATTGTAGATGCATACAGGACACCGAGCACACAAAATCACAGTAGACCAATGCCAAGACACATTGTTATGAAGATATCCAATATACAGAACAAAGAGAAAATATTAAAAGCTACAAGAGAAAAGAGGCAGATTACATTTAGGGGTAAACCAATAAGGTTAACAACGGATTTTTTATCACAGATGCTGAAAGCGAGAAGATCCTGGAACAGCGTATTTCAAACACTGAAAGACAATGGATGCCAACCAAGAATTCTGTATCCAGCAAAATTAAGCTTCAGATACGACAACGAAATAAAAATCTTTCATGATAAAAAAAAGCTAAAAGAATTTGTAGCCAGAAAACCAGCATTGCAAAGCGTCTTGAGCAAAACTCTACACGAGGAAGAAATGAAAAACAATAACCAAAACCATCAGCGGGAAGTGCCTCGGTAGACAGAGGACGGGGGGAAAGCTAATCATGGAGAAACAAACTAAATTAGAAAAAAAAAAAAGAGATAAATAATCAAACATGGCAGGAAGTACAAACCATATATCAATAGTAACTCTAAACGTTAATGGCTTAAACTCTCCAAGAAAGTGACATAGGCTGGTAACATGGATTAAAAAAAGAAATCCAACAATATGCTGCCTCCAGGAGACACATCTGATCGGAAAAGACATGCACAGGCTCAAGGTAAAAGGTTGGGAAGAAATATACCACGCACATGGTCCTCGTAAGCAGGCAGGGGTGGTCATTCTCATATCGAATAAAATCGACTTCAAGACTAAGTTAATCAAAAGGGATAAGGAAGGACATTATATACTGTTAAAAGGAACCATTCACCAACAAGACATAACAATTATCAATATTTATGCATCAAATAATTGTGCTGCGACGTTCATAAAACAAACTCTCCTCAAGTTCAAGAATCAAATAGACCACAACACAATAATCATGGGTGACTTCAACACACCTCTCTCACCATTGGACAGATCCTGCAAAGAAAAGTTGAATAAAGAAACTATTGACCTCAATATCACAATCAATAACCTAGACTTAACTGACATATATAGAATATATCAACCATCATCAAATGGATATACTTTTTTCTCAGCAGCACATGGAACCTTCTAAAAAATAGATCATATATTATGCCATAGGGCAACCCTCAGTAAATATAAAGGGTTTGAGATAATACCATGCACTTTATCAGATCATAATGGAATGAAACTGGAAATCAATGATAAAAGAAGAAAGGAAAAATCCTACATCACATGGACAGTGAACAATACGTTACTGAATGATCAATTGGTTGTAGAAAACATAAAGGAGGAAATCAAAAAATTCTTAGAGATAAATGAAAATACAGACACAACATATCGGAATCTATGGGACACAATGAAAGCAGTTTTAAGAGGGAAATTCATCACCTAGAGGTCATTCCTCAAAAAAAAAGGAAAAACCAACAAATAAATGAGCTCACACTTCATCTCAAAGCCCTAGAAAAGGAAGAGCAAAACAATAGCAAATGTAGCAGAAGGCAAGAATTAATTAAAATCAGAGCAGAAATCAATGAAATTGAAACAAAAGAAACTATTGAAAAAATTAACAAAACAAAAAGTTGGTTCTTTGAGAAAATAAATAAGATCGACAGACCCCTAGCCATACTAACGAAGAGAAGAAGAGAGAGAACTCAAATTACTAACATACGGGATGAAAAAGGCAATATTACAACAGACGCTTCAGAAATACAGAAAACAATTAGAAATTATTTTGAAAACCTATATTCCAACAAAATAGAAGATAGTGAAGACATCGATAAATTCCTTAAGTCATATGATTTTCCCAGACTGAGTCAGGAGGAAACTCACAACTTAAACAGACCAATATCAATAGATGAAATAGAAGAAGCAATCAAAAGACTTCCAACCAAGAAAAGCCCAGGACCGGATGGGTATACAGCAGAGTTTTACAAAACCTTTAAAGAAGAATTAATACCAATACTTTTCAAGTTATTTCAGGAAATAGAAAAAGAGGGAGCTCTGCCAAATTCATTCTATGAGGCCAATATCACCCTGATTCCGAAACCAGACAAAGACACCTCAAAGACAGAAAACTACAGACCACTATCTCCAATGAACCTAGATGCAAAAATCCTCAATAAAATTCTGGCAAATCGGATACAAAGGCATATCAAAAAAATTGTGCACCACGATCAAGTAGGATTCATCCCTGGGATGCAAGGATGGTTCAATATACGGAAATCAATAAATGTTATTCACCACATCAATAGACTTAAAGATAAGAACCATATGATCATCTCGATAGACGCAGAAAAAGCATTTGACAAAGTACAGCATCCCTTTATGTTCAAAACATTAGAAAAACTAGGGATAACAGGAACTTACCTCGACATTGTAAAAGCTATCTATGCTAAGCCTCAGGCTAGCATCATTCTGAATGGACAAAAGTTGAAGGCATTCCCTCTAAAATCCGGAACAAGACGGAGATGCCCTCTATCACCACTTCTATTCAATATAGTTCTCGAAACACTGGCCAGAGCAATTAGACAGACGAAAGAAATTAAAGGCATAAAAATAGGAAAAGAAGAACTTAAATTATCACTATTTGCGGATGACATGATTCTATACCTAGAAGACCCAAAAGTGTCTACAAAGAAACTACTAGAACTAATAAATGAATTCAGCAAAGTGGCAGGATATAAAATCAACACACATAAATCAAAGGCATTTCTGTATATCAGCGACAAAACTTCTGAAACGGAAATGAGGAAAAACACTCCATTCACAATATCCTCAAAAAAAATAATAAAATACTTGGGAATCAAGCTAACAAAAGAGGTGAAAGACCTATACAATGAAAACTACAGAACCCTAAAGAGAGAAATAGAAGAGGATCTTAGAAGATGGAAAAATATACCTTGTTCATGGATAGGCAGAACTAACATCAAAATGGCGATATTACCCAAAGTTCTCTATACGTTTAATGCAATGCCAATCCAAATCCCAATGGCCTTTCTTGTAGAAATAGATAAAGCAATCGTGAAATTCATATGGAAAAATAAAAGACCCAGAATAGCAAAAACAATTCTAAGCAGGAAGTGTGAATCAGGTTGTATTGCGATACCAGATTTCAAAGTATATTACAGAGCAGTAGTAATAAAAACAGCATGGTACTGGTAGCAGAACAGGCGGGTGGACCAATGGTACAGAATAGAGGACACAGAGACTAATCCACAAAGCTACAACTATCTTATATTTGATAAAGGAGCTAAAAACATGCAATGGAGAAAGGATAGCATCCTCAACAAATGGTGTTGGGAAAACTGGAAATCCATATGCAACAAAATGAAACTGAATCCCCTCCTCTCGCCATGCACAAAAGGCAACTCAAAGTGGATCAAGGAGCTAGATATCAAATCAGAGACTCTCCTTCTGGTAGAAGAAAAAGTTGGCTCCGATCTACAGATTGTGGGGACGGGCTCAAAATTCCTTAATAGGACACCCATAGCACAAGAGTTAATAACCAGAATCAACAAATGGGACTTTCTTAAACTGAAAAGTTTTTTCTCAGCAAGAGAAACAATAAGAGAGGTAAATAGGGAGCCTACATACTGGGAACAAATCTTTACTCCTCACACTTCAGATAGAGCCCTAATATCCAGAGTATACAAAGAACTCAAAAAATTAGACAATAAGAAAACAAATAACCCAATCAACAAATGGGCCAAGGACATGAACAAACACTTCACAGAGGAGGACATACAATCAATCAACAAGTACATGAAAAAATGCTCACCATCTCTCTAGCAGTCAAAGAAACGCAAATCAAAACCACCCTAAGATACCACCTCACCCCAGTAAGATTGGCAGCCATGATGAAGTCAACCAACAATGAGTGCTGGCGAGGATGTGGGGAAGAGGGTACTCTTGTACACTGCTGGTGGGACTGCAAACGGGTGCGGCCAATTTGGAAAGCAGTATGGAGATTCCTGGGAAAGCTGGGAATGGAACCACCATTTGACCCAGCTATTGCCCTTCTCGGACTATTCCCTGAAGACCTTAAAAGAGCACACTACAGGGATACTGCCACATCGATGTTCATAGCAGCACAATTCACAATTGCTAGACTGTGGAATCAACCCAGATGCCCTTCAATAGATGAATGGATTAAAAAATGTGGCATTTATACACCATGGAGTATTACGCAGCACTACAAAATGACAAAATCACGGAATTTGCAGGGAAATGGATGGCACTAGAGCAGATTATGCTTAGTGAAGCTAGGCAATCCCTAAAAAACAAATACCAAATATCTTCTTTGATATAATGAGAGCAACTAAGAACAGATCAGGGAGGAAGAGCAGGAAGAAAAGATTAACATTAAACAGAGACATTAGGTGGGAGGGAAAGGTAGAAAAAAAGGGAAATCACATGGAAATGGAGGGAGACCCTCATTGTTATACAAAATTACATATAAGAGGTTATGAGGGGAATGGGATAACAAACATGGAGGGAAATGAATTACAGTAGGTGGGGTAGAGAGAGAAGATGGGAGGGGAGGGGAGGGGGGATAGTAGAGGATAGGAAAGGTAGCAGAATACAACAGTCACTAATATGGCAGTATGTAAAAATGTGATGTGTAACCGATGTGATTCTGCAATCTGTATTTGGGGTAAAAATGGGAGTTCATAACCGACTTGATTCTAATGTATGAAATATGATTTGTCAAGAGCTTTGTAATGTTGTGAATAACCAATAAAAAAGTTATTAAAGTAGTTATACTTACTTATTTTTGTATTTACATATCTGTATATGTAAATATATATATAAATATATATAAATATATAAATGTCTAAATACAGCCATAAAGGGTTATGAATAAATTTTTCACTGCAAAATGTTATAAAGGACACCAAGAAAAGAGCTCTCAAAAAGCATAGAGCCAAAGCTAAGATCAACGTTTTGTCCCTGACACACTTCCTACCTCGTCAGTGATCAACACCATTAATGTTTCTTGAAATAGTTCTCCTTGAGTGTCTTTGGAATAGGAGAAAATCTTTGCCACCTGCACCTCAGATTGAATATTAATCTCCAGGATATACAAAGAATTCAAAAAATTTAACACCAAAACACCAAATAACCCAATGAAAAAAGGGGGCAAAGGAGCTGAATAGACACTTCACAGAAAAAGAAATACAAATGGTCAATAAATATATGAAAAAAATGATCAACATCTCTAGCAATTAGAGAACTGCAAATTAAAACTACACTGAGATTCCATCTCCCTCCAGTCAGAATGGCAATTATGGAGACTACAAGTAATAATAAATGTCAATGAGGATGTGAGGGAAAAGGTACATTCATACATTGCTGATGGGACTGCAAATTGATGCAACCACTCTGGAAAGTAGTATGGAAATTCCTCAGAAAACTTGGAACGGAACCACCATTTGACCCCGTTATCCCACTCCTCGGTTTATACACAAAGGACTTAAAATCAGCATACTATAGTGACACAGCCACATCAATGTTTATAGCAGCTAAATTCACAATATCTAAGCTATGGAACCCACCTAGGTGCCCCTCAACAGGTGAGTGGAAAAAGAAAATGTGTTATATATACACAATGGAATATTACTCAGTCATAAAAAAGGAAAAACATTATGACTTCTGCTGGGAATGGATGGATCTGGAGACTATCATGCTAAGTGATATAAGCCAATCTCAAAAAAATAAAAGGTAGAATGTTCTTTCTACTATGTGAATGCTAATACACAACAAGGGAAGTAGGGAAAGAATCGAAGTTCAGTGGATTAGACAAAGGAGAAGGAAGGGAAAGGAGGAGGAACAGAATAGGAAAGAAAGTGAAATGAATCTAACTCAACTTTCCTATGTACAAATATGAATATACCACAGTGAACCTCACCATCATGTACAACCTCAACACTGGGATCCTAATTGGAATAAGATACTTACTCTGTTTGAATAAGTATGTCAAAATATACTCTTTTGCCATGTATCACTAAAAAGAACAAATAAAAAAAGAAATATTAAAAAAAATAAAATAAGATTGAATTTCTCTAGAAATTTAAATGATGATAGATAATTCACTTCCATATTGGAATTTGGAAGAATTTGTATAGAAAGGGACTTTAATGTTTACAAGTATGCATGCATTTTGTGTGGTGAAGTGTGAAGAATTTGTATAGAAATATGGAAGAATTTGTATAGAAAGGGACTTTAATGTTTACAAGTATGCATGCATTTTGTGTGGTGAAGGGTGATTAAGGGAAATACATGATTTGACAGGGTGGGGTTATGGAAATATTGTTACCTAATATTAGTAAGAAATTAAACCTAATGAAATTAGTAAATTTTTCATACCTGTTTTTATTTTGGAATTATGGGCTTGGAATTCAATAAATGTATAGCACCTTGTGAATATTTAGCATTATCTTTTGACCTATCTTTGGTTCACACAAATAAGCACAGTCATTTTCTATTTAAAGTTTTAATAGGGCTGGGGATGTGGCTCAAGCGGTAGCGCGCTCGCCTGGCATGCGTGTGGCCCGGGTTCAATCCTCAGCACCATATACCAACAAAGATGTTGTGTCTGCCGAGAACTAAAGAATAAATATTAAAAATTCTCTCTCTCTCTCACTCTCTCTCCTCTCTCACTCTCTCTTTAAAAAAAAAAAAAGTTTTAATAAAGTATTACAGTTTCTGTGTAGGTTTAGCCATCAGTTTCTTTTCATTGTTCCATTATTACTTTTACTTTGTCATTATTTTCAGTTATTTCATGAGCATAAGAAATACATTTTAATGCCTCCCTGTTATCCCTATTTAGTGATTAATTCCTATTGTGGCTATTAATGTCTCTCTTAAGGGACTGATTAATTAATTGTTTTGCCTACCATCCTTGAGTTATTGTTCTCGGACTAGTGAATAAGTTAAAGTTTCTGTCCTCATGAAGCTTACATGCTACTGGCAGAGGTAGAAAACAAATATATGATGTGTATAATATAAATGTTCTAGGAATAAAATAAAATAGGGTGAAGAGACAGAATGAGATAGAAGGTGAATTTTTGTTTTTAAGGGGGGCGTGGAGGGATGCTGAGGATGAAATTGAGGACCTCAAGCTTGCTATACAAGCACTCTACCAGTGAGCTACATCCCCAGCGTAAAGCTGATCTCTTCAATATGATGATGAAGAATGGCCAATATGAAAGGAAATGTTTGAGAGGAGATATGAATGATATTCTGTCAATAGGTGGGGAAAGAGCAGTTCCCATTAGTGGGAATAGCAGATGTTAAAAATATTTACTTGGGAGTGTATTTTGTGATTTGAGTATTAGCAGGAAGGTTGTTTGTGTAGCTAGAATTGATTTTGCCTTTTTAACCTGAACTTAATTTGTCAAACCACTCAGTGTCATTTCTTTATCTGTAAAATGAGTATGATAATAGTGTTTATTTCATAGAGTTACTGTGGTAATTAAATAGATGGCTATTGGTATTTAGAATTACAGCTGACATATAGAAAGTGTTTAACGAATGTTAATTGTTTTTAGTATTCTCAGTTATTATTAGCTATCATCAATATGTGCCACTGTACATTTTTCATATAACTTGCTGTTAAATTTCCAGGACTTTTCTCCTTCCTGTGCTCTTGAGCATCTTGCTTCATTCTTTCCTACTTGCTTATTATATACTGTTTCTTCTCAATTGAAGAAAGAAAATCTGGCCAGATTGTCAGTAATAAAAATTAATCAAATCCAGGTACACTGCTGCACAACCTGTAGTTCCAGAGGCTCTGGAGGCTGAGGCAGGAGTATCATGTGTCAGAGCCAGCCTCAGCAACAGTGAGGTGCTAAGTCACTCAGTGAGACCCTATCTCTAAATAAAATACAAAATAGGGCTGGGGATGTGGCTCAGTGGCTGAGTGTCCTTGAGTTCAATCCCCTGTATTAAAAAAAATAAATAAAAAATCAAGACTACGTCTAGTTCATCCAGTATTGTCGCTCTAAAGAAATCTTTTGTATTAGCTATCAGTCATTGAGTCTATTTGTATTATTACTACCTTAATTATGTACATAATCTTTTTAGCTATTAACTGTGAGTAAGAAATAAGAAGAAAAAAGGGCTGGGGCTGGGGCTCAGCGGTGCAGCACTTGCCTAGCACATGTGAGGTACTGGGTTCTATCCTTATCACCATATAAAAATAAATAAAATAAAAATATTATGTCCATTTATAAATAAAAAAAGTATAAAAAAGAAATTCAAAAAAATGTTTTAAAACCATAATATGATTTAATGTTCTTCAGAGTTTTTGGTAAACAGTAATTGGTTAAATATAATAGAAGTCACTTTATAAAATCAGAAGGATTTCATTCTGTATTTTTATTGCCAGTTACTTACATTTTAACTGGTCTTTCTCTGATTATTATGTGTTTTAAGTCATTCAACTTACTTTTAACTTTAAGTTATAATAATAATATAACAAAAATAGAGGCCTTCCTCTGAAGAATGAGACATTAGTTTCATGATAGTCTAATTGAGAAGGGGGAGATTTTTAAATAAGGACTATGTTTATATACTTTAATTACAGTTTTTCCCCAATATTTATGAAGATGACAATGCCACTGAACATATCAAACTCTAGGGGATTTGAGTGCTATTTATGACATGAGAGTTGAAGTTAGTGTTGAAAAAATAATACATTTCACACTGGTTTTTACCTTAAAAATTGATACATAGTATAAAATTTACTATGTGTTGACTGATTTTTAGTAAACTTATAGAGGTTTGTAACCATCACATTGCAGTTTTAAAAATTTCTATCCCTATTAATTTGCATCTTCTGAACATTTCATATAAATGGGATCATATATTGATAGTATTTTCCACCTGATCTCTTCTATAAAGCAGAATGGTCTTAAGATTTATCCACATTGTAACATGTATTGGTATTTCCTCCATTTCAATAGCACATCAATGTTTTTCTTAAAAAAATGGTTTTTTAGTTGTAGATGAACACAATATCTTTATTTTTTATGTGGTGCTAAGGATCCAACCCAGTTCCTCACACGTGCAAGGCAGGTGCTCTACCACTGAGCCACAGCCTCAGCCCCAAGCAAAGCAATGTTTTATGAACATTTGGTTTATGGTTTACCAATTGGATACTATTTGCTTTTTATTTCTTGTGAGTAATGCTGCTATGAACATTTGCGTCAAGCTATTGCATGGATTTATGTTCTCTGTTCTCTTTGATGTATTGCTAGGACTAGAATTATTGTGTTATATGTTCAGTGTATGTTTAATTAAGAAAATGTCTGGTTCTACCAAAGTTGTTGTACTACTTGATACTTTTACTAGTAGCATATGAGGATTCCAGATTCTTGTGTTCTCACCAATACTGTTTATTGTTTGTCTTTTTGATTATAGGCATCCTAATAGATATGAAGTTTTATCTTATTGTGTATTTGGTTTGTATTTCCTAACGAATAATAATTTTAAAAATATTTTATGTTTTATTGCCCATTTGTATAGATTATTTGGAGAAATGTCCACTCAAATCTTTGCCTGTTTTTGAATGTATTTGGTTATCTTTCTATTGAGTTTTAAGGATTTTTGTGTGCACAAGTCCATTTGATATGCAGATATTTCCTGTTATGTGTCATAAGCCTTTTCATTACTTTGTTTTTTGAAATGCAAAAGTGTTCAATTTTCAATAAGTCCAATTTATGAGTTTTATATTTTATTGCTGGTGTTATGTAAGTTGGGTGTTGACCATATTCATGTTCATTTAATGTAAGCAAATACTGTTGTTGTGGGATTTACAGCTGGTATATCTATCTATCTATCTGCTTTTTTTATTAGGTGAACACTTTAATACTTGTGCTTTTTGACTTTTTTAAAGGTAGTCTGTTGTAGTACGTTGTCTCTGTTGTAGTATGTGGTATGTCTATGTGTGTAGTATGTTCTAGGAATTATACTATACTTCTATATTTGTTCTTGTATGTTTCAAAATAATACTTCCTTGATTCTGGTAAAATATAGAAACTGTTGAGGTATATTTCCTTTTTTCTCTCTTTTGCTCTCTTGTCATATATATTATACTGGTGTATATTGTACACCTGGTATACAGTTATAATTAATGTTTTTTATAATCATATATATGTGTGTTACTTTGCATTTTACATTTTATGTATTTTAAAGAAGTTGAAAATAGAAATGTGAAAATGTATATTTTGAGGGTCTTTTATTCTTACCCCCACTTTTTTGTTTTAAGCAGTTTACCTTTTGCAAGATTTGAGTTACCTTGTCATGATGTTTGCATTAGTATTTCTTTTGAGCCTGGTGTGATAGCAACACATCTCAGTTTTTGTTTGTCCTTCAGTTATTAAAAATGATTTTGCTAGATAGAGATTCTTGGTTAACATTTTTTTCTTTTTTTTTTTCATGCTCTGAATACAATCCATTGCTTCTTGCATTCATTGCTTTTGAATTAGAAGTCAGCTGTAAATCCTTCTGTGATTCCTTCATATGAAATGAGTCATTTACCTTTCACTGCTTTTAGAATTTTTCTTTTTGGCATATAAGATAACTAAACATGGAGTCTCTGAATTTTTACTAAGTGTAACTTATTGAGATTAAATGTGTAGTTTAGATTTTTCTAAGTTTGGGATGTTTTCAGTTTTTTTTAAGCTATTTTTCATCTCCTCTTTTTTCCTCCCTTCTACTTCTGAGACTCTAATTCAGGTATGGTGCACTTGGTGTTCTCAGAGGGTCTTGCTAATTTCTTTTTCAATCTTTTTCCCCCTTTAGAATCAACAGTTTGTGTAGTATTCTGTTTAAGGTCACTAATTCTTTCTTTTTATATCTCAATTTTGCTATCCTGTTTCTCTGGTGAATAATTCAATCCCATAACTATACCTTTCTGTTCTTGAATTTGTTTAAATCATTTTTTCACACTTTGTTTCTTTGTACAAGATTTCCTTCATATTTTTGACATGTTTGTAATAAATGCTTTGAAGGTTTTTATCTGTTAATTCAGTATCGAATATTCAGAGATTTTTTTGACTGCTTTTTTTTTGCTGTGCCAACAAGTTATAATTTTATTGTTATAATTTTATGTTTCTTTGTACATCTTATAAGTTTTTGTTATTATTGATGGAATACTGAACTTTTTTAGATAATATTTTGTAGAAAGTATGGATTTTTCCACTCTCCTGACAGTATTGTTTTGTTTTCTGTTGTTTTGTTAAATTTCTAGTTGAACATGTCACGTAAGTTTTGCGTCTACTGATATCTATGTTTAATTTTTTTTTCTAATTTTCAAGCTTAACTTTCTAAGTATTTCCTCCATTTTCTTAAAACTTTTCATTTCAATTATTGATTAGTCTGAGATTGTGTTCAAATAGTTTGAGTAAGTAAGACTTCTACCTCTGCTCATGGATCTATGTGTGGACATGCAGTGGATTCATTGACTAGGTTGTTTTTCCTGTATTTTCTTTTCTGTTGGGCCCTCTGTGTTTGTGTGATCTCAATTTCTGTTGCTAAGTATATATGAGTGGCTTATGTACATTCTTGTCTGTGCTATGCAGACATATATCAGCCAAAATGAATGCTGGATATTTGGTGGTTCTGCTGAAACCCATGTGGGTGAATCACCTTACAGAATTACCTTGTACATCCTTGTTTTGCTTACATGTCTTCTTTAGTCAGGTCAGGGTGCTATAACAAAATATCATAGATTGGGGCCACTCATTAACAACAGATTTGTCTTCCAATTTGTAATTGGAAGTCTTATGATCAGGGTTCTAGGATGAGTGGTTCTGGTGAACATTCTTTTTTGGGTGTATATTTCTGACTTATTGTGTAACCTCACATGAGGGTCGAAGGGGCAAGAGAGCTCTCTGTGGTAGTTCTTATAAGGACACTTATCTTATTTATGAGGGTACAGCCCTCCTGAGCTAAGTACCTTCCAGAGGCGTCATTTCCTAATACTATCTATCACTTTGGTGCTTCAGAATTCAACATTTGCATATCGGAAAGACACAAATATTTGATCTGTTGCACTGCCAGTCTGTCACTTACATGAAAAAGGCACACTACCTCAGTTAGTGGAGGTGCTGGCCTTTTCTGTTCATGTGCCACTAACATCACCACTTTGACAATACTTCAGATTAGCTCCCCTTTGGCATTATTAGCAATATTTCTTGTTATCACATCCAGTCTTTTCCTGGTTGAACTATCATATACAGAGCTGGGAGCTTGTCCCAGAAAACCCTCCACAGACTTGTACTGTTCTTAACCAGAGTTCAGTGGTTTTCATGAATAACCACTTCTCAGTTTTCTGGTAAGCCTATGGTTGATTTTTTGAGGGCTGAAACAGTTGTTTTTGACAATTGCGTGGAGGTTTATAATTTTTTGAAATTGCACAGAATTTTTGTTGCCCTCCTGTTTAGCAGGAATAGATCCGCTTGAGCATTTTAACTATATATCTGGTGCAATTTATCTTTAGATTTAAAATCATTCAAAAATGAAATATAATCTGAGTTCAGGTTTGCTTAGCTATCTTCTTTTCCTGAATACACTGTATTTGAAAGAACAATTCTGGGGAAGAAGAGAACTCTTAATTTATATTTCAAAGCACTTTTTAAAGATAAAACTGCAAGAAATTATGTATCTGGGATGGAGATCTGAGTAAAGTAGCAAAGAGTTCTAGCAAGAACGAAAGGTCTTTGTATGGAGATGCTCATTCTTGAAGTTTAGAACTTAGATATACCTCTTCAATTTGAGTATGTACTGTCAAATCTAAGCATCAGTGAAATCCAGGAGTTTAGTGTCAGTGTCCTTAGATGTTAAGTTGTCGGGGTGCTTTGACGTAATTAAATCTCCTGACTTATGTTGCCCCGGTGTGGAAAGTGTTAGCATGGTTACTCCATTTAGGGCTGCCAATTTAGCCTCTTCATCTGCCCTCCTGTTAGATGGGGGTGGTATCTGCACAACGGTTTGTTTTCTGGGCTCAGTGAGCCATTGTTTATTGCCCCTAAGGGAATAGCCCAGGAAGATTACTTCTTGCTGGCAAATTTGGGCCTTTTTGGTAGAAGCTCTATACCCGAGTTGAGCAAGCTTGGATAATAGTGCTTGGGTCCCAGACTCAGTTTTCCTTGGTGTCGGCTGCCAGTAGCAGGACATCCACATATTGAAGTAGGGTGACTTCGGGGTGCGTAGTTCTGAAGTTGTTGAGATCTCTGTGGAGGGCTTCATTAAATTGAGTGGGGGAGTTTTTGAACCCCTGTGGGAGTCTGGTCCAAGTTAGTTGACCAGACGTTCCGGTTTCTGGGTCTGCCCACTAGAAAGCAAACAGCAACTGACTATCTTTATGCAGAGGCAAGCAAAAGAAAGCATTTTTAAAGTCCAGAACAGTATACCATTTCCGCTCAGGGTTCAGAGTGCTAAGCAGATTGTACGGATTAGGTACCGTGGGATGAATGTCCTGCACTCTGTTGTTGATCTCTCTTAGGTCTTGAATGGGGTGATAGTCCCTGGTTCCTGGCTTTTTTACTGGTAGCAGGGGAGTGTTCCAGGCCAATTGACAGGGCCTTAGGACCCCTAAGGCCAGATATTTCTGAATATGGGGTCTTATCCCATCTTTAGCTTCTTTGTTCAGAGGATATTGTTTGACATTGATTGGGGAGGCTGAGGTTTTTAATTCCACTATTATTGGAGGTTGTTTCACGGCTAGGCCTAACCCAGCAGTTTCTGCCCAGGCATCTGGGTAATCTGTTATCCATTTCTGGGGTAGCTTGCCTGTTTTATTAGTCTTGGGGGGTGTGAAGAGTTGATGACTATAGGAGTTTTTACTGAAGGATTTAGAAATTCCATTTGGGGACCTTCAGGGTTAAAAGTTATTCTGGCCCGGAGCTTGGTGAGCAGATCTCTGCCCATCAATGGGGCCGGGCATTCTGGGATCACTAGGAAGGAGTGATGGACTTTTCCTTTCCCCAGGTCAAGGGTCCTCTTAGTTCTCCAAGCCCGATATTTACTGCCGTTAGCCCCTTGAACTAGAGACCTTTTATTTGATAGAGGGCCCAATGGGGCCTTAAGGGCTGAGTATACTGCCCCTGTATCCACTTCAATGTTTACTGGGGTCCCCTCCACTTCAAAAGTTACCTTGAGCTTGGGGAGGGGATCTGAGCCCCAACTTTCCTAGTCATCCTCCAGAGTCAGAATGGCTGGCTGGCATGGCTGTTTTTTTCTAGGGTACTCTTTGGCTCAGTGTCCTTTTTCTTTACAGTAGACACATTGATCTGAGGCCAGGGGTGGGCTTTGGCGTGGGCCCAGGTATCCCTTCCTGTCTCCCTGTTTCTTAATTTTTGACTTATTTGTTGTTGTGATCAGGACCTTAGTCAATGCCTTAGTCTGTCTTTTGCTTTTTTCATCCTCCCTTTACTCCCTTTCTTTCTCCCTCCTTTGTTCCTTCTCTTCCTCAGTTTCTCTCTTATAGTATACCTTTTCGGCTTCTCTGACTAAATCTCTCAAAGTCATATCTTGTAATCCATCTAAGCGTTGTAACTTTTAATATCTAGGGCAGCTTGCCCAATATAGGCCATCGTGACAGATGCCTTTTGATCCTCTGCCTGAGGATCGAAAGGAGTATATCTCCTATATGCCTCCATAATTCTCTCTAGAAACATAGAGGGAGATTCATTAGGCCCTTGAATAATCTCTCTTACCTTAGCCAAATTAGTTGGCCACCTAGTGGCCGCTTGGACACCCACTATTAGAGCCCGGCGATAAGTGGACAGATGCTCCGTACCTTCAAAGGTGTTGGGGTCCCAGTTGGGTCGGTTCAAGGGGAAGTCGGCTTCGATTATGTTGGGAAGTTGTGTCGGTCGCCCATCTGGTGCGAGGATATTTTTTTCTAGCTTCCAGGAGGATTCTCTCTTGTTCCTCTGTCATGAAGAGAGTGCCTAGGAGTTGTTGGCAGTCATCCCAAGTAGGCTGGTGTGAAAACATCAATGAGTTAACTAGTCTTGTGAGCCGGGTGGGGTCCTCAGAAAAAGGGGGATTGTTATTTTTCCAGTTATATAGGTCTGAAGAGGAGAAAGGCCAATACTGGTAGGCTTGCATTTTTCCCCCATGGCCGTCGTCAATCATTGGCCCTTACGGACAGAGGGGGAGGATCATGGGGGCTTTAGGGTTTTTAATCATTTGCCGCCGTCGAGTTTTTTTAGCCGGGTCAGTTCCCTCCAGGGGAGGAGGGGCTGTGTGTGCCGCGGGGGAGTCATCTGGAGGGCGCTGGGCCGGCTTAGCTTCCTCCAATGGCGGAGAGGCTGAGTCAGCAGCAGGGGAATCACTTAGAGGGTGTTGGGGGCTGGGGGATGAGGGCAGGGGATGAGGAGAGGGAGGAGAGTCCAGTAGAGTCAAATCTTGAGACTCAGGGAGAACAGAGGGTGGTGGAGGAGGGGCAGAGGGTTTGAGAGATAGAATCGTGGGGGAAGGAGTAGGAGCAGGGACAGGGACAAGGAAAGGCTTCACCCTTGGAGGAGGAGATTCGCAGAGGTCCTGCCAGGTTAAGATATACGGCTGTTGATCTGGATGGCTGTGTGGCCCCAGGTGAAAGACAATATCTCTGACTTTTTGAATTAGTGGGAAGCAGAAAGATCCTCCTGGGGGCCATCGGACTCCAAAGGTGGGCCATTCTGAGGCACAGAGAGTCTGCCAGGTCTGGCGTTTTATTGAAAAAGAAAGATTTTGAGCCCTTCAGCGGACTTCAGTCCAGTGATCAAGGGTCAGGGACAGAGGTGTTGAAGTGCTCTGTCCCATAGTGAAAGATACACAAATAGTGAAATTAATGACATAGACACAGACAAGACAATAAAGACAGACAATGGACGTCCAACACTGAGACCAGGACTGAGTAGCTGGCAAAACCCGATGGGCTGGCAATACCAAATCCGAAACACCGAGTGGAGGAGACTATTGTTCCTCGATTTCTCGAGTCCTCTGGGGCGTCCCCCAGGGACGTGTGCTGTGGCTCTGTGACACGTCTGTCAGCCACCGTCGGAGAGAGCTCACGCTCTTCACCAACAGCCATTTTGCCAAGCCCTCCTGAAACCTGAAACCAGAAACCAGAAAGGGGCGCCTTACTTACCCCAAGAGGAGCCCGTTGGGGGTCTTTCGTCCGCCGCTGCCGGCTCTCGGTGGAAGCTCCATAAGTAAAGGTCGGGTGAGCGTCGGAGGAAGAGACCACTAAGAGACTGTCTCATGCAACAGCCAGGGGTTTATTGGGGGACCAGCATGCTGGGGATCAGAGCTCACTTGAATAGAGCAGAGAGAGCCCTGAGAACAGCTTAAGCAGAGCTTATATACTTTTCTTGGAGAGGGCAGGGAGGGAAGTTCATTGATGGGTCAGGGCGAGTGGGCGGTTTGCCTGCAACCGAGTGAGGGAGTGCATTCTGTTGTTTGGCAGTTGGGGACAGCACATTCTGGGAACAAGATTAGCAAACAGTTCTCAAGATTTCAACAGTGTTTTGTTAAGCATACAGAAAAACGGAGTGACAAGTACCTATTTTATTAACCTTTCAGTTGTAGATGGACATATGCCTTTATTTTATTTGTTTATTTTTATGTGATGCTGAGGATCAAATACAGGTCTCATGCATGCTAGGCAAGTGCTCTACCACTGAGCCCTAGCCCTCAGTTTTCTTTTTATAAATGAGATTAAAACTAACATTTTCATGACTTTCTTTGAGAACCAAATTAGAACATTTCTATTATTGTGCTTGTTCTATAAGTTTCTAGAACAACACATCTCTAGGCAACCTGTGTTGAATCATTTTGCAATGTAAATAAAATTAATATATAAGAAGATAATCTCTTTCTAACTTTACTTCTGTATATTTCTTTGGCATTTTCTAAAGCATAATATTCGGTATGTTTTTTCCTCCATGAATAATCACCAATAAAGAAGTAATGGAATGATAATCTAATAATTTTCTAGAATCATTACTAAAAATTTCAATAAAAATTTAACACTCTTAATAATTATAATGATGATTTGATACCAGGGATTGAACCCAGAGGCACTTTACCACTGAGCCACATCCCCTGCCTTTTTAAATATTTTATTCAGATACAGGGTCTGGCTGAGTTATTTAGGGCCTTGCTATGTTGATGGGGGTGGATTTGAACTCATGATTCTCCTGCCCCAGCCTCCTGAGTTTCCGGGATTACTGGTGTGCACCACTATACCTAGCCATTTTAAGATAATTTAAGATGAAAAATCACTGGTCTTAAGAAAGGCCTACAGGACAAAGAGATTTTCTATTCTGTTATTAGTTTTGTTGGATGAATTTTGGATTATGCTATCATGTAATAGCAAAAATGTCTAAACGTAGGTATAAGGTTATCTTTTGCAGCAATTTATATTTAAAAAAATATATCTGCTAGGCCTTAGTATTGTCTGTCAGCCTAGTTGGTCTAGCAGGGCTGATGAGAGATTGTAAACAGACTGAGGAAGCAAAACTTCTTATCTTTGATTTTTGACTACTTCTGGAGAATACAGAGATCCAGTTTTAGAGGGGATTTGAAATTGCCTACTGGTACAGGATAGTTAACTGAACATTGTTCTAACCACCTTGAAATATCTGTGTAGTATAATTAAAATAATATTTAACTAAAGTTGTAATTTATCTCTTGGTCTCTATTCATGTTGCCTGGGGATAACTTCATAGGCTCAACTAGATGATAGTCGTTAGAAGTAACCATTAATAATGTTAGATTGTTTTTTCATATTTTCACTTTGAAGTTATATCTTTCATTTATTTATTTATTTATTTTTATTAGTTGTTCAAAACATTACAAAGTTCTTGATATATCATATTTCATACGTTTGTTTCAAGCGGATTGTGAACTCCCATTTTTACCCTATATACATAATGCAGATTCACATCGGTTACACATCCACTTTTTTTACCTACTGTCATAGTAGTGTATGTTGTATTCTGCTGCCTTTCCTAACCCCTAGTATCCCCCCTCCCCTCTCCTTCCCTACCCTCCCATCCCCTCCCTTCTTGTCTTCTCTCCCTACCCCATCTACTGTAATTCATTTCTCTCTCTGTTTTTTTTCCCCCTTTCCCCTCACTTCCTCTTATATGTAATTTTGTGTAACAATGAGGGTCTCCTTTCTTTACCATGCAATTTCTCTTCTCTCTCTCTTTCCCTCCCCCCCCATCCCTGTTCAGTGGTGATCTTCTCATGCTCTTCCTCTCTATTCTGTTCTTAGTTGCTCTCCTTATATCAAAGAAGGCATTTGGCATTTATGTTTTAGGGATTGGCTGGCTTCACTTAGCATAATCTGCTCTACTGCCATCCATTTCCCTGCAAATTCCATGATTTTGTAAATTTTTAGTGCAGAGTAATACTCCATTGTGTATAAATGCCACATTTTTTTTTATCCATTCATCTATTGAAGGGCATCTAGGTTGGTTCCACAGTCTAGCTATTGTGAATTGTGCTGCTATGAACATTGTTGTAGCTGTGTCCCAATAGCACGCTCTTTTAAGTCTTTAGGGAATAGTCCAAGAAGGGGAATAGCTGGGTCAAATTGTGGTTCCATTCCCACCTTCCCAAGGAATCTCCATACTGCTTTCCAAATTGGCCGCACCAATTTGCAGTCCCACCAGCAATGTAGAAGTGTACCCTTTTCCCCACATCCTCGCCAGCACTTGTTGTTTGACTTCATAGTGGCTGCCAGTCTCACTGGAGATTGAAAAGTATTGGTATTAATTCTTCTTTAAAGGTTTTGTAAAACTCCGCCATATACCCATCTGGTCCGGGGCTTTTCTTGGTTGGTAGTCCTTTGATTGCTTCTTCTATTTCATCCATTGTTATTGGTCTGTTAAATTGTGTGTATCCTCCTGACTTAGTCTGGGCAAATCATATGACTTAAGAAATTTATCGATGTCTTCACTATCTTCTATTTTATTGGAATATAGGTTTTCAAAATAATTTCTAATTGTCTTCTGTATTTCTGTAGCATCCGTTGTGATATTTCCTTTTTCATCTCATATATTAGTAATTTGAGTTCTCTCTCTTCTCTTCTCTTTGTTAGCATGGCTAAGTGTCTGTCGATCTTATTTATTTTTTCAAAGAACCAACTTTTAGTTTTGTCAATTTTTTCAATAGTTTCTTTTGTTTCAGTTTCGTTGATTTCCGCTCTGATTTTCATTATTTCTAGCCTTCTGCTATATTTGCTGTTGTTTTGTTCTTCCTTTTCTAGGGCTTGGAGATGAAATGTGAGCTCATTTATTTTTTGGTTTTTTTCTTTTTTTGAGGAATGACTTCCAGGCAATGATTTTCCCTCTTAAAACTGCTTTCATTGTGTCCCATAGATTCCGATATGTTGTGTCTGTATTTTCTTTTGTCTCTAAGAATTTTTTGATTTCCTCCTTTATGTCTTCTGTAACCCATTGATCATTCACTAACATATTGTTCATTTTCCATGAGATGTATGATTTTTCATTCCTTTTATCATTGATTTCCAGTTTCATTCCTTTATGATCAGATAAAATGCATGGTATTATTTCCACCCCTTTATATTTACTAAGGGTTGCCATATGGCATAATATATGGCATATTTTTGAGAAGGATCCATGTGCTACTGAGAAAAAAGTATATCCACTTGATGATGGTCGATATATTCTATATATGTCAGTTAAGTCTAGGTTATTGATTGTGATATTGAGTTCTATTGTTTCTTTATTCAACTTTTGTTTGGAGGATCTGTCCAATGGTGAGGGAGGAGTGTTGAAGTCACCCATAATTATTGTGTTGTGGTCTATTTGATTCTTGAACTTGAGGATAGTTTGTTTTATGAATGTCGCAGCACCATTATTTGGTGCATAAATATTGATAATTATTATGTCTTGTTGGTGAATTGTTCCTTTTAACAGTATATAATGTCCTTCCTTATCCCTTTTGATTAACTTAATCTTGAAGTCGATTTTATTCGATATGAGGATGGCCACCCCTGCTTGCTTATGAGGACCGTGTGCGTGGTATGTTTTTTCCCCAACCTTTCACCTTGAGCCTGTGTATGTCGTTTCCAATCAACTGTGTCTCCTGGAGGCAGCATATTGTTGGATTTGTTTTTTTAATCCATGTTACTAGCCTATGTCGCTTTATTGGTGAGTTTAAGCCATTTACGTTTAGAGTTACTATTGATATATGATTTGTATTTCGAGCCATGGTCGATTATTTATCTTTTTGTTTTTTTAATTTGGTTTGTTTCTCCATGATTAGCTTTCCCCCTGCTCTCTGGCTTACTGAGGTACTTCCCACTATTGGTTTTGGTTATTGTTTTTCATTTCTTCCTCGTGTAGTGTTTTGCTCAAGATGCTTTGCATTGCTGGTTTTATGGCTGCAAATTCTTTTAGCTTTTGTTAATCATGAAAGATTTTTATTTCTTTGTCGTACCTGAAGGTTAATTTTGCTGGGTACAAAATTCTTGTTTGGCATCCATTGTCTTTCAGAGTTTGAAATATGTTGTTCCAGAATCTTCTTGCTTTCAGCATCTGTGATAAAAAATCGTTTGTTAACCTTATTGGTTTACCCCTGAATGTAATCTGCCTCCTTTCTCTTGAAGCTTTTAATATTTTCTCTTTGTTCTGTATATTGGATATCTTCATAACAGTGTGTCTTGGCGTTGGTCTACTGTGATTTTGTATGCTCGTTGTCGTGTATGCATTTACAATTTGTACATCCATTTCCTTTTTTATGTCTGGAAAGTTTTGTATAATTATTTCATTCAACAGGTTGTCCATTCCCTTGGTTTGAACTTCTATGCCTTCCTCTATCCCGATGACTCTTAAGTTTGTTTTTTTTATGTTATTTCATATCTCTTGGATGTTTGTCTCGTGACTTTTTACTAGCCTTCCTGAGCTGGCTAGACTCTTTTCAAGATCATATATTTTGTCTTCATTATCTGATGTTCTGGCTTCTACTTGCTCTACTCTGTTGGTGATACTCTCAATTGAGTTTTTAATTTGAGTTATAGTTTTCTCTCATTTCTAAAATTATTGTTTGATTTTTTTATCTCTATCTCTTGATAAAGATGCTTATTTGCTTCTTTTATTTACTTGTGTATTTCGTTTTCAATGAGTTCTTTCATTGTTTGAATTTGCTGTCTCATATCCTCTCTAAGATTCCATTCCATCTGTCTAAGGTATTCTTTGAGTTCTTTATTTGGACATTTTTCTGATGCCTCTAGGTCCTCCTGTATATTTAGGGTGTCCTGCATTGTTTGTACTCCTTTTCTTCCTTGCTTTTTCATGCTGCTTATGTTACTTCTTGCTCTGTTTGACTGCTAAGTTACTGTTTACTCCTATAAATTTATTTGGTTTTGTGTGTCTCTGGGGTCTCTCTTTTGTGATGGGAGACTATGACTAGAGATGATGAGTTTTGTTGCACTTTAATGTAGATTCATTCGTTTCCTAAACTGTGTATGGATTCTGATGGCATATAGCGGTCTGTGGTTTGGTCTTGGGACTTATATTTAGGTCGAATGATGTGATGGTATTGAGGTTAGTATCTCTTGGTAGCCTTGGAAGGTTGCTTTACTGACGAGGGATATTAACAGGAGAATGGTCTGGAGTATTTGGGGGAAGTTAAGGTCTTGGTAGCACTATATAATGCCTCGGAACATTGACCCATACATATTTAGTAAAGTACACATAAACAGCGTCGTATTGCTTGGGAGGAAAGGTACTAGAAGGGAAGGGAGCAAGTCTCTAAAGAGAATGAGAGGAAACAGATGGAATTCAAGAAAAGGGGAATAAGGAAATTGAAAAGAAATGAAAAGACAAGAAAAAAAGAGAATAAAAAAAGAAAAAAAGAAAAAAATAATCAAATAAAGTGATTGTAAAAAATAAATAAATAATACAAAAATATTTTAAAATATTAAAAAAGAAAAAAAATTTAAAAAATTAAAAAATGCAGCCTTAGAGTTCGATTAATTTCTCTTCCAGTAGGTGGCGCTGTGCTCACCCGGCCAAGCTTCTCCTCTCAGTGCGGGAACCAATCACTGTGCAGCACCTCCTCCTCCCCGAGTGGGCGGGTCTCCACTCCTGAGTGTTTCCGGCTGATTCTTGTGTCTAGTCACCTCACCACTGGCCCCGTTCACAGGTGATGCTCACCACAGTACCCGCCAGGTCTGCTGCTCATGGGAGCCTTATCTTCTTTAACAACTGGGCATCCTATCCCTACTTGCGAATCCCTCAGCCCCTAAGGTTGTGGAGATTGGGGCTGAGAGCCCTGGGCGTATTTTGCTTGCCCTCCGGTAGCCACGCCCCCAGGATCTGGTGCAAGAGACCTCAGTTGTCTGCGCTGGTGGGAGTGGTAGCCTGGGCGTCCTGCGACGCAGGTCCCGTGCCACTCCTGAATCCCTCGGTTTGACTATCGCGCTCACGGGAGAGCTTGGAGGGGCCCTTGAGGTTTCCCCACTGTGTGGAAGGGGGGCTAGGTGATTACACACCTGTCACCACTGGTATCAATGAAGTTATCTCCTCTGCCGCTTTCTGATGATGTCAGATCTCTGCCATGTTGGTATCCCATGTGAATGGCAGCATTTTGTTCCCTTTGCCGGGTGACCAAAGCAACGGATGGGTCTTGACCGGCCCTCTCAAGCCCTGTCTCAATCCTGTTGCCACTGCCTATGAAGGCTCGGTTAGTATTTACCTCCACAGTATTCAGCAGGACCCGGACTGAGAAGCAGTTTCCGTGGGTTTTTTAGCCCTGAGGCAGAGTAGTTTGTCTGGGAGACACAGGCGAACGGGAGCCGGAATTCGGCCGCTCCGGGCTTGGTGTGTGTTCTGATAGGAGCAGGCTCTGAGAAGCATTTTCCGCGGGTTCTTTAGCACTGAGCTTGAGCAGTTTTTCTGTGAGATGCAGGTGAACGGCAGCCTGAAATTACCTGTTCTATAGGTGAATGAGCTGTGATCAGTGGAATACAGGCGATGGTGGTGTAAGCTCTTCAAGATGGTGGCCGCTGGCTTCCTCGGTGGTCTGACCCGTGTGGAGAACCGAACTGGACTGCTTCCTTCCCCAGAATTCACCACTGAGCAGAGTATGGGCATAGCCATCAAGAGCCTGCAGAATCCACAGCGCCGTATCTTTGCGTTGCTAGCTCGTCGTTTCCAGGTGCATGCCTCAGTATCTAGCAGCAGGGCGATTTGCTGAATAAGCAGCTTGACCCTCTGTGCGGACAAATCGCTGGCATTTGGGCCCCAGTAACTGATCCTCCGGCAATGGAAATCCTTCCTCTAGGTTTTGGAGCACCCCAATTTTGCTGGAAATTCCTAACAAGATAGCTTTTAGCCGTTCTAACTCATCATTCTCCCGCACAGTGACGTGGGTGATGCACTCCCTTCGCCACCATCTTCTTTGATATTATATCTTTTGTTAATCTGGAGGTGTTGTCATGTGTGATGTAAGGAAGAGGGCTTTCTTCTCTAACCCAAATTGCTTGTCTTGTTTTTGTAGTACTACTGAATGAATGAATGATCCATTCTTTCCTCATTTACTTGAGAATCCTTTTGTTAGTCTTTTATATAAGTGGTCATGTTCTTATAGTTTGTTTCATTCATTGACTCATTTCTTCAACAAACGTGTCTTGAGCACTTAGTGTGTATCAGGCAATATGTTGTAAAATACCTTAGGGTAGGTGAGATAGCTATTAAATAAATGATTTACACATCATATACATCTGCTACAGCACTATATTAGAGGTGCTTAATGCTGTGCTACGTTATGCAAATTATTTGTCTATTCCTGAATGTTGTACTCTTTTTGTAGAATTTATTCTTTTATTTAAGAAGATAGTACACTTTCCATAGTTACTTTAATATATTTCTTACTTTTGAAATCTGCATTCCTGTTGGATTGGTTTTGTGATAATAAATCTTTGTATACAGAAGTATAGTGTGATTTTTCTATATCTGGTGTATTTATATATGTCTATTAGAAACGTTTATTCATATAGGACTTACATAAATGTTTTTCTTGTGAAGTTGGTAGTTACTATTGTAAATGGGATTTTTGGGTATGTATTTTCTATTAATTGGTGACAAATAGGAAAGCTACATTTTTTTTGTTATTTCTGTGTCTTGCCTCCCTTATAATCTTGTTTTAAAAATTTTTATTTGTGATACTTTTCAGTAGATTCACATTCTTTTTCAAAGTAGACTAACTTGTTATATGCATATTTTGACAGTTTGTGTTTCTTTCACATCATATTTCATTGACAATGACTTCTAGTTTCAATATTAATAGCACATATTCTTGCTTTGTTTCTGATTTTAATGGAATGTGCTTTGTTTTCACACTTCAATACTGTGTTAGCAGTGTGTTTCAGATTATTAAGTTAAATAATTTTTTTTTTAATTTGTAAAGGATGTTGAATTTTATTATTTATTTTTCGGTAGCTATTTAAATAATGTGTATATACAAAGTCATGTACTCACTCATGTACTCATCTTTTTATTCTTCAACATTTCAGTTTTCCCAGATTCTCCTAGTTATAGATTGCACCATGTCATTGAGTTCTGGCCAATGAAATGTGAGTAGAAGACCATCTGAAGGCCTAACTCCTAAAATATCTATTGCCATCCTCCATGCTTTCTTCTGTCCTTCTTTTATATGCTTGGATGTCCCCTCTCAGGGTGATCTCAGGTGCTGTCTGCGGATGTTCCTGAGTGTTTGCCTGAATTACTGCATTAAGCAGAACTGGTATATTGTGCCATGCCCACCTCCAACTGTGACTTCAACAAGACATTTAAATTCTGGGATCGATTACCTTAGCCACTAAGATTAATTCTCTGTCTTGTAATTTTTTTGTTGTTTTTGGTTCTTCTATATTTCTGATATTAAGAGGCTTTGCTAATTTTTCTATCTCTGTCAGAGAATAGTGTATTCTGTTGTTTGGAAGCCATGGAATACTGTGATATTTTCTTTGTGTTTTTTCCAGGTATTTGGCTGGAAAGTGTTATTTAATTCTGTAGTCTGTTGTATAGCGTCTATAAAGACTTAAATGTTGGCATAAGTTTTATTGTTCGAGATTTTTCTCTTAGTACCAAAATGAACTTTCAGAGAAGTGTTTTTGAGAATAACATTTGTATTATCGATGCCAAGTATTTTAGGTGAGTAGTAAATTGAGTTAAATCTTCTGAAGTATGTTTGGAGTAAGCATTTTTTACAATAATTTTTTTTATTCAATATTGTTTGTCCTCAAGCAGTGGGTGCTTGTCATAATTATGGAACTTTACTTTGTAAGGCTGAGGCATTTAATAAATATTGCTATTCATTCATTGATTAAAGCATCTGTATGCTGGGAAAACTGGTTATCCATATGTAGAATAATGAAACTAGATACCTTTTTCTTATCCTGCATAAAAGCCTACTCAAATGGCTCAAAGACCTATGAAAAAGACCAGAACCTATGCAACTTCTGATTGAGGTGGTGGTGGTGGTGAAATCTAGGGTCCATATTCCAGCAAAAAGGCACAGAAAATGGCTTTCTCAAAAGTACTCCTAAAATTCAGGAAATATTGTCAAGAATTAATAAATGGGATGCCATCAAAATAAAAAGCTTCTGCACAGCAAAGGAAACTGGAATGTGAAGAGAGAGCCTACAGAATGGGAGAAAATCTTTGCTAACTACTCTTTTGAGTAGATTAATATCTAGAATCTATAAATAACTCAAAAAGTTTAATACCAAAACCCATAAGTTTGAAAACTACTTAACCAAAAAATTATCAACATCATAAGATATGAAAGTAATGTAAATTAATGTATTTCTATTAACTAAGCAGTTAAGAATTAAATGTTCAAACAGTAGCATTTATAACAACTTTAGACATCATAAAATAGCAATTAATTTAAAATGACTCTTCTCTACAAGAAAGTTATAAAATACTCCTGAGAGAAATTAGGGACCAAGTTAAATAGAAAAATTTACAATTTAAATTTACTGTCAGTTCTCCTTAAATTGATATTTAATTGGATGTTACTGACAATCAAAATCATTGTAGGCATTTTAAAACATACAAATTGACATCTTATAAAATTTAGAAATAAAACGTGGCCAACACAATTTTTTTTTTTTGGGTGGGGGAGTGTGTAACACGGATTTTACCCAGGGCCATTTAAGCACTGAGCCACATTCCCAGCCTTTCTTATTCTTTAATTTGAGGACAGGTTCCAATAAATTGCTCAGGGCCTTGCCATGTTTTTGAAGCTGGTTTTGAACTTGCTATCTTCCTGCCTCAGCCTCCGAAGCTGCTGGGATTATAGGCATGGGCCACCATGCTTGGCCCAAAGCAGTTTTTAAAAAGAACAAAGTTGGAAACTTTACAGTATCTGATTTAAGGGCTTATTAATAAGTAAAATACTTCAGTAAACAAGCTCTTGTGTAGTGGCTAGAGGATAGACAATGGAAGAGCATAGGGTCTAGAAATAAACCATATCTGCTGGTTTTGTATAAACATAGCAAGATAATTCAGTGATAAAAGGATACTTAAAAAAAAAACTCATGCAGAATTAACAATATTTATATTGACGAAAATAAGTAGGCAAGCTGTAGACCATGAAAAAATATTCTCAGTTCTTACATCTGACAGAAGACTTATACCCCATAGATACGTGTGTGTGTGTGTGTGTGTGTGTGTGTGTGTGTGTAATGTATAAAATAATCACACTTTAATAATAAAATGTTAAGGAAACCAGTAAAATTTGGCAAAAGAGTTGAACTGGCCCTTTATACAGGAAGGCTTACAAAATGCCAAGAAGCATGTGGAAAAGTACTGAACATTATTAATATTTAGAAAAATATAAATGAAAGTATAATGAGATAGCATTATACACACTCTCTATGCAGCCTACTCCTTTTTGATGCTCTTTTCTTGGTCTCCTGTTTTTTGTTGTGGCTTCCCTCTCCATTACTTCATTCTCTCTTTCCACTCTCCTCTTTTTACTCTTGTAGCGTTTTGGTTATAAAAGGCCCCTTGTTTGAACTTGCTGCTTTTTCTTTTGTGTTTCATTTTTCCTGCCTACTTCTGATCTTTGTCAGTTTTTCCAAACAATAAATATAACTAGGTAATACTATGTAAACAAAGCTATTATATTGATTCATTCATTATCTTCTGGCTTGCCAATAAATGTATATCCTTAAGTATTCATTTTATATATCCCGGATATTGAGATCATCAGGGAGAATGTTTTGTCTTTCATTCACTGCTTTATGCCACCAGTGCTTACAAGAATATTTGTCATAAAGAAAGTGCTCAGTGAATATTTTGATGAATGTGTTCTTTGATATCTTTGGAGGATTATTTTCAGGATCCCCATAGGAATCAGAATCTGCAGATGCTCTAGTTTTTCATGAGAAATGGGCATTGTATTTTCATGTAATCTATGCACATCCTCCCATATATTTTAAATCATTTCAGGATTATTTATAATACATAGTACATGTGTTATATTAGTTTAGATTTGGAATGGCTCCCAAAGGCTCATTCCATTGTCCGTAACACAACAGTATTCAAAATTGCAATTTTTAGGATGTGATTGAATCTGATTGTGTCAATGAATCAATCCTTTGATGGGTTCATAGTTGAATGGCCTGTTGGGAGGTTGTGGAAACTGTGGGAGGTGGAGCCTAGTTGGAGAAATAGGTCATGGGGGATGTGGCCTGCAGGTATATATGGGTTCTCTAGCCTCTTCCTTGCTTTTGTAAGTAGTCTCCTATCTCACATACTTCTGCTTCCTTAATGATCTGCTTTCCTTCAAACCCAAAGTAATAAAAGCAGTGGAGCTTGGACTGAAACCTCTGAAAATGTAAGCCAAAATAAATATTTTTTCATTCAAGTTTTTTTCCTCAGGTGTCACAGTGACAGAAAACTAACATACAGTGTAAATGCTTTATTGGTATTTGTTATACTGTATTGTATAGAGGATGTTATGGTTTGCATAGGAGTTTAGAAAGCACCTGTCAAATATTCAAATGATTACAATGATTAGATTATGGGAGCTGTAACCTCCAAGTCCATTGTCATTGGAATGGACTGACTGGATGATAATTGTAGGTAAAGAGTGCATGGCTGTATAACATGAGGCACAGAGAGAGGACTTTCCCTGAAAGGTTTGTTTTTCTCTGTGGCCAATTCCCCCATCCCCCTTGCACTGCTTCCTGATCTCATCATTAACTGAGCAGTTTTCTTTTGCTGGGCCCTTCCCCCATCATGACAAGCTGCCACATCTGGACCCAGAGCAATTGAGTTGGCTATCTGTGAGCTGAGACCTCTGAAATTGAGAGCTCCAAGTAAACGTTTCTTCCTCTAAGTGTTGCTTGTTAGTATTTTGGTCATAAAAAGCTAACTAAAACAGAGGATATTAAAAAATACGTACATGTTCAGTATAGATGTAGCTTTTCTTTTGTTTCAGATTTTTTTTTTGGTTTTAACTTCACTTTTTTATTTGTGTAAAGGATACATAAATTAATAACTCTTAGTTACATATCCAAATGTATGTTGTTATTATTTTCATCTTATAAAAATGAGAAGTATATGTAAGATATTAATAATTCCATATTTTACTGATATATTAGTAAATATTTCATCATTTGTCTATAAATCAACATTCCGTGAATGAAATGTAATCAACATTTTCTCTGTATATTATTTCTTTTTCCCATAGAATCCAGTTTAGACATAAATAAAGATAAGATAAAGTATTAGTGGGCTACTGTTCAGGGGAATCAGCTAAAAAAGTAATGTTCATTCCAACTCATAAAGAGTACATCATCTATTTATTTATATAATTTTTTGTGAAAGCTTATAAGAAATATGAAACTGTAAAATGCAATGTACTCTTGCACACATAAAGAGTTTGCAATCGAAATCATATACATTTAAGCAACCATTAACTTTACAAAGACCCAGACTAAGTTTTCTGAAAGATTGGGATTAGTTGGGGTACACTATGAGATACTGATGATTTATCCAATGTGATTAGATCATTACCATATCCACACATGGGGCTGGGTGGGAAAGAAAAATATACAATTAAAAGGGAGAAATAGCACAGAAATAGTACATGAGGACAGAAGGTCACCTGAGCAGGCATCAGTATGAGTGGATATTTTCATGAACTAATTTTTTTATGTGCTTTAAGAAACCTTCAGAAAATTTCTTAAAATTGAATCCATATAAACTATGCCTAATCTTCAAAAAACAATAATTCAATTAGGAACACTAATGAATGAATAGGGACTAAAAAGGTAGCTCCTTTTCACATGGAATTCATGAACTATTTGAAAGCCTACAATGCACAAAGTATTACAGAAATCTATAGATTCCATTAACAATGAAAATATGTCTGAAATTTTGCTTCAGGCCTTTGTGATCAGGGTAGACCAACTTAACTGTTCTCTCTAGTCATTAACCTAAGGTATGTTAAACTACATATTGGTAAATGGCAAAATAACACCTCACCATTGGGATAAAATTATTAGGGATTATTTTAAAAGTGTACTCAGTGAATTCCAATACTTTCAAGCACTCACATAATTTATGATTGAATGTACTTTAAATGTCACATCAGCTTTAATATTTCTGTGTCAAGAGTAAAATCTACATATAAGCCTTGAAAAAAGTTCAGAGGTTATTTTATTTTTAAAAAAGAAAAACATCAATAAAAATAAGCACTTGGTAATGTTATATTTTAATTTAAAAAGTTTTAGAAATATATTTTCTTTTTTTTTATTGGTTGTTCAAAACATTACAAAGCTCATGATATATCATCTTTAATACATTTGACTCAATTGGGTTATGAACTCCCATTTTTACCCCAAATACAAATTGCAGAATCATATCAGTTACACACTCACATTTTTACATAATAGCATATTAGTGACTGTTGTATTCTGCTGCCTTTCCTATCCCCTCTATCCCCCCTCCCCTCCTCTCCCATCTTCCCTCTCTACCTCATCTGCTGTTGTTCAATTCTCTCCCTTGTCCCCCCCCCCCCTTTCACCTGACAACCTGTTCTATGTAATTTTGTGTAACATTGAGGGTCTCCTACCATTTCCATATGCTTTCCCTTCTCTCTCCCTTTCTCTCCCCCCACTCGTCTTTGTTTAATGTTAATCTTTTCCTCATGCTCTTCCTCCCTGTTCTGTTCTTAGTTGCTCTTTTTATATCAAAGAAGACATTTGGCATTTGTTTTTGAAGGATTGGCTAGCTTCGTTAGCATAATCTGCTCTAATGCCATCCATTTACCTGCAAATTGTATGATTTTGTCATTTTTTAGTGCTTCGTAGTACTCCATTGCGTATAGATGCCACATTTTTTTTATCCATTCATCTATTGAAGGGCATCTACATTGGTTCCACAGTCTAGCTATTGTGAATTGTGCTGCTATGATCATTGATGTGGCAGTATCCCTATAGTACGCTCTTTTAAGATCCTCGGAATAGTCCGAGGAGGGCGATAGCTGGGTCTAATGGTGGATCCATTCCCAGCTTTCCCAGGTATCTCCATACTGCTTTCCAAGTTGGCCTTACCAATTTGCAGTCCCACCAGCACTGTACAAGTGTACCCTTTTCCCCACATCCTCGCCAACACTTATTGTTGTTTCACTTCATAATGGCTGCCAATCTTACTGGAGTGACATGGTATCTTAGGGTGGTTTTCATTTGCATTTCTCTGACTGCTAGAGATGGTGAGCATTTTTTCATGTACTTGTTGATTGATTGTTTGTCCTCCTCTGTGAAGTGTCTGTTCAGGTCTTTGGCCCATTTGTCGATTGGGTTATTTGTTATCTTATTGTCTAATTTTTTGAGTTCTTTGTATATTCTGGATATTAGGGCTCTATCTGAAGTGTGAGGGGTAAAAATTTGTTCCCAGGATGTAGGCTCCCTATTTACCTCTCTTATTGTTTCTCTTGCTGAGAAAAAAACTTTTTAGTTTAAGTAAGTCCCATTTATTTATTCTTGTTATTAACTCTTGGGCTATGGGCGTCCTTTTAAGGAATTTGGAGCCCGACCCCACAGTATGTAGATCGTAGCCAACTTTTTCTTCTATCAGACGCAGTGTCTCTGATTTGATATTTAGCTCCTTGATCCATTTTGAGTTAACTTTTGTGCATGGCGAGATGAGGGGATTCAGTTTCATTTTGTTGCATATGGATTTCCAATTTTCCCAGCACCATTTGTTGAAGATGCTATCCTTCCTCCATTGCATGCTTTTAGCCCCTTTATCAAATATAAGAAAGTTGTAATATTGTGTATTGGTTTCTGTGTCCTCTATTCTGTACCATTGGTCCACCTGCCTGTTTTGGTACCAGTACCATGCTGTTTTTGTTACTATTGCTTTGTAGTACAGTTTGAAGTCTGGTATTGCTATACCTCCAGATTCACACTTCCTGGTTAGAATTGCTTTTGCTATTCTGGGTCTTTTGTTTTTCCATATGAATTTCATGATTGCTTTATCTATTTCTACCAGAAATGCCTTTGGGATTTTAATTGGCATCGCATTAAACCTGTAGATAACTTTGGGTAATATCGCCATTTTGATGATGTTAGTTCTGCCTATCCATGAATAGCTTATATTTTTCTATCTTCTAAGATCTTCTTCTATCTCTCTCTTTAGTGTTCTGTAGTTTTCATTGTATGAATCTTTCACCTCTTTTGTTAGGTTGATTCCCAAGTATTTTATTTTCTTTGAGGATATTGTGAATGGAGTGGTTGTCCTCATTTCCATTTCAGAAGTTTTGTTGCCGATATACAGGAATGCCTTTGATTTATGCATGTTGATTTTATATCCTGCCACTTTGCTGAATTCATTTGTTTACTCTAGCAGTTTCTTTGTAGACCCTTTTGGGTCTGTTAAATATATTATCATGTCATCCGCAAATAGCGATAATTTAAGTTCTTCTTTTTCTATTTTTATGCCTTTAATTTCTTTTGTCTGTCTAATTGCTCTGGCTAGTATTTCAAGAACTAAATTGAATAGAAGTGGTGAGAGAGGGCATCCCTGTCTTGTTGCAGATTTTAGAGGTAATGCCTTCAGTTTTTCTCCATTTAGGATGATGCTAGCTTGAGGTTTAGCATATATAGCTTTTACAATGTTGAGGTAAGTTCCTGTTATCCCTACTTTTTCTAGTGTTTTGAACAAAAAGGGATGCTGTACTTTGTCAAATGCTTTTTCTACATCTATCGAGATGATTATATGGTTCTTGTCTTTAAGTCTATTGATGTGGTGAATAGTATTTATTGATTTTTGTATATTGAACCAGCCTTGCATCCTAGGGATGTATCCTACTTGATCATGGTGCACTATTTTTTTGATATGCTTTTGTATTCGATTCGCCAGGATTTTATTGAGAATTTTTGCATCCAAGTTCATTAGAGATATTGGTCTGTATTTTTCTTTCTTTGAAGTGTCTTTGTCTGGTTTCGGGAACAGGGTGATATTGGCCTCATAGAATGAATTTGGAAGAGCTCCTTCTTTTTCTATTTCTTGAAATAGCTTGAAAAGTATTGGTATTAATTCTTCTTTGATGGTTTTGTAAAACTCCGCTGTATACCCATCCGGTCCAGGGCTTTTCTTGGTTGGTAGTCTTTTGATGGCTTCTTCAATTTCTTCCTTTGTTGTTGGTCTGTTTAAATTGTGTGTATCTTCCTGACTCAATCTGGGCAAATCATGGTTAAGGGCCTGTTGATCTTATTTAGTTTTTCAAAGAACCAACTTTTAGTTTTTTCAATGGTTTTTTTTGTTTCAATTTCGTTGATTTCTGCTCTAATTTTAATTATTTCTTGTCTTCTAGTACATTTGCTGTTGTTTTGCTCTTCCTTTTCTAGGTTTTTGAGGTGTAGTGTGAGTTCATTTATTTGTTGATTTTTTCTTTTTTTTGAGGAAAGAACTCCAAGAAATGAATTTCCCTCTTAAAACTGATTTCATTGTGTCCCATAGATTCTGGTATGTTGTACCTGTATTGTCATTTGTCTCTAAGAATTTTTTTATCTCCTCCTTTATGTCTTCTGTAACCCATTGATCATTCAGTAACATATTGTTCATTTTCCATGTGATGTAGGATTTTTCCTTCCTTCTTTTATCATTGATTTCCAGTTTCATTCCATCATGATCAGATATGGTGCATAGTATTATCTCCACCCCTTTATATTTACTAAGAGTTGCCCTATTGCATAATATATGGTCTATCTTTGAGTAGGATTCATGTGCTGTGGAGAAGAACGTGTATCCATTTGATAATGGTTGATATATTCTATATATGTCGGTTAAGTCTAGGTTATTGATTGTGCTATTGAGTTCTATAGTTTCTTTATTCAGCTTTTGTCTAGAGGATCTGTCTAATGGTGAGAGCGGTGTGTTGAAGTCACCCATAATTATTGTGTTGTAGTCTATTTGACTCTTGACCTTGAGGAGAGTTTGTTTTATGAACTTTGCAACTCCATTGTTTGGTGCATACAAATTGACAATTGTTATGTCTTGTTGGTGGATGGTTCCTTTTAACAGTATATAGTGTCCTTCTTTATCCCTTTTGATTAACTTAGGTTTGAAGTTGATTTTATTCGATATGCGTATGGCCACTCCTGCTTGCTTCCGAGGGGCATGTGAGTGGTATGATTTTTCCCAACCTTTTACCTTCAGACTGCGTATCTCTTTTCCTATCATATGAGTCTCCTGAAGGCAGCATATTGTTGGATTTGTTTTTTTGATCCAGGTTACAAGCCTATGTCTCTTGATTGGTGAGTTTAGGCCATTAACATTTAAGGTTACAATTGAAATATGATTTGTACTTCAAGTCATGTTTATTTATTTATTCATTTTAGTTTGGCTAGTTTTTACTTTTTGGTTATTTTCCTCCCCCTTTACTGAAATACCTCCTGCTGTTATTATTGGCCACTATTTTTCAATTCCTCTTCTTGTAGTATTTTGCTCAAAATGCTTTGCAGTGCTGGTTTTCTGGCTGCGAATTCTTTTAGCTTTTGTTTATCATGAAAGATTTTAATTTCATTGTCAAATCTGAAGCTTAATTTTGCTGGATGTGGTATTCTTGGTTGGAATCCATTATTTTTCAGCGTTTGAAATATATTGTTCCAGGATCTTCTCGATTTCAAAGTCTGTGATGAAAAATCAGTCGTTAACCTAATTGGTTTACCCCTGAATGTAATCTGCCTTGTTTCTCTCATTGTTTTTAATATTCTCTCCTTGTTCTGTATGTTGGCTATCTTCATAATTATATGTCTTGTAGTTGGTCTATTACGGTTTTGAATGTTTGGGGTCCTGTAGGCTTCCAGGATTTGGCAATCCATTCCATCTTTCATCTCTGGGAAGTTTTCTAGAATTATTTCATTTAATAGGTTGTCCATTCCTTTGGTTTGAATCTCTATGCCTTCTTCTATCCCGATGACTCTCAAATTTGGTTTTTTTATGACATCCCATATCTCTTGAATAGATTGCTCGTGGGATTTAAGCATCTTTTCTGTGTTGACTATATTCTTTTCAAGTTGATAAACTTTATATTCATTATCTGATGTTCTGACTTCTACTTGATCTAGTCTATTTGTAATATTATCGTTTGAGTTTTTAATTTGGTTTATAGTTTCCTGCATTTCTAGGATTACTGTTTGATTTTTTGTTTAAGATCTCTATCTCCTGGTAAAGCTTGTTCTTTGCCGTTTGAATTTGTTTGTTTAATTCATTTTCAAAATATACTTTTATTGCTTGGACTTGCTGTCTCATGTCTTCTCTAATATTCCTTTTCATCTGAGTTAGGTATGCCTTGCGTTCTTTCCCTATCCATGTTTCTGATGCTTCTAGGTCCTCCTGTAGATTTAAGTTGTCCTGCATTGTTTGTACTCCTTTTTTCCCTTGTTTTTTCATGATGTTCACACTACTTTCCAGCTCTATTTGATTGCTGTGTTTCTGCTCTCTTCTATAAATTTGTTTTGGTTTTTTATATCTTTGTTGTCTCTTTTTTGTGTTGGTAGACTACGCCTGCTAAAGTGGATTCTGCTGGGAAGAAAATCCGACGGCCGAGCTCCGGTGACGTCACTTCTCTACTATGGCGGGCCCCAGGCTCCTTGCCGGGGTTTCCAAAAGGGGGGGTGGGACTGGACTGTCTCTGGTTGGTTTCAGCTCCCGGACGCTGGCAGTCGGGCGGTCTCCAGCCACCCAGTTGCGCTGGCAGCCGGTGAGTGATTGGTCGCCGGCGGGCGGGCAGACTCCAGCCGCTCAGTCGCAGGGGCAATGGGCCGGCTGTGGCTGGTGGGCGGGCAATCTCTAGCCGCCCAGTTGCATGGTTGGTCGCCGGCAGGGGGCTGTCTCCATCCGCCCAGTCGCGCAGGCAGCGGGTGGAGTTTCGCTGGGGGGCGTGCGTTCTCCAGCCGCTCAGTCGAGAGGACCTGTCCTCTCCTCCCCTGGTTTCTCCTGCTAGTCCTGGTTTCTCCTGGTAGACCAGATTTCCCCTGAGTGATGCCTCTCGGCAGTTCAAACTGTACTCTGGGCCTGCCGTTTGTTGGGCGTGGAGGGTGGGTATTGAGAACCCCGGCACTATTGTTTTGATTTTTTCCGCTTGCCCCTCCCCCCGTGCTGGCAATACAGGTTTCGTTTTCCCCGCTGATGGGAGAGGGAGTTGAAGGTCGGTTATCTCTAGTTTTCCCCGCGTCTTTATGCAGGCTTGCTCTGATAATCCCTCTCCTGGACAGCCTAGGAGAGATTTTATGCGAATTCCCTTCTTTATGGGAGATGAGCTGAGTAACAACGCACCTGTTTTATTGTTGCAATCTGTCGGAGAGTGGCGGTGGTTACTTCAGCTCTCCAAGATGGTGGCCGCTGGTTTCCTTGGTGGAATTTCCGTTGTGGGGTATAGAACTGTACCGCTTCCTTCCCCGTCTGAAATCCCGAACTCAGCCCGGGGCTCCGTGAGTGCTCAGGTGGCAGGATTCCACAGAATCTGCAGCAACATTTCTCCCTGCTTGCTGGTCGCTTCTCGGCGGCTCCCCGCCGTCTGTAGCCGCGGGGCGGGCCGCGCGGATCAGTCAGCCCGGATCTCCAGTCGCACAGTTGGCTCGTGTATGAGACTCAATTACCGGACCTCGGTGCTGGAAATCCTTCCTCTAGGTTTTGGTGCACCCCCATTTTGCTGTAAGTTTCTATTAAGATAGTTTTTTGACGTTCTAACTCGTTATTCACCCGTGCAGTGGCGCGGTACACGGGGTGTGATGCACTCTATTCGCGGCCATCTTGGGAAAAACCTGGGAATCCTAGTCAAAAGGAGTGTTTCATATATTTTTGATCTATGGTTGAAAACACATATTTGGAAACTTGCATATGGAGGCCTGCTGTACATTTGAGGAAGAGGCTGAATGTGGCTCCTTCACTCATAAAGGGACATGAACATGTCACATTCAAAATTAATCCTTACAAAGTGATACTGTCAGGGAATGCTATTATTAGGAAACTATGTGCTTTCTTCTTCTTCTTCTTTCTTCTTTCTTCTTTCTTCTTCTGATGGAGACTAGCGTAATTCTTAAAGAGTTCAGTATTCACTCTGGAATTAATTTTCATTGTATCATAATAGGCAATTATGTTTTTGATGAATTATTTAATCTATTAGTTCTTCTTTTTTCTCATCTATGAATTGAAAGTGACAGTATTTATCTCATAGTATTGTGGCAATTTATGAGTTAATAATGTCAAGTGCCTAAGGAGAAAGCTTGGCACAGAGTGATGTGGGGTTGTTATTTATTATCATTGATATTGATTTTAGAGTTAACACTGTATAATTCAAGTCAAATAGGGGATTTTTGGAGTTCATAATCTGTTTTTAACTTAATTTTTTAAAAATATAAGTCTTCCCCCCCCCTTTCCACTCCCCCTTTTAAAACATGAATTAAATTACAGACGTCTTTAAGCATTAGGAGTCACTGTAGCAACTTACAAAACACTTCGTAGTCAATAGAGAAAAGATATGAAGTTTTGCTCCATGCCTCTTTCTTCCTAATCTCCCTTTTTGGTAAGTACTGTTCATTTTTGTTGTTGTTCTAAATTCTAGGCCCCTGCCTTTAAGGACAAGTGTGTTCAGTGCCCTCATATGTTCTGTGCTGTCATATCTTTTTTGGAGAATCTTTAAATATCAATCCCAGAACATCCTATAAATCTTCATTAGGAAATTCCGTCTGAACTTTTGCTGAAAAGTAGTTACTGTGCACTCTGTGTGTAGCAGCTGTTTGCCTAAGTTAAAAAAAAAAAAAAATCACCGTTTTAATTTGCTTTAAAAATATCCACTGGCACTGGTTCTTATTACAGATGTGTGGTTGTAACATTTCATTTTTTAAATGTGTATCCATCTTTTTTCAGTTCTAAAGGAGTCCAAAGAAACCATCTCAAACCTTAAAAATAACCACTAAACCTACAGTGTTTTTGGTTTTTAAAAATTCTCAAGGGAGGACATTTTTTATCTTGGACCTAAGCTTCATACAGGGTGGCCCATTTAAAAGAGGCCCTGTACACAGCCACATTATTAAATGGGAACTGTTTCAAATGGGCCACCCTGTAAATCAGAGTTTTTCCCCCAATGGATATTTATTTCTTTGCACACTTCTGAGTTTAGTGCAAGTTTTGAGTTACTGTACTTGATAAGTAGTCTTGAACTTTAAATTTGAGCATTTAGGTGACATGGAAATATGCAAATATGAGTTCAGTTGAAAGATGTAGAAGCTGGTAAGTTTATAATTTGGAGACGTTATGTTTGGATCTTATTGAATTCTTGGCCAATTTCTGTACTAATCTCTTTCAATACGTTTTGTTTGAAATGGATGGAATAAAAATAAATGGAAATGGTAACTCCTAATATAAGCAGTAAAATTGGTTTGCACTTCTTTTATTAGAAATCTTTTAAAACAAGACAGAAATCATTTTTTTATGGATTAGGACAATTGTTCTCAATATTTTTTTTTAATCTAAAGCTTCCAAACACATTATTCTTTACACACACACATACACACACACACACACACACAAATTCTGTGCTAGAAATGAGTGCTTGGAACATAATGTGTCTCTTTCAGGTTTTGATGAAGAGTACCCCTAAAATTTATAGTGCAGAGAAGGTAAATGAGTGGACAATCTGTGCTGTATGAAAATGGTACCTTGTAATGCAATAATCTGTTGTATTCATAGCACATGAGAAGATTTGAGAACACGAGCTTTTCTGTTACTGAAACCTCAGCACTCTCCACAGCAGTGTCCATTCCTGTCAGCACCAACGTTTTCCACAAGCTTTGGGGCATTCTGTTGCAGTTGCCTTTTGTTTTGAGGACTGGAGAGAAGTTTCCTCCTATGGCCTGTGTGGTGTTAGTCATAAGAAAAGTTACCTTGGGTAATGGGCCTTGCTGCAGCAATGATGAGTATTGATGTTGATGTGTTTGTGACATTCAAGCTCAGAGTAGAGTTCCCTCTTAATACATTTTTAGATAATATTATTAAAGCTATATTAAGTTTTATTGACTGTTGTAGAAATCTTAGCTTCTGCATTGAAAATCAGTGGAAGTGGAATACATGTCTCCAAATTTATACCTAGTTTATCTCTGATTTATTAAACTAAGACATCTCTTTTATTTATTTCCCAGTATTTTTTTCTTAGAACATTACAGGCAGTATAATTTTGGAACTGTGGTTAATGGCTTGGTTTAGAACCTACTACCTTGTTTTAGTTCTATACTTTAGAGAAAATAGTACCAGCAGTGGGGTACGGGGAGAATATTATAAGATTTCAGATAAAGTATTTGAATAAATTGGAAACCTGAAAAGAAAAAACAAAATAAGATATTTAAACAGCTAAGTATGGCATAGATCAGTCAGCTTCCTATAGGGGAATGTAAAGCAACTCAAAGGTAAATTTTTCTTTAACATTCCTAGTAAAGTCACATTTTCATAGGTATTCCCTCAAAACATAGAATGAAGGTAATTCCAGTCCCTCTTAATAGTCATAAAATATACTACATTGTTTAAATTTAAGTGATTCATGAATATTCTTAAAATAATTTTAAAAGCAATCTAACAATTCTGTGGTAGCCTTGATGTGACTATCTGATCTCTCTCTCTCTTTTTCTTTTATGTGTCATTTTTTTTTGGATAGTTTTAGATGGGCAGCATGCCTTTATTTTATGTTTCATTTTTCTGTGGTGCTAAGGATCGAACCCAGTGCCTCACATGTAGTAGGCAAGTGTTCTGCCCCTGAGCTACAGCCCCAGCACCTGACCTCATTTTTTTCTGAGTGGTTTGACACCCAATAGTACCCCAATTCCTTGTCCTTCACTCTTCTCTGCTCCCTGCATTCTCCTTCTCTTCACCCTCCCCTTTTTCTTTTCCTAATGAAGTGAGGCTGTGCTGCCATTTACATCATTAAGAGACCATTTATTAAAAAATGTTAAAGCAAAACTACTCTAGGGAAAGATTTCTTGTGTAAGGCATATATGCTTTTATTTGATTTAAGAAAAATGTATTATTTAATGAGGAGCTTCACCATGAAAAAATTATATAAAAATAGATCTAGGGGGCTTGGGATGTGGCTCAAGCAGTAACGCGCTTGCTTGGCATGCGCAGGGCACTGGGTTCGATACTCAGCACCACATACAAATAAAATAAAGATGTTGTGTCCGCCAAGAACTAAAAAATAAATATTGAAAAACTCTCTCTCTCTCTCTCTCTCTCTCTCTCTCTCTCTCTGTCTCTCTCTCTCTCTGAATAAAGTCTATCTTAAAAAAAACAGATCTAAATGAATTTTCTGTTGCTTATGTTTTCTCCATTTGGAAGCAACATAGTCTTACTGGTTGTTACTTGGATTATTCAGGAGCACACTAGACTTAATAAACAGATTCCCAAGTGGACATTGAGGATGCCAGGGCCTGTTAATATCGTCTATTTCATGATATTTTCACCTTACACCAAGTGGCAACGAGATAGGTAAACATGCTTTTATCTTTCCTTCTGCCTAGTTGCCACAAAGCCAAAGAACATTTGGTTTGAAGTAAAATGGAAAAAAGACAAGGAACGACTTGTTTTGTAGCCATATCATGCATGCAATGTCAATTTTAACACAATAATGATTTTTTAATGAATAGGTTCATTTTATTTTGGAGTTAGTATTTTATTTGTTCATCAAATTGTGACATGTTATTTAATCACTGTAGTGTTTGATTTACAAAGTGAAAAACATTCTTACTATTTTGATGTGCTTTTATACATTAGTTTCCCAGGGCTTTTGTCATAAAGTTAACCAAAAAATGTAAAACATCAGAAACATATTGTCCACAATTTAAGAGGCTAGATTTCTTTCTTTCTTTTTTGTTTAAAGAGAGAGAGAGAGAGAGAGAGAGAGAGAGAGAGAGAGAGAGAGAGAGAGAGAGAGAATTTTTTAATATTTATTTTTTAGTTTTTGGTGGACACAACATCTTTATATTTTTATGTGGTGCTGAGGATTGAACCCAATGCCCCGTGCATGCCAGGCAAGCGCTCTACCACTTGAGTCACATCCCCAGCCCCTAAGAGGCTTGATTTCTAAAATCAAGGGTCATGCTCCCTGAAGACTGCTGCGGAGAACCCAGTCTTGTCTCTTTCACTTTCCCATATTTGCTTGCAATCCTTGGCTTTCATTGGTTTTTAGATGTTCTACTCCAGTTACATTGCTCTCTTCTCTGGGTGTGTTTTCATATCATTTTCCCTCTGTGGTTCTTTTCAGTCCTCTTTTTATAAGAATACCAGTCCTTTCTAAGTCATATTTCGAGATCAGGTCATATTCTGAAGTATTGAGGAAGGAGTAGGATTTCCACCCATACCAGTATTTCAAAAAGTAGTAGACTATACATTAAAACAAGAGCATGAAGCCTAATTGCGTATTTTCTACGAGTTTTGACAATTTTTAAAATTTTGGATGCATAGTTTTCTTCCATATACTAATTACATTGTAGCTGTAATACGTGAGTTATCAGTATCCTTTAATCAACCCACACCCTAACTTAAACATTTCTTTGAAGAAATTTTCTTGATATTTCTAAACTTATTTTCCTTTGTCTTCTCTCTGAACAATAATAGTAAATGGTCAGTATCTACTGGAGTCACTCTTAATTAATTCATGTGTTATTTGATATTGGTTTTGATTATATCAGAGAATAAGCAAATTACAGCTTGGGGGCCAAATCTACTCAGCTGCTAATTTTGTCTAACGTGTAAAGAATGTTTTTTACCGTGTTTAAATTCTTGGGGAAAAAAGCAAAAGAAAAATAATATTTTGTGACATGCCACAGTTACATGAAATTCAAATTTTCCTGACCATTAATAAAATTGTACTGGAACATAGATCCATACATCTATAGATTATGACTGGTTGCTTTGGTGTAACAGTGATAGTTGTATAGTTGTAACAGATACCTAATGGATCACATAATTGGAAATATTTATTTATTTATTTTAATTTTTTTTAGTTGTCAATGGACTTTATTTATATGCACTGCTGAGACTCAAACCCAGTGCCTCACACATGCTAGGCAATCACTCTACCACTGAACCACAACCCCAGCACTGGGAATATTTATTGTATGACTTTTTTCCTGAAACCATTTGCCTATACCTGGATTTTAATAATAGTTTTTTTCCTAACCTATTTGGTGACCTTACACACTTTAAAAAAACGCAAGTCATTGTTTTTTCCAATTGTATATTATATATTTGTGCCAGAAGTATATAACTTCTAAAATTTTTTAAATTTTATAATAGTACAATTTTACATTAAACTAACTGAAAGGGAAAATTATATTGATTTGTATGCGCACTTACCAATGTGTTATATTCTATTTCCACAAGGACTTGATGTTATTCCTGATTGCATTTCTGAAACCTTTATGTTCCTGGTTGATGCTCAGTAAATATTGTTAAACTGAACTAAATGTACTTGTAAATTAATATGTATATGTATGTCTGTGTTGGGCATTTTTAATTAGAAAACTCAGTCCAAAAAACAGGACTAAATTTAGTGTTACACTTACATGTGAAGTTCTGGAGCTCTCTGTTAAATAACAGGGTTCTTTGAATATTTAACTAATGTAATGAAATTTACTGTAGATTTTCAACATGTTAATGACAAAACTGAAAATAGAATAAATAGATTCCAAATTTCTGCTTTGCATAACTCAGAATGCATAACTCAAAACAAAAGACTTTAGCAATTTGCAGATGATTATTGCAAATTGGATCTGAATGTGTAGTATTCAGTGTGTTTTCAGCTTAAAAGACATATGAAGTACCCCTCCTTGTTTAATTTCAAATTATTTCTTTCTTACAGTAATCCTCTTCAATAATGCTCCAATTTTTTCCTTTCTATGGAAATTAGAAAAAAAAACTATTTTAGTGTTATAAGAACAATCCTTGTTCATCTTTTCTTTTTAAATTATTTATTTGATGATTTATCTTTAAGACTTAACTTTGTTAACTAGTCCTTAGGGTAAAGTTAATTACCAAAATAAGAACTAGAACTCTTTCAAAGTCTGTTGCTTTTTTTCTGGTAGGAATCAGATTTAAAAGTTATATTTAATACATCAATAATTTATAAATTTTTTTTTCTTTTTTAAAATTTATTTTCTCGTTGTAGTTGGACACAATACCTTTATTTTTTTTATTTATTTTTATGTGTTGCTGAGGATCGAACTTAGGGCCTCTCACGTGCTAGGCGAGCGCTCTACCACTGAGCCACACCTCAAGCCCATCTTTTTTCTTATTTCAGTGGTATTGGGAAATTTTTATAGTATATAAGTTCTTTTACTATATAAAGGATGTGTAATTGTAAGAAATTGAAATACTTATACTGAATTAAACCAATTTTTTTTCAGTTATGTCTTGGTCTTATAACATGGAGTAAAAGTGCTACAGACAGCCTTGTTAGTTTTCTATTCTCTGCCAGGTCCCTACTTTACTCCTGATTGTATGTAGGTTATTGCATTTAATTTTTTTTTTAAGTTGCAGATGGACACAGTACCTTTTCTTATTTATTTTTATGTGGTGCTGAGAATTGAACCCAGTGCTTCACACATGCTAGGCAAGTGCTCTACCACTGAGCCATAACCCTACCTGGCTATTGCATTTTAACAGCATAATAAAGATAACACCCTTGTAGAGAATATATGAAAGAGATTAATTTTACATTTTCTTTGAAGTTGAAGCTTATGTATGTAGAAAGCATAATTTCATAACTCTGGCACTTTCATTTTTGTACTTCATTTTTAAAGAATGAAACCTCTTTCACTTAACCATCTTTGAGTGTCTATAAGTAGAAATAATTTCTGTGATTTTATTGAAGAATCAAATAGTGTATTATGAACAGTTTAATTAGTAATGCTAAATATGATTTTGAGTCATCTGTGAAAGATATACTTAGTTAGATAATCATAATTAAAAAGATTTTGAAATCTTTGCAGTGGTGGGGAAGGGGGAGATCCTGTTTCTGGGAGAACTCTCACTGTATATCTAATATTCTAGTTCCTTATCAGTATTCAGGTTGTTTAAGCTTATGCTTGTTTGGATCCTGGAAACCCTATAGTATTACAGCATAGACTTTCCCCGCCCCCCATCAGAGTTGATGAGGCATTCTCTCTCCAGTTTAAGGGGAGAATCCCTAACAGGTTTGAGAAATGAAGTTCGTTTCCAGTAAGAGAAAAGATAGTAGTTACTCCATAGGAAATTGAGGTAATGGATATTATAGGTCCTGTATTCTGGGAGTCATTTGAGGAAGTCCCAGGGATGAGATTTTTCTTGGGAAATTATTTTATCTTTTATAGAACTCCAGAAACCCAGGAATTTCTATTTGATTTATGTGTAATGACACCATGGATTTTTCCAGTTAATATAATTTCACTATATAACATTAATTCTTGAGACTTAAAAGTACTGTGAATTTCATGTGATAAATTCATGTATATGAATCCATTTAGAGAAGGTGTTTATTTACATTTCCTGGAAGATTTTTTTTCATCCTTCTAATAGATTCTTTTTCTTGGTTAATAATACAGAATATGGTGTGATATTCCAGTTCTCCAGATTTTTCTCTTAATCTTATAAGCTGAATTATTATATCACTTGCATATTTCATGCTTAATTTTTCAAAAAGTCGCTTGTAATTTTATCCAAATGTCATTCAGTACACTATTGGAGCCACCACCCTTGTTGAATATATGTTGTTTTAATTTATTTTACTTGTGATTGTTGTGGAAGTTGAAATAATCTGTGATTTCTCCATTTCCTATGAAAGATAATATATTAATAGCCAGGAATTTGATTTTAGAGTTTGTAGTCAAGACTGGTGGGACACCGTGTAATCTCCTTAGTCCCTTCAATAAAAGAAATGGAAATAATAGTAGTACCAATGTCATGGAGTTGTTTTGACATTAAAAATAAGTTCAGTAGTGTCTAGCGAATGTAAGTCCTTAGTATGAATTGTTTGAGATTGTCATTTTCCTCACCATTATTGTCATCACTACTATTATTGTTATGCTAATTCTACATCTTCTGTCCTTTCAGATTAATTTATCTCCCTCCCCTTCACTTCCCTCTTCTAAATATCTGCTGCATATAAGAAATATATCATTAGGACTTGTGGTATAGCTCAGCAGTAGAGCACTTGCCTAGCATGCTCAAGGCCCTGGATTCAGAACCCCACCTTCACAAAAATCAGAAACAAAATAAAGAAAAAAAATCATGAATCTGGTAACTTTTTGAATAATTTTTATCTATCCTCAATGCATAATTAATGCTTTAGTAAGTTTTTGCAGTGCTGTGATCAGGAAGACTGACAAGAACAATTGAGGGGAGAAAAATTTTATTTTAGGCTCCTAGTTTCACAAGTTCTTTCCATGGTTGGCTGATTCCATGGCACTGGGCCTGAGGTGAGGCAGAACATTATGGCAAAAGCATGTGGAGGAGGAAAGCAGCTCATGATATGGAAATAGGAAGCAGACAGCTCTCCTCACCAGGGAAAAAATGTAAACCCTAAAGCCATACTCCCAGTGATGTAATTCTTCCAGCCATACCCTCCCTGCCATACATGCCCAGTTAACCCATATCAGTGAACCAGTTCACTGATTATCTTAAAGCTTTCTTAATCTAATCTTTTTACCTCTGAACCATTCTTGCATTGTCTCAAGCATGAGCTTTTGGGCAACACCTCAGTTTTTGGTACTGAGGATTAAATCCAAGGAATGCTTTACCAATGAGCTACAATCCAAGCCCTTTTTATTTTGAAATAGGTTTTCACTAAATTGTTTAGGGCCTTGCCAAGTTGCAGTCTTCCTGCCTTGGCCTCCTGAGTCACTGGGATTATAGGCATGTGCCACTGTGCCCAGCAGTGGAATTTTTCTGGCAGTAGTTTCTTATGTAAAGGGGGCTCACTTAAAAATTGGACAGTTTCTACATGTGGTGACAAGGATAACAGCATTTTGCTCCATTGAGATGAGTCACTGTACTTGCTTTTTCTCTGTCCTCCAGAGCTAAGGAAACTGGCTTTTTGTCAGTTTTTTATAAGTTGATTTTTCAGTGCTATGTAACTACTAAGTGGGCTTAAAAAGTGATTACATAAACAGTAAACACATTGAAAATCAAAATTCTTTCCTGCAGAACCTTTCAAGTATCTAATATGCTAACATGCATCTAAAGAACAGTAAAATATGAGGCATTTTCCAAACTCATTTAACTATAGAAGTATTTTCCTAAGACTCCATCAGTCTGAACAGTGCTGCCACAGTATTTCACAATTATATCCATTTTGTATGGTTAATTTTTCTAAAGATCTGATATTGGAAAATTCTCCTATCTCAATGTGAACTGATTATACCATGTAATTATTTAGCTTACTATTGCTGATGCCATAGACAAATCTCCTAATTTTATCGAGACTCTCCAATTCCCAGCTTATGTAATATAAGTCAAAATAACCTTTTTGCTTATTTTACAGGACTTTTGTTTTTGTTTGTGGTGCTGGTGATTGGAGCCAAAGGCCTCATGTATTCTAAGCCAAGCTCTACCAGTGAAGTATACCACCAAACCTACAGTGTGTTTTAAGTAGTAATGAGAAAAGTTCTCCATGAATGTAGGATGTTATGGTGTTTATGGTTGATTTTTTTTGGGATCTGGGAGGTACTGGGGATTTAACCCAGGGATGCTTTACCACTATCCTAAATTTCCAGTCCTTTTTATTTTTTGTTTTGAGACAGGATCTGCTAAATTGCTTTGGGCCTCGCTGAGTTGCATATTTTTGTCCTGAACTTGCTATTCTCCTGCTTCTAACCCCGAGTTATTGGGATTATAGGCATGCACCTTTGAGGCTGGCTATAGTTGATCTATTTTGAAAGTTGTAGGAAGTTAGGTGTTTTTTTTTTAATGTGTTTCTGTAAAAATAAGTAGTAAGTTATTAGAGTTATTGGAAGTTTGGGGGGTCTAAGGAATGAAAATAACTCTCTTGAATCTATTAGTTATCTCTCTGAAAGCTCTGAAAAAATAACTGTTACACAAGGTAATTGAACCAGGCATCCCGTTTATTAATTTATTAATCTTAATGTTTGGTAAATGATCATGTAAGGCCAGTTTTGCTAATTTGTTACAGTTTTTACTTGTTTAGTGTGATATTGTACAGAAGAGTTCTGGGTGAGTTAAAATTTCTAGCTTTTGCTCCAACTGGATTTGTGGCTTTGATTGGTTACTTAACTTCTCTGACCTGTTTTTTATCTGTTTTTGTTTCAAAACAAAAATGAATGGACTGAATGTTAGATTTAGGTTCTTCCCTGACCTGGTTCTCATTATCTTTCTTATTCATCAAACCTATTTATAATAATTTTCTTTATGTTGTATTGGTGTTTGAAGATGCAGATATTAGGTTCTTAGAAGTACAGGATATATAAGCAAAATTATCTTACATATTGTAGAAGAAGTTCATGTAGATATCCTGCTATGTTTATAAATTTCCTTATATACACATTTTCTTGCTTTGTTTCTATATGAATAATTGATAATTCTATATGAACTTTCATAAATTGTTTTTTTATAAAATTTTCTAATTTGTGTATTTCTTTTTCTATTTCTTTAAAATTATTTCTTTCACACATAAAAAATTTTAATATTTCACCTGTTCCCTATCTCAAACTTCCCATCTTCCTATTCTGATCTACACTGCCTTATTTTCTGTCATCTTTTTAGAGAACAGATTATTTAGTAATTTATGTAACTTCACTCAGGTTTTTTTTTCTGTTTTGTTTGCCAGTATATTCCAAGTTACTAGAACAGCACAATTAGTCACTCTTTATTACTTTTATTTTGTACCAGGGATTGAATACAGGGCCATTTAATCACTGAGTTACATCCCTAGCCCTTATATTTTTCAGTTTGAGAATAAGTCTCAGGAAGTTGCCTCGGCTGGCTTTAAATTTACAATCCTTCTATCTCAGCTTCCTGAGTCCCTGGGATTATAGGTATATACCGCCGTGCAGGGCTTTGACACTCAATAAATATTGATCTAGTGATTAATATGTATAGATGACTTGTGTTGACTTTTTCAAAATGTTTCCCTGTTACCTTTTATTTTATTTTAAACAAATATATATACTAATATGTCTGTAGTTTTCCATATCAATATTACTTAAATATCTATTTTTATATACCTTCAGATATTTATACTTATTTTATGGAATGTGGTAAGATTCTAAAAATATTCTCAAAGTTAATTCATATCAGGAATGGGGAAATGAATGTTGAGGAGTTAAGCAAGCAAATGATAAAAAATTTTGCTAGGAAATCTCTTGTCTTAGATGTTTATTTGATACTTTGATTTACCTGTAAGTTTGGCTTTCTCAAAGCCACTATCAATTGAATTAATTTCTTCCTTTGAGAAACAGGTCGATAAAATCAGAGTTGTTGACAATTAGAGGTGTATTGAAGAATAAGGATAATTGGCATATGTTTATGTTTTTGATTGCTGTCAGTGACTGATTATAACCAAACTTCTGCACTCTCCCACTCCCTTAAACAGAGGGCAAATCAGTCTCAAAAAATATTGGGCAAAAATGATGTATACAGTACGATTTCTTTATTTGCAAATGCTGTCTAGTGCTAGGTAACTGCTGATGAAAGTTCATGCTTTTCACTCTAATTCCAGTTAAGAGAAATTTGTGAGTATTATAGTAATATCTAGTCTATAAAAGTGTAATCAAGTAAGTTGCTTTGAAGGGAAAAAGGAAACTTTATTTTGGAGAGGAAAATCATCCAGGGTCTTCTTAAACCAAGCAGTAGTCATACGGTGTACATTCCAAAATAATGTCAGTTACCTGGGGGTAGGAAAACATCCAGAAAACCAGAGCTAATAAAAAAAAAGTAACTAGCTCCCAAGACCACAGCAATTACTTAACCACAGCATCCAGAATCATTTAACCACATTAGTGTTTGTAGGCAGTGGAAGTATTGAAGGTAGCTCAGTATCCAGGAGAAGCACACATGTTGTTGAAGAAATATCTCTTTGTCTTTTGTTTTATATTTGGTTCCTGGATACTTCAGTAACAGATCTGCTGTGGGCCTTCTGTTCTTAGTAAATAACACAGATTATTAATAGACTTAGCCACTTTGCTTCTGTTTCAGAAGTTCTTTAATTAAAACTTCTTTTAAATTAGAATTTAATATGTACTTTTCTTTTGTTCTTTATCAGGGCTTAAGTATTTGAAGACTAGTTGTTTTAGATTCAAAACTAAACTTATCTATTAAATATTACGAGTACAAAAAAAGAGGTAACATTCTACTATAGTATGCCCAGTCTTTTATAAAAATGGATTATATCTTGGAAATTATTTCCACATAAAACACCAACAATAAATTGTAGACTTTTCCCCTCTCCTCCTGACCTTTTAGTATTAATTAGGTTGATCTCTTTGGTAGAGAATATTTTGGAAAACTCTTCATTCCCAGGCAAATTGCAAAAGGTTAGTCATGGTAGTAACTCTATATATTACATATTTCAAGGAGAGTAGCAAAATGACTTTCTCACATCTATAAACAAAATGCTTACTTAAAAAATGTTCCTTTTTAAAAATTTATCTCCTTTGATATTTTTGTTTCATGTTATGCTTTTATACCAAAATCATGGACATTTGTATAACTGAAGTCAATATATACATAATGCATATGTTTGCTTAAAGTATTTTTGTCTGTTAGTTTATGCCATTAAAGGAGTTTGGAGTTGACTGCCTTTCATAGCAGGGACCCATCATCAGATACTTACATTTACACAGGATCTAGAAATTAGAAATAGATTTTGGCAAGGGAAACGATACTTTAGAATTCAGAGAGCCAGGCATGGTGGCACACTCTTGTAATCCTAGCAGCTTGGGAGGCTAAGGCAGAGGATACAAGTTTGAGGCCAGTCTCAGCAACTTAGGTCCCAAGCAGCGCACCAAGACCCTGTCTTAAAATAAAAGATGAAAAAGGGCCGGGGATGTAACTCAGTGGTTGAATGTTCCTGGATTCAATGCCTGATACCCTCTACCCCGACCCTTGCCAAAAAACAAAAATAGAAATTAAAAGACTAATGCCATATTTAGGAAGCATCTTGGCAGAAATAACTAAGGATTACAAATAGGGGCTCAATACAAACTAAGATGTACATATCTTGTTCCTTCCTTTTTAAATATTAAAAAAAAAAAACTCTCGAGGGCTTTTGAGGGTTTAGCAGTAGAGTGCTCGCCTCGCACTGGTGGGACCAGGGTTCAACCCACAGCACCACATAAAAAATAAAGGTATTGTATTGTGTCCATCTGCACCTTAAAAAAAAATCCTCTTTTGAAAAAGTGGTGTGAGATCCTACTGATTTATTTTTTTGTTGAGAACACAATGACTATGTACATATTTACTGTTTATTTGTAAAAAGTGGTTTAATGTGTTTTAGAAATATCTCTATAGAAGGTATTTTTTTTTTCATTTTACTGGCCACTTTCTATTCACAGATATTTTTTTTTTAATTAAATGTTTGTTTAAAGAATCTCTCACAATTTTAGACTGTATTGGACATATGCATAACACAAAAATATTGAAAGAGTTGATCATAAATTCTGTAGACTTTTTGAAACAATCTTCCATGGTTTGTTTAGCATACATATTCCTGTAGTGGAGCTTCACTATAAGAAGGATCTTATTTCACACTTCAATTATGTATTTTAGGGCTAACTACCTTAGTGCCCATTGAAACCATTGATTCTGGGATTGAATAAAATCAGTCTTGTTTGGGTGAGAGCAGAAGTGGCTTTACCAATCCCTTTATTAAATAGAATTATTTTGGACTACTAATTGTAATCATGGCTACCAGAGTCACAGTCCTTCCTAAAATGGAATGTTGTTTGTTATAGTGGTAAAACTAGTGCAGGAAACCAAGGAGGGGCAGGCTTTTCAGGAAAGTTTGCTCAGAGGTTCAGTGGTTAAGTGCCCATGTATTCAATGCCTGGTACCCTACCCCCCCCCAAAAAAAATTTAAAACAATAAAACAAAAACAAAATAGAAATTTAAAGACTAGTGCCATATTTGGGAAGCATGTTGGCAGAAATAACTAATTAAGGATGACAAATAAGGGCCCAATATGGTCCGACAGTATGGGTATTGTTATAGGCATTTGTCAATACATGTGAAAGAAATGATATTAGATTCTGTTCATAGGGACTACATGTCAGTGACTAGCGAGGCCTGTCTTCAAAGGGACCAACAGTTAAAGAAAGAGTCCTATGAGTATCAATTACTTAACTGTCAGTGGCTTACAAATATTATATTATTTGGATTTTCTCTTTAACTGGCTTACAAATACTACTTATGTTGCAGAGTTAAAAGGAAGTCTCTTGGCCTATGTACAGTGATTTTTCATTTTTATTTCTTCCAAACTAGCCAAATAATATTTTGTTTTGTCTGTGTGTAGGAGGGTAGAAAGTGGGGATGTGGTAAAAGTAATGTGAGAAAAATAGAGAAAAGCTGAAGTACCAAGTCTTGAAAATTAATATACTCATTAAGTCATATATCTGATTTTAGATTTAAATATGTGATATTTAGATAGCTCATGTGTACTAATAAAAAATTGGTAGAAAAGTCTTAACTTTTCTACAAACTTAATGTTTTGTCAAGCCCTTATGAGATAACTTTAAAAGTTGACAATTGTATATTTTGGTATTTATTGGAGGTATGAATTGAATTTGTGTATCCTTGTACTTCTTTGTTGTTGTTGTTGTTGTTGTTTTGTTTTCTTGCTCTACTGGGTATTGAACTCGGGTATGCTCTACCACAGAGATACCCACCAGCCCCCGCCCCCTACTCTTTTTTTGGTTTTGAGACAGGACCTTGCTATGTTGCCCAAGCTGGCCTCAAACTTGTGATCCTTCCATGTGGCCTTTCTAGTTGCTGAGAATGTTGTACTTTGTGATATTTAATAATGGGAGGAAAGTAGTGTATTTTGATAAATACACTACTTAAAATTTAAAGTATTTTTGACTTTTTGGTCTCTCATAGAAAGTTTTATATATATATATATATATATATAAATAAAATTTTAGTTGTCAATGGACCTTTAGTCAAAATACGTTATTTATTTGTATGCAGTGGTGAGAATCAAACCCAGTGCCTCACATGTACTAAGTAAGTGCTGTTACCACTGAGCTATAACCATAGCCCATGGTTACTAAATTTTGTTCAGTGATTTTCTTACACGTATTGAGATGATCATAATAGTTTTTATCTTTATTCTTTTCTTGTTGTGTTTTGCTTTATGTTGTTTGATCCACACCCCTCCTTTTTAAAATATTTTATTTTTTAATTGTAGTTGGACACAATGCCTTTATTTTATTTACTTATTTTTATGTGGTACTGGGCATCGAACCCAGGGCCTCACATGTGCTAGGTAAGCGCTGTACCTCTGAGCTGCAACCCCAGCCCATCCCCGGCCCTTTTGATGTTTTATTTTGAGATAGAGTCTTGCTAAATTGCTGAGAACTCAAAATTTTCCTGGCTCATCCTCCGGAGTCACTGTGATTACACTCATGTGCCACCACAACTGGCCTCTTTTTCGCGTTTTAAAGAGTGTAGTTATATTAATAGATATATTTAATGTTAAGTTCCTGCTCTCCTATTAGGTTTCTCCAGAGAACCGAGGCGCGCGCACACACACACACCCCGCTTATTTTAAGGTATCCTTCATCCGAATCTCTTAGGTGAAAAGTCCCAAGATTTGCTGTCAGCACACTGGCAACTCAAAAGAGCCTGTGGTATGTCGTTCAAGTCCTATTACAAAGACCTGAAAAGCAGCACAGTTGAACATGTAAGTTCCAATTTTATTTCAAGCCTGAATCTCAAGACAAAACCAGTATCCCTGCTTGGAGAAAATTAGGAAGACAGAGTGAATTTTCATTTAGTCATTCTTTTGTTTTATTCAGGTCTTCAGTAGATTCGGGGAGGCCAGTTCTCAAAGGGAAGAGCACTTTGGTTGAAATAGTCTACAGATTTAAATTCTAGTCCCATTAAGAAATACTCTCACAAATATACATAAAATAATATTTAACCATCTAGTCCTAGGCTTTTCTTGCTTGTCATGATTTTGATGGCGTTTTCTCAAAAGATGCAGGAAAAAGCATTTGACAAAATACAGTGCATGTTCAAAACACTAGAAAAACTAGGGATAGGAACATAACCTCACCATTGTAAAAGCTTTATATGCTAAATCCAAGCATCATTCTAAATGGAGAAAAATTAAAAGCATTCCCGCTAAAAACTTGAACAAGGCAAGGATGTCCTCTTTCACCACTTCTGTTCAACATGATTCTTGAAACTCTAGCCAGAGTAATTAGACAAAAGAAAGAAATTAAAGGGATACAAATAGGTAAAGAAGAACTCAAATTATTATCAGCTGTTTGCTGATGACATGATTCTATACTAGAAGAACCAAAAAACTCCACCAGAAAACTTCCAGAACCGATAAATGAGTTCAGCAAAATAGCAGAATATAAAAATCAATACCCATAAATGAAATGCATTCCTATACATCAGTGATCAATCCACTGAAAGAAAAATTAGGAGAACTCTTCCATTTACAATAGCTTCAAAAAAGTAAAATACCTGTGAATCAATCTAACAAAAGAGGTGAAGGAACTCTACTGTGAAAACTATAGAACACTAAAGAAAGAAATTGAAGAAAACCTCAGAAGATGGAAAGATCTCCCATGCTCCTGGGTAGGCAAAATTAATACTGTCAAAATTGCCATACTACCAAAAGCATTATTATACAGATTTAATGCAATTCATATTAAAATCCCAATGACATTCTTCATAGAAATAGAAAAAGCAACCATGAAATTTATTTGGAAAAATAAGAGTCCCAGAATAGCTAAAGCAATCTTTAGCAAGAAAAGCAAAGCAGGATACATCACAATACCAGACCTATACTACAGAGCTATAGTAACAAAAACAGCATGCTATTGGCAACAAAATGGACTTGAAGACCAATGGTATAAAATAAAGGACACAGAGACAAACCCACAAAAATATGGTTATGTCATACTAGACAAAGGTGCCAAAAACATTCACTGGATAAACAATAGTCTATTCAACAAATGGTGCTGGCAAAACTGGAAATCCATATGTAGAAAATGAAATTAAACCCCTATCTCTCACCCTACACAAAAATTAATTCAAAGTGAATCAAAGACTAGAGACCCTGTGCCTAATAGAAGAAAAAATAGGCCCCCATTTCATCACGTCAGCCTAGGATCTGACTTTCTTAACAGGGACTCCTAAAGTGCGAGAAGTAAAATCAATAATCAATAAATGGGATGGATTCAAATTAAAAAGCTTCCTTTCATCAAAGAAAACAATAACGTAAGGAGAGAGGCTACAGATTGGGATAAATTCTTTACCACATTCATCTCTGATAAAGCATTAATCTCTAGAATATATAGCAAACTCAAGAAACTTAACACCAAAAAAATGAATAACCCAATCAATAAATGGGCTAAGGAACTGAACAGACACTTAACAGAAGAAGAAATACAACTGATCAATAAATATATGAAAAAGTGTTCAACATCTCTAGCAATTACAGAAATGCAAATCAAAACTACTGTAATATTTCACCTAAATCCTGTCAGAATGGAAATCATCAAGAATACAGGCAACAATAAATGTTGGCAAGGATGTGGTGAAAAAGGTATACTCATACATTGCTGGTGGGACTTCGAAGTGGTGCAACCACTATGGAAAGCAGTATGGAGATTTCTCTGAAAATCGGGAATGGAACCACCATAAGACTCAGTATCCCACTCCTTGGTTTATATCCAAAGGACTTAAAAATCAGCATACTATAGTGATTCACCCACATCAATGTTTATAGAATCTCAATTCACAATAGCTAGACTATGGAACCAACCTAGGTGTCCCACAATAGATGAATGGATAAAGAAAATGTGGTATATATACTCAATGGAATATTACTCAACTTTAAAGAAGAGTATAATTATGAAATTTGCCAGTAAATGGTTGGAGTTGGAGAATATCACGCTAAGCGAAATAAGCCAATCCCACAAAACCAAAGGCCAAATGTTCTCTCTAATATGTAAATACTAGTGCACAGTAAGGCCTGGGGAGCAGGGGGGGGTGTCAGGGAAGAATAGCATTATCTTAGATTAGGTAGAGGGAAGTAATGGGAGGGGAGGGGAGGTGATATTTGGATAGGAAAGATAGTAGAATTAAGCAGACATTATTACTATATGTGTGTATGTGATGACATGACCAATATGATTCTGCATCCTGTATACTCAGAAAAATAAGAAATTATATCCCATCTATGCATGCTATATCAAAGTACATAAATGCATTCTACTATCATGTATAACTAATTAAAACTAACAAACAAATAAATAAATAAAACTGAGAATAACATTTAACCAAACATCTGGGCATCCTGTGACGTAGTCAGTTTGACACATAAAATTAATCATCACTTGGATAATATTTACTTGGTCATGATATATTGTCCTTTTCGTTTTAATACATTACAATATTCAGTTTACTATTTTTAAATTTGTGTAGATGACTGAAATTATAATCTTCCTTTTTTATAATCTTTTTTCTGATTTTTTTTTTTATGTGTAGTGCTGGGGATTAAACCCAGGGCCTTGTGCATGCAAGGCAAGCACTTTGCCAACTGAGCTATATCCCCAGCCCGCTCTTTTTCTGATTTTGATACCAAGGGTACACTAGCCTCAAAAAGTGAGTTTGATAGTGTTTCCATTCTCTGAAAGAGTTGTGTAAAGTTAGAATGACCTAGTTTTGCAAATTGGGTAAAACATAACAAGCGAGGAAATGTTTATTTTATTTACTGATAGACTTTCTTTAAATTTATAGGACTAATCAAGTATTCTGTTTCTTCCTTGTTGGTTTGGTTTTGGTTATTTATATTTCCTAGAAATTTATCCCTTTCACTACAGTATCCAAATTTTTGGCATAGCTTTGGTCATGATAGTCTCTTATTATCCATGGTTTGTTATGGTTGATTTTTTTCAGATATGTTGTTAAACACAATTTTTTTTCAAGCAATAGAAAATTTATTTGCTTATAGTTCTAAAGTCTGCAAAGTCCAAGAGAACACAATTTTTTTAGCTTCATGAACTCTGCTCTTAAATTCATTAAGTTCTTATCCTTTAAACATTGTAATAAAATATACATGACATAAAATTTACCATTTAACTCTTTCTAAGTAAACAGTTCATAACATCACATGTATTCACAGTGTCATGCAGCTATCTCCACTGTCTTTTGCCAGAAATTTTCGTCATCCTAAACCAGAAATTCTGTTCTCATTAAGCAATAACTCTTCATTTCTCTGCTTTCCTCTATTTTATTTTCTGTCTCTATGAATTTTCACATTCTATATATTTTATATAAAAAAGATTATCCAATACGTGCCCTTTTGCATCTGATTTTTTTCACTTAACATAGTATTTTCAAGTTTGACTTATGCATCATTATGTTCCAGATCTTTGTTTTCACGGCTGAATAATTTTCCAGGAAATATATGTACTATGTTTTGTTCATCCATTCATACATATATGGACACTTCAGTTGTTTCCACATCTTTGCTGTTGTGAATAATATGAACACTGTTGTGCAAGTAGGTTTTGAAACTCCGTTCTGTTTTCCTGTGTTACATAGGAGTGGAGTTGCTGGGTCATATACAATTTCTGTGTTTAATATTTTTAAGTTTCCTCCTACTTTTTTCCCAGAGCTGCCACACAATTTTATATCACATCAGCAATGTGGAAGATTTTCAATTTCTTCACATCCAGCCTATTTTTAAAAAGGATGATTAAACTCTCTTTTCTCCAGTGAATATTTTTGGCACCTTTGTCTAGTCTGATGTAACTATATTTATGTGGGTTTGTCTCTGTGTCTTCTATTCTTTACCATTTGTCACAAGTTTGTTTTTGTGCCGATAGCATGCTGTTTTTGTAATCATAGCTGTGTATATTTAAGGTCTGGTATTGTGATGTAACTGGATACAATATCTTTATTTTGTTTATTAACTTTTATGTGGTTCTGAGAATCGAACTTAGTGCCTCACACATGCTTGGCAAGTCCTCTGCCACTGAGCCACAGCCCCAAGCCCATCTCCCATTAATTTTTAAAATGCTATTATCATATTTTTTATTTATATTTCTCCTTGGTGCTTTTAAAAATATAACTAACCAATGTGTTGTATTTGTTCCTATGTGTTCTTTTCATTTTTTAAACATGAGTTATATAGTTAATTTATTATTTAATTTTTCAGGCATGTTTAGCTTTATGGGTCTGATTCTGCCATTTGTTGCTTCTGCTCACTTTCATTCATGATGATTTATTTCCTAGTATATGTTGTAAATCATAAGTTTGAAGTAATGATCCTTGATATGTCCTCAATGGGAATGCTTTCAGGTGTTTGTTTAAATATGTTCTTCAAGGGATGCTGCCAGGTATCCATGAGTGCTATCAATAAAATCACTTTAAACTAATTTTTTTGCTTTGTTATTCTATATGGGTATCAAGTATTCTGATATTATGAAAGTTGAATTTATGGTTAACAATTCTTAGGGAAGATTTGTATTTCTTCAATGCAGAGCCTCTATAGGTAAAGTACATTTTGTTTTGTGAGCGGAATTGAACCCAGGACCCCCTCTACCATTTAGCTACATCTCTGGTCTTTTTTTTTTTTTTTTTTTTTTGAGACAGGATCTCACTGAATTCCTGAGGCTGGCCTTGAAGTTATTATTCTCCTTTTTAATCCACTTGGGTGGATGGGATTATAGGCTCTTGCCACTGTGCCCTGCTTCAGTTTAAGTACATCATTAAAATGGATGGTTGTCTAGTTCAGGCACTAAAAATGTTACTTACTATAACTGACTGTTATCTTTTCAACTTTATACTAGGTTCGTTAACTATACCTCTTACCTTACTTGGGACTCCTGGGACTCCTTTCTTTTCTGTATATTGAATACCATGCTAGTTCAATTCAGGCTGTGGTTTGCTGTCAAAGGAGTCTTATTCAATTTGGGTCTAGAATACTTATTCTTTGGAACTATACTTTGACATCTTACCTGACTTCTGTTTTGTCTTTTCTACTGCTACTTAAAACATGCTTTGAATCAAAGATTTTAATTCATGATTTTGCATTTGAAATGATTTTTACCTGGAGGCAGTCTCTGCACATCTTGTCTACTGTATGAAAGTAAGAAGTCTTTTAAGACCAATTTGTAATCCTGTTTGTAATTGTAAACCATTATTGATGTCATTTTCATAGCAATTTTCAGTTTTTCTTATATCACATGTTTTAATAACTTTTTATGTGGCTGTTGTACTTGGGTATTGATGATTTGGATGTGAAATAACTTTTGGTTGCCTCTTTTCTGAAGTAGTTGTTTTTTGGCTTGCATTTTGACACAGTAAAAGCCATTTTAACATACTATACAAATCAAGAAATAGTGTAGATAATACTGCACTCTTCCTTGGAAATGACACTTTGTGTAAGAAACATTAACTTTCTCAATAAAAACTTTTGTATCCTTAGATCATTTTCAGCAAGAATTTGTATTCTCTTTGTTTAACTGATTCTTAAAATACATATATTTCACTTTTTGCCATTCTTCATTTACAATTCTTAATATTAGTATGTTTATATTTCTTTTTCTTTTGCAGGTTTTCTTTAGGTGATGCTAGGAGGCCTCTTTATGAAACAGCAGTTTTGGTAGAAGATGTGGTGCACACTCAGTTAATTAATCTGGTAAGAGCATATATAACTTTATTTGGTATGCATTTATAATCTATTTGGTATGTCTTCTCTAAATGCTGCTTATGTTGGGATTGCAACCCAAATAAAAAAGTTTAAAATTTTTTTCTTTTTAAATCAGTAATTTTTTTCACATTTTTATTGAGATATAATTTTATTTTATTTACTTGTTTAAGTGTATAATTTGATGAGTTTTGACTATGTGTTATTGTCATTAACTACCAGAACAATCATAATACAGAAATTTTCCACCACCTAAAAACAATCCCTTGTTTCCCTGTGCAGTTAGGTTTTTCATTCCAACTTCTGGTACTTAGCACCCAATGATCTACTTTTTTTCCTTTAAATTTCTAGGAATAGTTATTGAATGGGCTTCTTTTTAAATGTTTTTTATTCTGATTAGTTCTACATGACACATTTTGACACATCATACATAAATGGAGTGTAACTTATTTTTCTTGTTGTACATGATGTAGAATTATACAGGTCTGGTAATCATATATGCATACAGGGTAATAATGTCCATTTCATTCTACTATCATTTTTCCCCCATGACCCCTCCTCTTCATTAGTTCCCCCTTCTAATCCTAAGTACCTATATTGTACCCCTCCCCCCCCCACAGTTGTGAATTAGCATCCTCATATCAGAGAAAACATTCAGCCTTTTATTCTTTGGGATTGATTTATTTCAATTAGCATAATATTCTCTAGTTCCATCCATTTACTGGCAAATGCCATAATTTCATTCTTCTTTAAGACTGGTATTAGTCCATTGTATATATTCCACAATTTTTTTATTCATTCATCTGTTGAAGGCACCTAGTTTGGTACCATAGTTTAGCCATTGTGAATTGAGCTTCTGTAAACATTGATGTGGCTACATCACTGTAGTATGCTAATTTTAAGTCCTTTGGGTATAAACTGAAGAAATATAACTAGGTCAAATGGTGGTTCATTCCAAGTTTTCTGAGGAATCACTGTACCACTTTCCATAATGGTTGCACCAATTTGTAGTACCACCAACAATGTATAAATGTACCCTTTTACCCTACATCCTTGCCAACATTTACTGTTGTTTGTATTCTTGGTATTTGCCATTCTGACTGGACGAGACAAAGTTAAGTGTATTTCTGATTTGCATTTCTCTAATTGTTACAGATGATGAATATTTTTTCATATGGTTGTTGACCAATTGTATTTCTTCTTCTGGGAAGTATGTATTTAGTCCTTTGTCCATTAATTGATGAGTTTTCTTTTTTTGGGGGGGGGTGTTGTTGTTTGGTTTTAAATTTTTTGAGTTCTGTATATATCCTGGAGATTAATGCTCGTATGTGTGATAAAGATTTTTTCCCATTCTATAGTCTCTGTCTTCATGTTATTGATTGTTTCCAACTATGAAGAAGCTTTTAAATTTGATTCCATCCCATTTATTGATTCTTGACTTTACTTCTTATGCTTTTGGACTCTTGTTGAGGAATTTGGTTCCTAAGCTGACATGGTGGAAATTTGGGCCTACTTTTTCTTCTCGTAGGTGCATGGTTTATGTTTTGGTTCCTAAGTTCTTGATCCACTTTGATTTGATTTTTGTGCAGGGTGAGAGACAGGGATTTAATTTCATTTTGCTACATATTGATTTCCAGTTTTACCAGCACCATTTGTTGAAGATGCTATTTTTTCTCTAGTGCATGTTTTGGCACTACCATGAGATAACTGTGTTGATGTAGGTTTGTCTCCGTGTCTTCTATTCTTTCTATACCATTATTCTGTGTATCTCTTTGGTGCTAGTACCATGCTGTTTTTGTGACTATGGTTCTATAGTATAATTTAAGGTCTGATATTGTGCCTCCTGCTTCACTCTTCTTGGTGAGAATTGCTCTGGCTATTCTGGGTCTGTTATTTTTGAATAACATGAAATCATGAATTTCATGATTGCTTTTTCTATTTCTATGAAGAATGTCATTTGGATTTGAATAGAAATTGCATTAAATCTGTATCATGCTTTTGGTAGCATGGCATTTTGACAATGTTAATTCTGCCTATCCAAGACTGAGGGAGATCTTTGCATCTTCTAAGGCCGTCTTCAATTTCTTTCTTTAGTGTTCTGTATTTTTCATTGTAGAGGTCTTTCACTTCTTTGGTTAGGTTGATTCCCAAGTATTTTATTTTATTTTTTTTTGAGGCTATTGTGAATGGGCCTAATTTCTCTTTAAGTATATTCATCACTGATATATAGGAACACATTTGATTTATGGGTGTTAGCAGGATATAAGTTTAGCTCTAGTAGTTTTCTGGTAGAATTATTTGGATCTTCTAAATATAGAAAAAATACTTATACAGGTAAATGAGAACAATGATACAACATATCAAAATCTCTAGGACACTCTGAAGGCAGTGCTGAGAGGAAAGTTCATTGCATTGAGCTCATTCAATAAAAGAATAGAAAGTCAATGAATAAATAAATGACCTAACGTTATATTTCTTAGCCCTAGAAAAGGAAGAAATCAATGCCAATAGCAGTAGAAGACAAGAAATAATTTAAAAAAGAGCTGAAATCAATGAAATTGAAACAAAAAAAATTCAAAAATTGACAAAACAAAAAGTTTGTTCTTTAAAAAAATAAATAATATTGATAATCCTTTAGCACACTAACAAAGAGGAGAGAGAAAACTCAAATTACTAAAATTTGTGATGAAAAAGGAAATATCATGATAGACACTTTTAAAATACAGAAAATAATTACAATCTATTTTGAAAATTTATACTCCAATAAAATAGAAAATCTCAAAGGCATCGACAAATTTCTAGAGACATATGAACTACCCAAACTGAATGAAGAGGACATATACAAATTAAACAGATCAATTTTAAGCAATGAAACAGAAGAAACCATCACATGCATACCAGCACAGAAAAGTCTGATGGATTCTCAGCCGAGTTTTACAAGACCTTCAAAGAAGAATTAGCACCAATATTTCCCAAATTATTCCATGAAACAGAAAAGGAGGGAGCCCTTCCACAATTATTATGAAGCTAGTATATCACCTGGATAACAAAACCAAACAAAGACACTCCAAGGAAAGGAAACTTGAGACCAATATCCCTGATGAATATAGATGCAGAAATTCTCAATAAAATTCTGGCAAATTGCATACCAAAAACATATTAAAAAGATAGTGCACCATGATCGATGGGACTCATCCCAGGGTTGCAAGATTGGCTCAATATATGGAAATCAATAAATGTAATTCATCACATCAATAGACTTAAAGACAAGAATCTTATGATCATCTCAATAGATGCAGAAAAAGCATTTGACAAAATACAGTACCCCTTTCATGTTAAAACACTAGAAAAACTAGAGATAGTAGAAACATGCCTCAACACAGTAAAAGCTATCTATGCTAAACCCAAGGCCAGCATCATTCTAAATGGAGAAAAATTGCTCTAAGAACTGGAACTAGATAAGGATGCTCTCTTTTACCATTTTTATTTAACATTTCCCTTTAAACTCTAGCCAGAGCAATCAGACAGACAATAGAAATTAAAAGGATATGAATAGGAAATGAAGAACTCCAACGATTACTATTTGCTGAAGACATGATTCTATATTTAGAAAATCCAAAAAATTCCACCAGGGATCTAGTTTCTGTCATTTTATCACTATACTTTTTTTCTTTTAGAATTATTATAATATTTTTTATTTTGAATTTTATTATAAAAAATTTTATAATTTGTACTAAGAATGCCCAGATATCCTTCAGTTTTCTTTAATGTTAGCATCTTTTTTGATTATAATATGATGATGAAACCAGGATATAACATAATTATAATACTATTTATCCATATTACTTGAATTTCATTCATTTTCCCTCTGTTCTATGTCCCATTTTATGTTCTAAGACCCAATCCAGGATACCATGGTACATTTACATATTATGTCTTTATGACTTCCTATGATAGTTTATTAGTATTCCATTTTTTTCATATCTTTAGTATTTTTGCAAACTACTGGTTATTTATTTTATAGAATGCTTTTATCTTTCTGTTGTTGCAGTGTTTTCTTATGATTAGAATGAGGTTATGAATTTTTGGTAAGGTTACCACAGAAGTGACAGATCCTTCTTAGTATACTTATTGAAGGGGTTCATGTTATTGATATGACATATTTGTGATATTAGCTTTGGTAACTTATTTAAGGTGGTGATGCTGAGTTTCTACACTGTAAAGTCACATTTTGTGTGTGTGTGTGTGTGTGTGTGCGCGCTTGGATTTAACTCAGGGCTCTCGACATGCTAAGTATGTGTTCTTCTCATCTTACTGTGTTTTTTTAAAAAAATTTATTGGTGAAATAGAATTATACATACAAGTATACTTCATTGTGATACGCTCATATGGCCTGTTTAATTCCACTGTACCTCCTTTTCCCCTCCCCTTTTACTTCTCCCTGATATCCATTCTCTGCTTTGCTGATCTCCCTTCTGTTTTCATGAGATCCCCTTTTCTCTCGGTTTCCATATGTAAGAAAACATAATGACCTTTGTTTTGTGTTTGGCTTATTTTGTGTAACATGATGCTCCTTCCATTTTCTTGCAAAAGACAAGAGTTTTATTGTACTTTATGGTTGAATACAACTCTTCTATATATGTATACTCATATACTACATTTTTTCCCCCGATTCATCATGATCATCTGTTGATCTAGGTGTCCACGTGGCCTAGTTCCATAGTTTGACTATTGTGAATTGTGCTACTGTAAACGTGGGTATGCATGTACCATTTAATACTGTGGTAGATGACTTTACTCCTTTAGGATAAATTCTAAAGAGTGGTATATCTGGGTCATATGGTGGTTCATGCCTAGTCTTTTGAGGAACTTCGTTCTGCAGTCTTCTTGCTACTGTTTACTTTCCGAATTTAAAGATATCGCATGTATTCTGTGATATTCTTTGTCTTCAGTTGAAGAGGCAATGCAGAGTGTGCATACTCCATCTAAATTCCCTATGTATATTATTTTAATCGATTTTCTTAACCTGAGTTGATTTGGCTCAATGAGTACAGTTTCTGATTTTTTTTCTTTATTCTCAGAGTCCTTTTTTTTGGGGGGGGGGGTCATAGCATGTTTATTTTACTGTGATCTAAGAATTATTCTTTCAGATATTGATGAAAATAAAAAGTACATTACAAATGGCAATTTATTTGTAATAAAATGAAGTAGATCATTCCAGATTTAAGCTGCTTAATTAAAAAATAAATTGCTTGTTTGGATACCTGTGGTAGTCTCCTATTATTCTTTTTCTCTGAGATTGAACCTGCTAGGTTAGGCTCTTGATAAGTTTTTAAAAAATTGTTGTTGTTTTAAGCTATAGATTATGTTGTGATGTCACTTGGTGATGATTGGATGTGACTTAAACACCGAAGAAAACTCTTTGTGTGGATAAGGCTTTATAATTTACTATTCAGAAACCAGAGTTTTCAGCGCTGTGGTATGTTTCCAGATGCAGTAGCCATATATCTCAAAATATTCTGCTGTTGATTTGCTCTTATGAAGGAATTGCTATCTGACTAATGTGTTAGCACGAAGTCTCAAATTATATATGTAAATGGCTCTCAGGTGTTCTTAGTACATTAAAGTTTTCTTTTAAAAATTGTTTTAAAAGCAAAAGTGTAATAAAGCTATCCATTAGTTTTCAATTTGCTGTATATTGTTTCATCTGGTTTCTGATTTAGTAAATTATTAGGTATTTTTATTTTATTTATTCATTTTTATATTTATTTATTCAGAAAGACTTTCTTGAATGACACTAGATGAAATTCCTGTCTAGGACCCAAAGATGAATAAAAGCATAAAGTTTTTTTCTGATATAGATACATAAGAAGTGATTTGAAAACTTTATGGTAACTGGTAATGCTGATGTGCAAAAGTGAGATGGGGTTTTGAGAAGAGGAATCAGGTCAGCCTGAAATTCTTCATGAATTTGTATCTTCATGTCTATATAAAAACATATTGTCAGGCTGGGGATGTGGCTCAAGTGGTAGCACGCTCACCTAGCATGCGTGAGGCACTGGGTTCGATTCTCAGTACCACATAAAAACAAAATAAAGATATTGTGTCCATCTAAAACTAAAAAATAAATAATAAAAAAAATATTGTCTTTCATAGGATTCAGTGTCTGTTTATTGAGTTGAATTGAGGGAAGTATCAGCGTAGAGCTTATAAACTGTTGACTTGAAGATGTGATGTAGAAACATCTTTAATTTCATTTGCACTGATTTTTAAAAAATGATATGTATTTAGTTGCCAACATTTAAAAACCAGAGCATTTTACCATTAATACTTAGGATTTCTAGCTTCTCTTGAAACTTTGGATTGCTTGACAACATAGGCCTGATTTTAGAATGGAAATCTGAGCTTCATAGCTGCTTCTACTTATAGACTGGGTACAGTCTGATCATTCCCATCCCCTCAAGTCAGGCCAGTCTTATTTCCTTGATGAGTAAAACACCCAGTATTTATGAAGTATACCACAAATTTTTGCTGTTTTTTCCGTCTTAGTCCTTAACTTCAAATTTTCCAGAAAACTTATTTGTTAATTTTGGAAAAAAAGTAATGCATTTTATAAGAAATCTTCCTTCCCTTCAAAAGCTGGAGGAGGAACAACATTATAGAATTTTATAGGCAAAGGTAATAAAGGTTATTTACCAGTATGATTTACCTTTTTTTTAAAAATCTGCAACTTGGCTCTGTTAATGGGAGTGTGACTTTTTTTGAAGTTAATACCAAATTATGAAAGAAATAAAAAGCACCTAGATTCTTGTTGCTTTCTATTTAGAAGAAACAAAAGTGATTCCATCAATATATCCTCTGTTGTGTCTCCCTGGGACAGTGAGCTAGGACTTTTGCAGCTAATTTATCTTTTTTTCCAGTGGAAGGACCCTAATACCTTCATCTGAAGCTCAATGTGAAAGAAAATATGGAAAGTCAATACTATTGCTCATATTTCTTCACTCTTCTTGGTGTATCCTCTAGCCTCTTTTTTGTTTAAAAAAAGCATATATATATTGGATTGCTGTTCAGTTTTTCAGTTGAATGAATCTTTTATGTCATGGTGGTGCCTATAAAATCTAAATTCTCCTTAAATGCAGATTCAGTTTTTCTCATCAAAGTGTGTGAGAATTCTTTGCAGAATGTGAAATTCTAGATTCCTAAGAGATTTTTTTTTTTTAAATAATGTCTTCTGGTGGAATTAAAGAGTCGGTATTTTAAATATACTTTCAATATCTTTGTAATCCAAACAGTCCAAGGATGAGATTTGAGAAACACTAACATACATCTATCTATATACACATGTAAATAGACACATATGCCTATAATTATGTATGTACATATATGTATGTATGTATGTATATATATATATATATATATATATATGAAGTATCTTTTCCCTCCCCATTATTCTAATAGTTTTAAATTTGGCAGTTAATCTCCTTATAGACAGATCTTGTATAAAGTACTGTTCAATTCTCATGACCAGTTCACTGAGGCTATCAGTTTTGCCACCTCAGTAATATTTTATGTGTATGTTTTAAATTTTCAATAAAATTTCCTGTGAGAACTTCAATTATAAGAGTTATCAAAACAAGACAATTGAATATAATTTATGATTGCATAAAATAAAGGAAGTAGAGGTCCCACGGAGACCTAATGAATCATATGATGGAAACTGTCATTTAGCTAACCAGACATTCGACTTTCTACTAACATTAGAGCATATATATATGACTCAGCAAACTAGTATTTACTTGGTGCTTACATGAATGAGATATATGAGTTTACAAATACCATCTGGGGAACTAAATGTGTAGAGTAATTGTTAAATCTCCCATGTGGATTAACATTTATTGAATTCTCAGTCTCTCTTTCTGTTATTTCTAATGCTTTTTAATTTGGAAAATGTTGTGCAGGTGCTCTTTTCTCATTCATTTACATTTTGTGTTCTCTTCTGTAGCTGAACTAAGAGAAGTTTAGATTCCTATTTTCCAGTTTCTTTTCAAGATCTTCAGAAAAGTCTTTTATCAATAACTGTACATATTCTTTCTCCAATGCTGCCATTACTCCATTGGTGTAGTGATTTTGCAGGAAAGGAAGTAGGAGTTAGTAAGTATCTACTGTGTTTGAGCCAGTCTGATAAAGATTTTATTTATATTATTTGATAATACATATGATAAAATACAATAATATTAATAACATTATAGCATATAAGACCAGTTTTTTCAGGTTTCAAAGTAACCTGTTATTTCTGTATAGCTTTTAATTTAGAAAAGTTCAACTCAGTTTGACTTTATCTTATTATATCAATTCAATTAGAAGCTTTCATTAATTTTTTTGGATTTCAGTTTCATATATTCTACTGTAGAATAACATGTAACAATTATTTTTTAAATATCTATTTTTAGTCCTTTAAGTTATGAAAAGAACTCATCACATCCATCATGAATTTATATTTTGCTAAATAAGTTGCTATGAAATTCTGTATTGTATGTATATGAAATTTAAAAGGCATTATTTATAGTTGAAGCACTGAGAATGAAACTGATTTTGAGTTTTCAATGAAAAGATAATTAAGGTCCACTAAAATATGTGTGTCAATTAGAAAAGAATTAAGTAAATAGCATTTATTTATTAGTAAATTTTACTGACTTTGCTTGTAATCCAGCTAAGAATTTGGTGTTAGGTAATAAATGTCAGAATAGTACTCTGAAATTCATGCTTACTAATCAGGGTGTGTTTAATCTAAAAGTTTGTCTGCTTTTCCTTTTTGCAGTATACCAGAATGCAGAGAATCAAAGCAATTAGTTACTAAAATAAAGGTTGATAAGAAGTAGCAAGGAGTTGTTAAAGTGTAGAACCAAAATTAAATATTTTTTTAAAAAGCCCTCAGATACACAAAATTTTAGGTCATCTACTTGGTTTTAAAATTTATAAGCTACATTCTAAAACATATATATTGAAGTATTTAAAGCCTTCTAAACCTTTTGGTGGAAAAAACCTTCACTTTGTTTTATATAGCATGTTAGATTGATATTTGCAGCCAGTAAAGACTTGAAATAATTAGACAAATTGATATATTCAAGACAGTCTTTAGAAAGTGAAGGTAGTCACTTAGAAGCTTTTGCAAAAATAAAATTTCACATTTTAAAAAATTAATCTGGAAATTTCATTATATAGAGTATAGAAGATGTTTCTTAAAAGACCAAAACTTGGGGCTGGGGATGTGGCTCAAGTGGTGGCGCACTTGCCTGGCATGCGCGCGGCCCGGGTTCGATCCTCAGCACCACATACCAACAAAGATGTTGTGTACGCTGAGAACTAAAAAATAAATATTAAAAATTCTCTTTCTCTCTCTCTCTCTCTCTCTCTCTCTCTCTCCCTCCCTCCCTCCCTCCCTCCTCTCACTCTCTCTTTAAAAAAAAAAAAAAAAAAAGACCAAAACTTTCTTACCCACAAATGGTTTTTGTAAAGATTCCTTGATTTAGGAAATATCCTTAAGGAAATTTAAATAAAATTATATTTAACCTTTTTTTCTATGTTGGTTTTGACAGAATGGCAGCTTAAAAAAATAGTTTATATACTGTTTCCGCATACGTACAGAGAAGATGCTGTCTTCATTTATAGATTTGGAAACTGAAGACCAGAATGATTAAGCAACTTGCTCCTGTCATACAACTTCTAAGCAGTAGATAATTGAAATTGTTTCTTCTCCAGAGAGTTTGGGAGTCTTTTGTTTGAAAAATGCTGTTTTCTTTGTTTTAATGTATATTTACCTGAGTTTACTGTATGTCTCTCAGGTCCTTTGTAATTCTCAGCATTCCCTGGCTTTCTGAAGTGGAAAGAGTATTCCTTTCAGAATAGAATTTGTATTTTGCAAAGGGTAAATGGTGAAAAAAAAGGGGTCCCACGAAGTTGGTAAGCAGAATCTTCTTTTGATGTGGAAAATAAAAATTTAATTTCAAAGTCTATAATATTTATCATACTTTAAGTTTGTAAAGAGAAAGATTAACATTCTTCAACACAAGGCATGGCCCCAGTAGCTAACAACATATATAAGCATAAGGAGTAATTTCAAAATATGAAAGTAGGGGCCATTTGTAGAACACTAGACAAAGGTAATTAGAAACAAAGAATAAATATAAACATTCTTGGAAAAGATACTTAAAACATTGTGGGCTTTTCTAGAAATCGACTGTATTGTTGTATTGGTCATAGACTTCATAGAGATAATTTCTAGTAGAGTCTTTTTCTACTGAAGTTTCTTCTTAAAGTTTCTCTCTAAAAACAGTTTTCATTAAGATCAGCAGACAGGGTATAAGATTTGATGTTAATAGCCTAAATAAAAATCAAATATTCCTTGCCAAATTTTTAATCTATATATAACAAAAAGAGTAATATTGTTTTTCATTGCTTAATTTTTATTCCACCACTAAAGTCTCAGCTTTTATTTTCAATCATTTTTTTTTGTAAAGGATTTGATTTCATTGACAAACATAAAGTTGCCATAGACACCTTGTGTTTATTGGATATTCACTTTTTAGTAATATTTCCCTTTAAAAGAAAAAGTAGCATATTAACATTAAAAAAGTAACTTTGGTATTTTTATATCATGTTGAATAAAAAACAAGGTCATTGCCTCATCATAAAAATCAGATGAGGCCTGTTGTGGTTGCACAGGCCTGTAATCCCATCTACTTGGGCGGCTAAGACAGGATGATCACAAGTTTGAGGCCAGCCTCTGCAGCTTAATGAGGTCCTGTCCAAAGTTTTTTAAAAGGTTGGGGGTCTGGGAAGAAGCTTAATGATAGAGGGTCTCTGGTTCAATCCCCATTACCAAAGGCAGAAAAAGAGTTCAGATATCAGGTAGTGATACAGCTAATAGTTTCAAATGTCTTTCTTGAGAAAATACTGAAATTTAGTTTCTTGGAATGAACATTATTTATTTGTTGAAATCCAGTTGTTATTTCTAATATAATTTATTTGTTATTCCTTTTATGCTAGTTAGGAAATCAGTTTAATGCAAGGCAAGAAGGAAGTTATTTATGCATGTCAGTATTGAAGACTCAATGACTACTCTCTCTAGAAGAGGGAATGATAATTAATAAATTATTTTATTTACAGTTAAGTATCAAAGTGAATTGTTTCTTTGTCTTATTTGTTTTTATTCTCCCATAATAAGCTACTTAGTATCCATGAATAGCTAAAGTTAGTTTTGGATATCAGAATGGATTTAAATGATGTTGTCAGGGGTATTTTTAAATGTCAGATAAACTGTACAAGTTTTGCATTTTATGCCATGGAACCAAATACAGCCATTAAAGTTTTATATGAAATCACCTCTGATCAAGCCATATGTATTTCTAATTGGGATATGAGCAGTGTTTCCTGATATACAGGGGAAAGGGGATGAAAAAAATTAGGAACAGATTTTCAAGGTCATTGAATTTCAGACTGAGTAATTCTGTAGATAGCTGGAGGCTATTAAAAAGTTTTAGAGAGTTACATAATGATGAAAATGGATAGCATGACTTGTCATTTTTATATAGGATAGTAACTCAAGATGCCCTTTCTGGAGAGATCAGTAAGAAGGATATTGCAATGTCTAGACAAGATATGCCACTGCTTTAAGTTAGATGATGAAGTTAGAATGAAAGACACAGGAGCAAAGACCCTATTTAAAAAAAAAATCAGTATGGAGTTTAGAATATACAGAATTTCTTTGCTATACAGGGATAAGATAAGAGAGAGCAAGTCAGAGATGATCCCTAAGCAGTTGGGAGAATGACAGCTTCATGGCTTGAAATAGAAATATTAGGGGGAAGAACAGGTTTGTAGGAGAAATTAGGGGTTTAGACCCATATGTTTTTGATGCTTTGATAAAAAACTTAGGGTTAAAAAATGGTTTTAGAATACTTGAGAGTAGTGTTTCAGGGATATGCTGTACTTGCCTAGAAATGGGCTGGTTACAAGTTAAGAAAGGGAAACCTCACCCAAGGGGAGGCTCAAGAAAACTGCGTTCTGATGTGAGAGAGAAGAAAAAAATAACTTGTAGATTTATATTTAAATTTATTAGAATGATACAGAAACTTTTCAATTTTTTTTTATTCTGGATGCTTGGAAAGAAACTTTGAAAAGTATATGTATTTTAACTTTTACTTTAACGTGTACCAAAGTGAAATGTAGATTTGCCTTGGTGAGTTTTTTTTTGTGATAAATAACACCTTTCTGGTATGGATGAACAAAAAGCTAAATGTAAATACTTGTTACTACATTTTCTATTCATGTCTCCCCCCAACCTCCACCCCTGTACTGGGAATTTAACCCACTTTACCACTGAACCACATCCCCTCTTTCCTGTACTGGGGTTTGAATCCAGGAGAGCTCTACCACTGAGGCATAGTCCTAGCCTGTTAAATTTTTGTTTTATTTTGTTCTTTTTAAATTTTGAGGCAGATTTTCACTTAGTTACCCAAGGTTGCCCTTGAACTTGGAATCCTGCTGCCTAGGTTCCTATGTAGCTGGGATTACAGGTTTGTGCCCCCACATCAGCCTAATTGGAAAGAAACATCATTGATTTTGTATCTTCACTTCGTAATTTGATATTTATGCAATTTTGAGCATATTCCTTAATCTGAGTCTCTGTTTATCTATTGCAATTTATCTGTCTCACAGGCATTATATATGATAATATATGTTAATGACCTAACAGTGATTCACACAGTGTTTGCCAGGGAAAACGAGTAATTCATGACAGCCAAAAATTTTATTCATAAATCTAAAATATTCAGACTAACAAAGAATCAAGGACAAAGACAGTCCACAGAGAGTTTTAAGATTTATATGGTGTATGTATTTCTGGGGCCACTTTTCTGCTTTAGAATATTATACAATTCTTTCATTCTCAACATTCTTAGATAACTTAAAACTCTATTTGGCAGTTTAGATAATTTATTGTACATGAATTTCCCTGTCTCTTTCCTGCCAGTTCCCACATGACTTCATGTCTAAGTGGAAAATACCTGTAGATGAAACCTGTCTAAATTTGTCAGTGCATTTTAATCACAGGGACTTTGGAAGCTTTTCCACATACTTTATACCTTTTCATTTTATAATTGTGATTGGACTAGAACTTAATTGTCATTGAAAAAAGAACACAGTCTTTATTAAAGCCACCCACTTTTGTTACTAGGGATTGAACCCAGAGGCTTTTAAACACTAAGCCACATTCCCAGCTCTGTTTTGTATTTTACTTAGAGTCTCACTGAGTTGCTTAGGGCCTTGCTAAGTTGCTGAGGCTGGCCTTCAAATTGGGATCCTCCTGCCTCTGTTTTCCTGAGCCACTGGGATTGCAGGTGTGGGCAACCATACCTGGCTAAAGCATTTCTTTTTATTCAACAATTCTTTGAATGTTCTCCTAAATTTTTGAGTTCTTAAATTTTATATTTTAGCAAAGACTACTATGCTTATTTTGTTCCATTCAACCACAGCGGTTTTCAGAATACTGTATGAAAATGCTCCAAACAGGCTTGAAAAACACAGAAGTGTTCATAAGTACAAAGTGATGTAGAGTTTGAGAGAGGTGGGACAGAGAAAAGGATAAATAGGTAAACAAACAGAAGAGAGTTCAGTAGATGGAAAAAAGAATATTCAAGCCCCCATAAATGACCACTTTGCTAAAAATAAAAAAAAAGCTTAGGTTTATTAAATGACTCTTATTAGGCCTTACATGAGAAATTGCTCTAACTGTGCCTTATAAAATATAAGTCACTATTTTGATGTTAACTTTTCCTTTTATTGTTAATGCTAGTAATAATTATCTTTTTAAAATCCATTTTTTAAAAGTCTTTACTTTGAAAAATCTATACAGAAAACCTTATCTGAAATATTGAAAAAGCTATTACTTGGCACTTTTGTATTATCATTTATATCTTAAAAATCTTTAGGTAGCAGAATTTGGGGAGAACCAGTCATATTTTCAAAGTTCATATGTTATTTTTTTCCGAGTTAAACTTTTGAGCACGTTAACTTGTAATAATTTGAAATTTTTCTAGGATACTTCTGTTCAGGAGAAAGCTTAAATTTCAGTACTGTTTTCTTTTGTTTTTGTGGTGCTGGGGACTAAACCCAGGACCTCATACATGGTAACAAGTGCTTTACCCACGAGCCACATCCCTGCTAGCACTCAGTAACCTTTTTAATCATTATTATTTTGAACCTATTTTTTACTAAATAAAATAGTGCAACATAATACTTACAGACTTATATCTGAAAAGATATACCACCACATCAGGCTAGGTATAACACCCTTCTTCAACATGTGTATTTTTAAAAATCTTTTTCTCTGTAATTGTAGATGGATCTTTATTTTATTTATTTATATGTGGTGCTGGGACTCTAACCGGGTGCCTCACACATGCTAGGCAAGCATTCTACCACTGAGCCACAAGTAAGCAACTTTATTCTCCCCCCAACTTTCTTCAACAATGTTATTTCTTGAGTGTTTAGTATGGATATGTTCTTTTGTCATACTATTCAATCTTAAGATCCTCTTTATTCCTAAATATTTTTAAAATTTGCATTCATTAAGCTTCAGTTTTTTGGTTTTTTTTTTTTTGCATTACAATTCATATTATACACATGGAGCACAATTTTTCATATCTCTAGTTGTACACAAAGTAGAGTCACATCCTTTGTGTCTTCATACATTATTTAGGGTAATGATGACCATCACATTCCACCATCTTTCCTACCCCTTTGTCCCCTCCTTTCCCCTCCCTCCCCTTTTGCCCTCTCTAGAGTTCATTTAATCTTTTCATTCCCCCAGTGCCTGCATCATAATATTAATCAGCATCCTTAACTCACAAATCATTTGACATTTGATTTTCTGGGATTGGCTAATTTCATTTAGCCTTATATTCTCCAGCTCCATCCATTTACGTGCAAATGCCATGATTTTATTCTCTTTTAATGCTGAATAATATTCCATTGTGTATATATACCACATTTTCTTTATCCATTCAACTACTGAAGGACATCTAGATTAGATCCACAGTTTAGCTATTGTGAATGGTGCTGCTATAAACATTGATGTGGCTGTGTCCCTATAGTATGTCGTTTTTAAGTCCTTTGGGTATAGACCAAGGAGTGGGATAGCTGGGTAAAATGGTGGTTCCATTTTCAGTTTTCCATAGATTCTCCATACTGCTTTTCATATCGGCTGCACTAATTTGCAGTCTCACCAGCAATGTATGGGTGATTGATTTATGGGTGTTTTGTATTCAGCTACTTTGCTGAATTCATTTACTAGTTCTAGAAGTTTTCTGGTGGAATTTTTTGGGTCTTCTAGGAATAGAATTAAATTGTTGGCAAATAGTGCTCATTTGAGTTCTTCTTTACCTATTTGTATTCCTTTAATTAACTTCTTTCGTTTCTCTAATTGCTCTGGCCAGTGTTTCAAGAACTATGTTAAATAGAAGTGGTGAAAGAGGGCATCCCTGTCTTGTTCCAGTTTTTAGAGGGAATGCTTTCAATTGTTTTTCTATTTAGAATGATGTTGGCCTAGGGCTTAGTATAGATAGCTTTTATGATGTTGAGATATGTTTCCATTATCCCTAGTTTTTCTAATGTTTTTAATATGAAAAGGATGCTGAATTTTGTCTAATGTTTTTTTCTGCATCTATTGAGATGATCATATGATTCTTATCTTTAAGTCTTTTGATGTGATGAATTACATTTATTGATTGTTGAACTAACCTTGCATCTCTGGAATGAATCCCACTTGATCCTGGTAAATATCTTTTTGATATGATTTTGTATTCAATTTGCTAGAATTTTTTTTTGAGAATTTTTGCATCTATGTTCATTAGCAATATTGGTCTGAAGTTTTCTTTTTTTGATGTGTCTTTGCCTAGTTTGGAAACAGGGTGTTATTGGCTTCAGAAAGAATTTGGAAGTGCTCCCTTTTTTTCTATTTCCTGAAATAAATTGAAGAATATTGTTATTAGTTCATCTTTAAAGGTCTTATAGAACTTGGCTGTGTATCCATCTGGTCCTGGGCTTTTCTTTGTTGGTAGGCTTCTGATGGTGTCTTCTGTTTCATGGCCTGAATTTGATCTGCTTAAATTGTGCTATCATTCTGATTCAATTTGGGCAAATCATATAACTCTAGAAATTTGTAATGCCTTTGATATTTTCTATTTTGTTGTAGTACAAGTTTTCAAAATAGTTTCTAATTATCTTCTGCATTTCTGTAGTGTCTGTTGTGATATTTCCTTTTTTTCATCACATATGTTAGTAATTTGAGTTTTCTCTCTCCTTTTCTTCATTAGCATGGCTAAGGGTCTATCAATTTAATTTATTTTTTCAAAGAACCAACTTTTTGTTTTGTCAATTTTTTCAATTGTTAATATTTCAGTTTCATTGATTTCAGCTCTGATTTAATTATTTTCTGATTTCTATCGCTTTTGGTGTTGATTTGTTCTTCTTCTACGGCTTTGAGATGTAATGTTAACGTCATTTATTTGTTGACTTTTTCTTCTTTGAAGGAATGAACTCTATGCAATGAACTTTCCCCTTAGAACTGCCTTCATAGTGTCCCAGAGATTTCAATATGTTGTATGTGTTTTCTCATTCACCTCTAAGAATTTTTTAATCTTTTACCTCAGTTTTGATGTCTTCTGCAACCTATTGTTCATTAAGTAGCGTATTATTTAGTCTCCAGGTGTTGGAGTAGCTTTTATTTCTTATTTTATCATTGATTTCTAATTTCGTTCCATTATAATCTGATAGAATGCAAGGTAGTATCTCTACTTTTTTATATTTGCTAAGAGTTGGTTTGTGGCTTAATCTATGGTCGCTATTAGAGAAGGATCCATGTGCTGTTGAGAAGAAAGTGTATTTGCTGTTGAAAGATGAAATATTCTGTATATGTCAGTTAAGTCTAAGTTTTTGATTGCTTTATTGAATTCTACAGTTTCTTTGTTCAGCTTTTGTTTGGAAGATCTATCCAGTGTTGAAAGAGGTGTGTTAAATTAAAGTCACCCAAAATTATTGTGTTGTGCTCAATTTGACTCTTGAACTTGAGAAGAGTTTGTTTGATGAACAGAGATGCTCCGTTGTTTGGGGCATACCTATTTGTGTTTGTTATGTCTTGTTGGTATATGGTTCCATTGAGCAGCATGTAGTGTCGTTCTTTATCCCCTTTTGATTAACTTTAGCTTGAAGTCTACTTTATTTGATAAGAGGCTAGAAACCCCTGCTTGCTTCCGCATTCCATGTGAGTGGTATGATTTTTTCTCAACCTTTAATCTTCATGTCTTTTCCTATGAGATGAGTCTCTTGGAGGCAGCAGATTGTTGGGTCTTTTTTTTTTTTTTTAATCTAATCTGCTAGTCTATGTCTTTTGATTGGTGAGTTTAGGCTATTAACATTCAGGATAATTATTGAGACAAGATTTGTATTCCCAGCCGTTTTTGTTTATTTTTAGTATTTAACTTGACTTGTTTTTGTTGGGAAAAGTATAAACGGCAGCCGTACCCCAGAGAAAAAACCCCAACATGGTGCCTAAGGACTTCTCCTTCCTACCTTCTTCTTCTCTGCAGTGGCGCGAAAAGTTCCCGCCCTTGTGAACTCTCCCGCCAGCGCCAATTTCAAACCTCGCTGGCGGGGAACCTTAGCCCCAATGAGAACTAATTCCTGGGCGCGGGAACTGATATCTGGAAGAACTTGCCAATAAACGGGTGGCCTGCCATTTATTTAAGCCCTACCATCTCCCCTTTAGTTCTATATAAGCACACAGCTTTTTGCAATAAAATTGGAATTCTCCCGGCGAAGTGTCTTTGCGTGGGGAATTCTTTCATTCTGGTGCCCTGTGTGAGGATCCGGGTGAGCTCTTTCCAACAAGAGCCCTGTCCCCTGTCCCCTGCCCCGCCGAAGACTCTCCGCCCAAAGTCTGCTGTTTTCAGACGCGGCTTCTTCTGCACTCACCATTGATTCGACCGTAGGTAAGGTTCCCCTGACCCTGGCTCGCCAACTCCCTTCGGGCTACAGCTGGTACTGTGACCGTTGATCACCCGGCACACTCCGGACGCCTGTTGGGGGGAGGGAATTCCCACCACTAAGGCCTTTACTGGCCGCAGTGGACCCTCTGGTGATCCGTTTCCCTTTGGGGCGTGAGGCTTCTGAGTTTACACGAAAGGTTCTGTGGTTTTTCCCTTCTCCACTGCTGCTGCTGCTCCGCTCCACTGCTGCTCCTATTTCCTGCTGGCTACTGTATCTAGCCTTTCTACTCGGGGAAAACTGAACTCCCGGCCTGGAACTGCGTTCCGCCGGAACAGGAGTTCTGTTTTCATTACTGACTTTTTCCGCTGCGGTCGAAAACTTTCCTGACGTCAGATTGCCCGTGGCTCCGACCCCATTGGGTCTCACAGATCGCACTCCACTGGTGACGACCAGGTAGTGCCCTCTGCAGTTCCTGGCGACGGCTGGTCATTTTGGGGACGCCCACCTGACCCCCGTTTGCCCTGGGCTTCCTGGACGCCGTTCCAGACCGGGTTTTCCCTTTGCCTCTCTCGCTTACACTTATTCTCTCTTTCTCTCTTCCATCTCTCCCTGTGACTATGGGCACCTCTTCGTCTATACCTGAAGCCTCACCCCTCAAATGTTTAATAAAAAATCTGGCCACACTCTCCCTCACACCAGACATCAAGCCCAAACTTTTAATCAAATTCTGTACCCAAGATTGGCCTACATATCCACTGGATAATGGCAATCACTGGCCTCCAGAAGGCTCCTTAGATTCAAACCTCCTTCGAGACCTTTTTAACTACTGCCAGCGTCTAAAAAAGTGGAGGGAGATTCCCTGCGTTGAAGGTTTTAGCCTTCTCGCACAGCACCCTGCTCTCTGCTCCTCATGCTCTCCTTCTCAAGTCCTCCTTGCTTGCAAACCCCTCCCTTCCCCTACTTCTACTCCTGGCTTCGCAGATTCTTCCTCATTTGACCCAGCAGATGAACCCCCACCTTATCCTCCAGCCCCATCTGCTCCTTCTCTCCCGCTATACCCTCCTCTTCCTCCGCCTGGTTCCACGGATCCTCAGCCCCCTCCCCTCCGCCCTCTTCTGCCTGCTCCACCTCCTCCTCCGCAGAGACACCCCCTTCCCCTCCCTCTCCTTCCTGTCCGCCGCCTGCCTCTTTCAGTCCTCCTGTTACCAGGTCTAAGGGACTCCTTCCCACCCCCAAGACAATCGCACCCCTTCATGAGGTAGCTGGTCCCAAGGGTGTCATCAGAGTCCACGTGCCCTTCTCCATGTCGGACATTACTCAGCTAGAGAGAAAGCTAGGCTCATTCACCACTGACCCCACCACTTACATTCGGGAGTTTCAATGGGTCCTGCAGGCATATAGCCTCACTCATCATGACATCTACATGCTCTTAGCCAATACACTTCTCCCTGAGGAAAGGCGACGGGTCTGGGAGCTAGCCCAAGCCCATGCTGATGAAAATCATAGGACCAATCCCAACCACCCCACAGGCCCTCATGCTGTCCCAGAGCAGGATCCCCTATGGGATTATAACACCCCTGAAGGCTTGCAGTCTCGTGACCTTTTTACATCCTGCCTCTTGGCGGGCCTGAAAAAGGCCACCCGCAAGGCTGTTAACTTTCAAAAGGTGCAGGAGGTCATTCAAAAAAAGGAAGAAACACCTTCAGAATTTTTGGATAGACTAACCAAGGCCTTCAACAGTACACAAACCTCGACCCAGAAACCCCTGATGGCCGTCATGTCTTAATGACATATTTTCTGGCCCAAAGCTACCCTGACATTAAAGCCAACCTTAAAAAGCTTGAACAGGGCCCTGCTACTCCTCAGACCGAAATCCTCGCTGTCGCTTTCAATGTTTTTCATGGTAGAGAGGATGAAAGCGAACGCCGTAGGCAGATGGCTGAAAATGCCAAGTTCCAAATGTTGGCCCAGGTCATTCAGAGAAGGTCATCACCACGCCATCCTAATAAGACACCCCCTGGAGCTTGCTTCAAATGTGGTAAGGAGGGACATTGGGCCAAGGATTGTCCTACGCCAAGGACACCCTCCACCCCCTGCCTAAAGTGCCACCAAAGGGGACACTGGGGGGTGGACTGCCCAACAACCCGGAAGGGAGGTTGGTCAGCCACCCGGCAAGCCCAGCCTCTCCTGGGCTTGGCAGAGGAGGATTGACGGAGCCCTGGGCCTTCCCTCCCGACTATCACCATCAAGAAGCAAGAGCCTAGGGTCACCTTCCTGGTGGATGGACGCTTCATTACCTTCCTCTTAGATACTGGTGCCACTTTTTCAGTCTTGAGGGAGTATTGGGGTCCTACCACACCCTCAAAAACTCCTATTGTCGGGGTAGGAGGTAAACAGATTTTTCCTCGAAAAACCCCTCCCTTATCATGTTATATGCAGGGATCCCTTTTGTCCTTCACACACTCCTTTCTCGTTATGAGCCATTGCCTCACTCCCCTTCTGGGAAGGGACATACTCTCACTATTGAAAGTCACCATTCACATATCACCCCACACTTCTCCCACCTCTCATTTCCTCATGATGTTCATAGGGGCAGATACACCTCCTTCACACACTCTTCCACAACTATCTAAACCAGTTAACCCTGAGGTTTGGGACACAACTACACCCTCTATAGCTAAATGCAGTCCTATTCATATTGTCTTATGGGACCCTTCAAGATATATTAGTCAACCACAATATCCACTCACAACCATAGCCCTCCTCGGATTAGAACCCATCATCCAAGATTTATTACGAAAGGGATATCTTAGGCCTACACACTCTCCTTTCAACACCCCCATTCTGGCAGTTAAGAAACCTAACGGGTCCTACAGGCTGGTTCAAGACCTTCACCTTGTCAACTCCTCTGTGGTCCCTATCCACCCACTAGTGCCCAACCCTTACACCCTCCTCTCTCAGATCCCTGCCACTACTACCCACTTCTCGGTCCTAGATTTGAAAGATGCATTCTTTTCTATTCCCTTGTCCTCAGAGTCTCAGGATATCTTTGCTTTTACGTGGACTGACCCTCACACCCGCCATTCTCGTCAGCTTACCTGGACTGTCCTCCCACAGGGATTCAGGGATAGCCCCCATCTCTTTGGCCAAGTTCTTGCCCAGGACCTCACATCCTTTCACCCCACCTGTCCTGACTCTGCTCTCTTTCAATATGTTGATGACCTTCTTCTATGTAGTCCCTCTTGGGAACATTCTCAATCCCACACCGCCCAGCTTCTTAATTTCCTAGCAGACAAGGGATATAGGGTGTCTCCCCACAAGGCCCAGGTTTCCCAGTCTTCTGTCACCTATCTTGGCTTTCGCCTTACACCCGGGAAAAAGGAAATAACACTGGATAGGAGGCAACTCCTCTCTAATCTTCCAGTGCCCCATACGAAAGCCGAAATACTATCATTCCTAGGACTAGCAGGTTATTTTAGGGCCTGGATCCCAAATTATTCTCTTCTAGCCAAACCCCTGTATGACCTAGCAAAGGGACACCCTAGTGAATCTCTTGCCTCCTCCCCCAACTACCACTTCTGCAGGCTTCAGCAACTCCTCTTAAAGGCACCTGCCCTTCACCTTCCTGATCTTTCAAGACCATTTCATCTATATGTCCATGAAAAAAGGGGGCAAGCACTTGGGGTCTTAGGTCAAAACTATGGGCCTACATTTGCACCTGTGGCATATTTGTCCAAGCAACTAGACCCTACCATCCGTGGGTGGGCCCCTTGCTTAAGAGCTCTGGCTGCTGGACAAATTTTACACAAAGAAGCCTCTAAGCTGACTTTTGGGGCCCCTTTAACTATCCACTCCCCACATCACTTGAAGGATCTTTTAGCTTATAAGGGCCTTCAAACCCTTCCTCCATCCAGAGTTCTGTCACTCCTCACTTCTTTTCTGGAAAACCCTAATATTACGTTCCTCCCCTGCTCTGCACTGAACCCTGCCTCACTGCTCCCAACGACTCCCACGTCTGACACGCCAACTCATAATTGCTTGGAAACCTTAGATGATTTCCTCCCCTGTCATCCTTCCATTTCTGAGGGACCACTCACCAAGCCTGATCTTATCTGGTTCACTGACGGCAGTTCCTTTAGACAGAATGGCACTCATTACTCTGGATACGCTGTAGTTTCAGCCACTGAGATTATAGAGGCCAAAGCTCTGCCTTCAGGAACTACCAACCAGCAGGCTGAACTCATAGCAGCCACTCGTGCCTGCCTTCTAGCTCAAGGCAAATCCCTCACCCTTTATACTGACTCAAAATATGTCTTCCATATTCTATTATCCCATGCTGCAATATGGAAGGAGCGAGGCCTACTTACCACCAAAGGTAATGCAATCACTAATTCGGCTCTTATAACCAATCTGATAGAGGCCTCCCACTTACCCACCCAGTTGGGAGTTGTCCATTGTAGGTCCCATCAGAAGGACGGCTCTCTTATCATTGAGGGCAACGCCAAGGCTGACCGGGCGGCACGAATGGCTGCTACCACTTCCAATTATGGCCCCCCTGGGGGACATATAATGGCCACTTTAGACAGCTCATCTGAAGCCCCTACTTCTTCCAGTAAGAACAAGGATCTTTTCGAGTTCCTTCATACTCTATTCCATTCCAACTCTCAGTCTTTGACCCTCTTTTTACAGAGCTTCTTTTCCCTCACCCCCTCTGACAAAGCCATGCTACAGAATATAGCCTCTAATTGTCAGATCTGTCAGCGGACCAATCCTCATACTCCTTTAAGGCCTAAACCTTTCCCCTCCCACCAAGCTCGGGGACACACTCCTGCTGCTGACTGGCAGGTAGACTTCACCAACATGCCCACAGTACGGCGCACTAAGTACCTCCTTGTCTTTGTGGACACCTTCTCTGGTTGGGTTGAGGCATTTCCCACTTCCAATAAAAAGGCTTCCACTGTAGCTTCAATCTTACTGACAGACATCATCCCTAGGTTTGGTATGCCCACTTCCCTACAATCTGACAATGGTCCTGAGTTTATTTCTAAGAACACACAAAAGGTCTCTCAAACCCTCTCCTTCAAGTGGCATTTCCACTGTCCATATCGCCCCCAGGCTTCAGGAAAAGTGGAAAGGGTAAATCGGACTCTAAAGGAAGTCCTTACCAAATTGACAATGGAATTAAACTTAGACTGGGTCAAACTCCTTCCCTTGGCTTTGCTTCGAATCAGAGCTCTCCCTAAGAAACCATCTTTACTGTCTCCCTTTGAGATAATGTATGGAAGACCTCTCATACCCCCTGGGTTGGTCATTTCACAAGGACCTCTCACCCGAGATTTGTCTTTGCCTCTCTTGTTTCATCTCCGCTCGGAACTCTGGAAATATCAGGACTGGCTTCTTCCGGACCCAGTCTCCTCTCCAAACACTCCTCCCTTAACACCTGGAAGTTTAGTCTATTATAATACCCCAGAGGAGAAAGGGCCTCTTACCCCAAAATGGGAAGGCCCCTATCCTGTCATTCTCTGTACCCCCACCGCCGCCAAACTCTCCTTACCAGACAACCGTCTCACTCCCTGGATTTACATTTCTAGGTTGAAGCCATATCATCAGGAGGCCCCACCTGCTGATGACAGGACCACCCCAGAGGAACTCCAAGAATCACCTCCTGAACCTCCCCTTTACTCCTGCTCTCCACACCCATCTCACCCCTTTAAGTTGCGGCTCACACGGTGTTCCCCGCAGCCCCATTCCTCTTAGAAAAAAGGCACAATGAGCTTCCCCAACACCCCAGTCTTCTCTCTCTGCTTGTTTTTTGTGCTCTGCTTCTTTTCTGTGTTCTGTCGGGACCGGTCTTTACCCTCCTCTCCTACCATGTATCTATTCACTCTCCGGGAACGATATTCAGAACATGGCATGCTGAAGGTCCGCGAAGTGGATGCAACTACTTGCTTCATCCACAATTACACCTCTATTTCCCTAAAATTGTCACCTTCCAGGACCTTCGTCCCTGGTAGCTGGAACTGGCCTTTCATTTGCTTCCTTTTTGATCAAACCAAAGGCTATTGCCATTGGTGGCCTGAGATATATAATGGGTGCCCCTATTGGTCATGCAGGTTCATGATGAACATAGTAGCTATTCTTACCGCTCACTTGGTTACCCTGTAGGATAGACTTCTAGTTACCTAAAATGGCATAAAGGCTCTTCATCAGATAACCATGGATGGTATACTTTAGATATACCTGACCCCAAGGCCAAACGTTGGGACTATGTTGAGTTTGCTGTCTATACTCGGACAACCTCAGCCAAACCCACAGGGTGGATGACTGTCGGCTGCACCCTGATTACGCCACCTAAGGCAACCATCCAGGTAGTCGAACACATCAAGGAGTCAGAATCAAAACTTCGAGATCTTATCCATAGCCCATCCAAAGAGGATTCAGAGCCTTCAGCCCTCTCAGGCCTCCCTCCCACATGGCTCAATTTGGTACACCAAACTCTTCGATTATTAAACTCCACCCCTCTTTCTGTGCCTACTTCTCAGTGCTTTCTCTGTGCTTTACTTAGTTGTCCACTTCTAGCAGCGATCCCATTAGCAGCAGGAAATATTTCAGCAGAAACCTACAATTTCTCTAAGAAAGGACAACCCCTACACGTGACACGTATCCCACTATGGGAAAGTTATTCCACCAATACTTCATTTCCTTTCATCTGTTTCCACCCGCCAACAATGAATCCTTTACCCATTTGTTCCTTGAGCTATAGCACCCCATCGAGCCCTGCGTTCATACAACCTGGACATTTCCTCTGGTGTAACGGGTCTTTAAGTACCTCAACAATCAATGTCTCTGGCACCTGTTTCTTGGTTACTGTAGTTCCTCAGCTGTCTTTATATACTCCCACCGAATTCCGACAGCTGGCTCTGCCTTCCCGCACCCGTAGGGCAGTCTTTCTGCCGGTTCTGGTAGGCCTCACTTTAACAACCTCAGTGGCGAGTCTTGGACTCTCTGGTGGAGCTCTAGGTCATGCTCTATGGGCATCCAATGACCTGCAACAAAAACTGCAGGAAGCACTTGATACCACTGCTGAGTCTCTGGGCTCCTTGCAGCGGCAGGTTACTTCATTGGCACAAGTGGCTTTACAGAACCGAAGAGCGATTGATCTTCTTACTACAGAAAAAGGGGGTACATGCCTGTTCCTCAGAGAGGAATGTTGCTACTATGTTAATGAGTCTGGGCTAATAGAAAAAAATGTTGTTAAATTGCAGGAATTATCGACCCAATTGCTTAAACCCACCTCTCCTAATCCCATAACGGGGTTCTTCCAATCCTCTCTTGCCACGTACTTACTACCTATCTTGGGGCCCCTTATTGGGATGCTCCTTTTTTGTGCTCTCTTGCCCTGCATAATGAAGTTCCTTCAAACTCAATTGCAGAAAATTTCTAATCAAACTTTCAACCAGCTTCTGCTTAGGCACTACCAGCCTCTGATGACCGATGAACCCCCAACATCTCCAAGAGAACAGTTCACTCAGTGCTGAGGCTCCCTACCAGGCACGATGGAATGCAACGGACATCAGACAGCGGGAGACAAGGAGCCCAAAGAACCTCTTAATCTGCCATCCTGGATTCATGGGTCTTTATGTCCTTTTAAGCCTCCTCATGGCCCTTGGCCTCTTCTCTGTCAGTCCCCCAACATGGAACTTCTGCCAAAAATTGACCTTTGCTTTAATCTTTATCTTCATTCTGTTTTTATTCGCTCTGATCTTCTTCAGGTGCTGGTGACGCCATGTCCAGGCAACGCTTCCAGTATTTCCTAGAGTCTCTGTTACAGGACCAGTGGCTGATACCAACAATCTCCTCCATCCAGGACTGGTTCGATGCCATCCACGACTTGTGGCTTCAGGGAACTTTCATAGACTTCACCCCTACAGAAGTAGCTGTCTATAGCCACTGGGTTTTATTTCTGGTTGCTATGATATCCCCAGACCTGCCCCCGGAACATTCCTCCACTTCCCTTTCTAGGCCCTAAGGCGCCCCCACCCAGCAGGAAGCAGCTGGATCTGACAAAGGACACCCTAATTCCTAAGAAAACAAAAAGGGAGGAATGTTGGGAAAAGTATAAACGACAGCCGTACCCCAGAGAAAAAACCCCAACATGGCGCCTAAGGACTTCTCCTTCCTACTTTCTTCTTCTCTGCAGTGGCGCGAAAAGTTCCTGCCCTTGTGAACTCTCCCGCCAGCGCCAATTTCAAACCTCGCTGGCAGGGAACCTTAGCCCCAATGAGAACTAATTCCTGGGCGCGGGAACTGATATCTGGAAGAACTTGCCAATAAACGGGTGGCCTGCCATTTATTTAAGCCCTACCATCTCCCCTTTAGTTCTATATAAGCACACAGCTTTTTGCAATAAAATTGGAATTCTCCCGGCGAAGTGTCTTTGCGTGGGGAATTCTTTCAGTTTTCACCTCCAAATAGTTTTTCCTTTTGTGTAAAACCTCCCTCTGCTGATTTTCGTTATTGTTTTTTCTTTCCTGTTTGTGGAATATTTTGCTGAGGATGTTCTGTAGTGCAGGCTTTCTAGTTGTAAATTCTTTTAACTTTTGTTTATCATGGAACGTTTTTATTTCATCATCAAATCTAAAGTTTAATTTTGTTGGATATAAGATTCTTGGTTGGCATCCATTTTCTTTCAGAGCTCAGTGTATATACCACCTCCTGGCTTTGAGGGTCTGGGTTGAAAAATCTGCTGAGATACGAATTGGTCTACCCCTATATATGATCTGATTTCTCTTTCTTACGGCTTTTAAGATTCTATCCTTATCCTGTGTGCTAGGCATTTTCATTATAATCTGCCTTGGTGTAGATCTGCTGTAATTTTGTACATTTGGTTTCCTGTAAGCCTCTTGTATTTGGTTTTGCAGTTCATTCTTTATGCTTGGGAAATTTTCTGATATTATCTCATTGAAGAGATGTGTGTATACCTTTTGTTTGAAACGCTGTGCCTTTCTATCCCAATAACTTTTAGATTTTGTCTTTTGATGCTGTCCCATAATTCTTGAATGTTCTGTTCATGGTTTCTTAGTATATTCATTTTGTGGTCAACTTTATTTTCCAGATTGTATACTTTGTCTTTATTATCTGATATTCTTTCTTTCAAGTGATCTAGTCTGTTAGTTATGCTTTCTATTGAGTATTTTATTGTTTCCTTCATTTCAAGGATTTTGGACTTTTTTTTTCATAGTCTATCTCTTAAAGTAATCTTTTGCTACCTATATTTGCTCTCTTATCCCTTTGTGGGATTGACCAATCTTTGCCTGTATTTGCTCATTTAGGGCATTCTTTAATTCACAGATCATTTTAATTATCAACCTTCTGAATTCCTTCTCTGACATTTCATCACTTTTGCTGTTCATGGTTTGTTTGGGGCACTTTCCTCCCTTATTTTTTTAATGTGTCGTCCTTTCTTGCAGTGTGGATCTTAGGTATTACAGTTTTTACCCTATATTCTTGTAGTACCCATACAGATTGTCTGTACCTCACCTTGATGTTGGGCTTCCAGACGCTGCTGTTGTCCCTCAGTGTATGCTAGTGCAACTAAAGGGGGTTGTGGCAATAGCCGAAGTAACTGGAGGTAATAGTGGAGGTGCCCCAAGATGGGTGCAACCTCTTAAGAGATGGGGCTGAAAGAGTATGCCTTATACTGTCTTTGGGATGCCTGCTCTGAGAAGCAGCTGCTTCTAGGCCCGGTGGATTGTTGAAAGGTAGGGGCTACTCTGTAGGGAAGGCTATGGTGATGTCTGCAGTATCCCAAGATGGAAGTGGGTTAATCTTGGGCTCCCAGGTGGGGGGCGGTGGCGAACTGGGACCTACCCTGGGCCTGGGTCCTGCGTATATCAGTGTGGTTGGATCTGGGCCAAGCCTGAGCTCCTGTGGTGGTCTGCTTTTTGGAAGTGGTGGTCCTGTGTTGGAGCCTGAGCTCTGGCGGATGTCTGCTGGTGGTGAGATAGAACCAGGCCTACTGTGGGCCTGGATCCCTGGCTGGTCAGTGTGGGTGGATCTGGGACGGGTCTGAGCTCCCATGGTGGTCTGCTGGTCTGAAGAGGTGGTCCTATGCAGTAGCCTGAGTTCCAGTGGGTGTCTGCTGTTGGTAGGATCGACCCCAGCCTACTGTGAGCCTGACTCCAGTGCAGGTTGGTGTCAAAAATGTGTATTCTTAAAGGTAACATTTGCTTCAAAGTATATATTCTTAGAAGTTAACAGTTTCCTGTGCTTTATATAGCTGAGGTCACATAAGACTTGTAACTTTGAACAATCAGCTTAATGTGATTTTAAACTCTTAATAGTTTTGGAACAGGAATTTTTGTTTGAAAGAAAGATTGGCTTGTTAACTGAATTATGCAGTTATAAGTAAATTTGGTCACAGCTGGTTTTGGTTATTTTTGTTATACACCTGATTAGACTGTAACAGGTTTTTGAAAAATGTTTTTTTCCATTTCTTACACTGACACCTAGTGTTCACTATTTCTGATATCTTATATATTGAATTCTTTATTAATAACTATGGAAATGACTAACATAATTGAACATTGAACATAATTTAAGAAGTTTATCTCTTCACGATCAATAATTGTTATTTTCTACACCTGTGATTATAATATTTCTAGTTACTTTTATGATATCATTATGACCCAATTGCTAGCACTATCTTGAATGCTACAGAACTCTCAGAAGCATAGAACTTAGAGGTGGAAGGAACTTGAAGAAAATTTTTAAACAAAAATTCTTAACTTCCCAGTACTTTGTTATATACAGAATTCCTTCAAGTCATAAGTCCAAGTGCATTATTTAGTTTATATGAGTTTGATCCTTGAGTTATTGAGATATTCAATCATACAAACTTTATCTTTGACATTATTAATTGGCCAGGAATAAGAAAAGTTAATTAGCTTTTGGAATGGGGAACTTTGTAATGTTCTGTTTATCATTTTCTATGAATTCCTAAGGATGATTTAAAAGCCCCCAAAGGTCTAGAATAGTATCCAATTATCCTTAATTCAGGGAAAATATATAACATGTAAAATGGAAAAATTTATGAATGATAGTTACTAGGAAAATGAAAAATTTTAACTAAGATTGAGTATTTAAATTTGCAATGTCAGTGACAAAGAGTAAATTTAATGTCATTTCCAATAAAATTGCTGGAAACTTCAGTGTTTGAATTTTCAAGTATATCTTTCTATAAAATGTTAATTCTTATACCTAAAAAGTAAGCACTTTAAATATAGGAGATAATAGTGAGATTTATTTTAACAATTTTCAGTGTATTTGTGGTTTTTATTCCTACCTTATAAGCTGTTGATTTGTAATTCATGAATTTATACTTTTTCTGTAGACAAGTAAAACTCCCATTGATCCATCTTACAGGTATTTATTGATCATCCTCTGATAGATACTATCCTAGGTAGATTCTGAAGGTTAAGGTGAAGTCATCATTCATGTTGTCTTTGTTCATCCAAAAGATAACAATAGAGAAATATAGAAAAATTATGACAAGATGGGATAAAGGATTTTTCATTTCCATTTATATAATTTTGGTATGTTTTTCATGTGATCCTTATTTTGGGTGGATTTCATTAACTTCTGAATAATTATTTTCAGAATAATCAGGTTTACCCTTGAATCCCTCAAGTTCTTAGAAACAAGATGCTGAGCCTCTTTAATTGTGTCTCTAGCACTTAAAAGCTTTTAAAGGAACTTGTCACATATAACAAAAAGAGTTGTAGATAGTAATTGTGGAGTACATAGTTTTTTCCTTGGTTTGAATGGGTTGAAATTTATACTTTGGGAATGTCACATACACTTATGCTGGATTGAAATTATACTAGTATTAAATAATGTGCATAAGTACTTTGTTTCTACATGTATGTAGATAATTAAATATTTAAGCCTTCCTGTTGAAAAGCAGAACAGAATAAGATTTCAAATTACATTTTTTTTCTTCTGGCACTTAATGAAAATGTATAGATGTTATGCTTTATTTATTTGAAAAAAATTGACTTCCATTTTATTCAAATTGCTTTTTTCACTGAGAAGTCAAAATAAAATAAAAGCAAGGCAACACACTTACATATAATTAAATGAAATTTCACCTTGTTTTTTTTTCTCCCGTCTGTTCCAGGTGCAAAAATTGGCTGAAATTGCTGGAGCAAGCAGTTATTTTAGCATAGTTTCTGGTTTAATATTGTATCAGGCCCAAGAGTAAAATATTTTGCAACTACTTCGGTTTTTTTGCTACTACTTTTAAGGTAGAACTCTGTTAAAAAATAGTGTATAATTATGTGAATTCTGGTATTATAGAAGTAAAATCCTGTTTTCTAAGTCATACTGTATATACCAGAGATGGAGTTACATTGAATGGTGACTGTTATCAAAGATTGGTAAGTATTTCAAACATCATTTTAGGTGTTAGGGATAGAATGATAAACAAAACACAGTCATTGCCCTCATGGATCTTATATTTTGTATGCAAAAATATAATGTTAACAAATAAATAGTATCAAATATGAAGAAAATAATGCAGAATAAGGAATAGCAGCAATAAAATTAGATTACGTAAGAGGAGCTGATACATGAGTAAAAATTTAAATAATGTGTAGGAGAACACCATACATAGATTTAGGATAAGAGCACCAGACTGCAGGAACAGCAAGTAGAAAGGCCTGGAGCTAGGGATGAGCTCCAGAAACACCAATAAATACAATTATATCTGGAGTGCAGAGAGTGAGGGCTACATGGTAGGAGATGAACTATGAAAGGCGGACAGGTCAGATTCTGTACGCATCGTTTTTCAATCTGAGTCCCCTTTCATTCTCTTTGGCTTTGTACAGGAGAGAGTTTTCAAAGGGTTTGGTTTACATTGATAGGAAAATAGTGTTACGGTGTTAGATCTGGCTCTGGGCTTATAGGAAGCCATTAAAGTATTTAAGTAGGAGTATGACTTATACTCGAGGTTTTTTTTGTTGTTATTGTTTTTGTTGTTGTTGTTGTTTAATAGTTTTGGTGCTGGGGATTGAACCCAGAGGCACTTAACTACTTGGCCACATCCCCTGCCTATTTTTATAATCTATTTAGAGACAGGGTCTTTCTGAGTTGCTTAGGGAATCACTAAGTTGATGAGGCTGGCTTTGAATGTGGGAACCTCTTGCCTCAGCCTTCTGAGCTACTGGGTTTACAGGTGTGTACCACCTGTGTTTTAAGGTGGATTTCCCCCCATTTTTCAGAATTGGATTCTAAAAAAAAGCAAAGTTTGACAAATTTCAAATGTATCTCTCATTGAGGTGAAATAAACACACTAGTTATTTTTTCACCCTCCGAACTATTTCCAAGTACTAAAAGTCAACATTTTTACCCACATTGAACATTGTTACATGACAGATCCCCAGAACTGTTCCTCTCCTACTCCTTGATGATTTAAGTTTAAAGATTATTTTGACCACTTTATGGTGATTAGGCTATAAAAGTTTCAGTGTGAAAGCAGCAGCGTTCACTGGTGTGGTGGTGGTAGTGGCAAGTGGTAGTGATAAATGGTTCAATCTGGTTTGATTTTTAAAGGTAGCATCAAAAGAATTTGGTACCAGACATGAGGTTTGTGAAAAACAATGATTTCTAGAATTTTTATCTAAGCAGCTTGATGAATATTGTTTTGTTTTTATTTTGTTCCAGAGACTGACTGCAGGAACACTTAACCACTGAGGGACATCCCCAGCCCTTTATTATTTTTTATTTTGAGACAGGTCTCATTAAGTTTCTGAAGCTGGCTTTGAACTTGTGATTCTCCTGCCTCAGCCTCCTGAGCTGTTGGAATTATAGGTGTGTGCCACCATGCCTGTCTACTTTTTTTTTTTTTTTAATACAATAACCCATTCTCAGAGAAACTAACTCATGTCTCAAGACACTACCCACTCTTACACCATCTTTAGTCTATTCATGAAGGTTGACCCCTAAGTGGGATCGAACTACCTTCTACTAGGTGCTACCTCTTAAAGATTCTACCACCTTAACATGGACACAGAGGGGACTAAGCTTCCGACAAACGTACCTTTTGTGGATACACTTAAAGACTTATTCAAAACCATAGTTTTCTAATAAGCGTGCAATGGTATTATATCTAAAAAGCAGTGTATATACCTTAATTTAGAAGTATTTAAGAGTTTAAGAATGCTAAAAATGCCAAAATCATCTGAGCCCTTAGTGAGTTGCAGATTTTTTAGGTGGAGAGTCTTGTTTTGATATCCATGACTGTTGACTAATCAGATTGGTGGTTGCTCTGTCAGTTTCTTAAAATAAGACAATGAAGTTCGCCACGTTGATTGACCTTTCCTTTCATAAAACTTCTCTCTGTAGATTTTTTCAAATGCTGTTTGGTACCATTTTGCCTGGAGCAGAACTGCTTTTAAAACTAAAATTAGTCCTCTCAAATCCTGCCATTGCTTTGCCATCTTAATTTATGTAATGTCCTAAGTGTTGTCATTTTTAGCAGTATTTATAGCATCTTCACTGGGAGTAGATTCCATCTTTAAAAGTAACTTTTTTTTTGGTTGTTCTTTAGAATTCTATCATGAGATTTCGGTGATTCAGTCATAACTTTAGGCTCCACTTTTCAATTCTAGTTCTGTTGCTATTTCTACCATATCTTCAGTTACCTCTTTATTGAAGTCTTGAACCCCTGAAAGTCATCCATGAGGAGTGGAATCATCTTCCAGAATCCTAGTATGTTGGTATTCTGACTTCCCCCTCCTCTCATGTATTGCAAATGCCCTTAGTGGCATCTAGAATGATGAATCCTATCTAGAAGTCTGCCCTACTTCATGAGAGAAATCACTGCCTATGCATCTATAGCTTTATGAAAAGTATTTCATAAATTTAAGTTTTGAAAGTAAAATATAGTCTTTGATCTGTGTGGTTCAGCATTGGTATTATATTAGCTAGCATGAAAACAACACTAATTTCATTGTACATCTACATCAGAGCTCTTAGATGACCAGGTGAATTTTCAGTGAGTCATAACGTTTTGAAAGAAATATATATTTTTTTCTTTCTGAGCAGTAGGTCTGAACATTGGGTTTAAAATATTCAGTGAAATATATTATAAGCAGATGTACTGTCATATAGGTTTTGTTATTCTAGTTAGAGACCAAAGGCAAAGTAGATTTAGTGTAATTCATAAGGGCCATAGGATTTTTGGAATAAGTGAACCTTTGCTTCTACTTAATTGTCATCTGTTCTTATCTCCTAAGAGCAGATTCAACCTGCCTTGAAACTTTGAAGCCAGTCATTGACTTTTCCTCTCTAGCTATGAAAACTCCTGAATGGCATTTTTCCAACCTAAGCCTGTTTCATCTATTTAAAAAATTTGCAAAGGTAGAAGATTATTTTAGCTAGATCTTTTGGATTACTTTGTGCAGCTTCTACATCAGCACTGCTTCTTTACCTTGTATTTTTATGTTATTCTTTTATTTTTTTTGTAGTTGTAGATGAACATCATGCCTTTATTTCATTGATTGATTGATTGGTTGATTGATTGCAGTGCTAAGGATCAAACCCAGTGCCTCACACATGCTAGGCAAGCTCTGTGTCAATGAGCTACAGCCCCAGCCCCTTTATGTTATTCTTGATGGCTTCTTTGCTTAAAACTCATGAACCAGTGAGTTTTAACCATGAACTCTGCTGGCATCAAATTTTCCTTCCCTTCCCTTCCCTCCCCTTCCCTTCCCTTCCCTCCCCTCCCCTCCCCCTCCCCCTTCCCCTTCCCCTTCCCCCTCACTTCTCTCAGCCTTCATTGAATTGAAGACACTTAGGGCTTTGTTCTGGATTCAGCTTGGGCTGAAGCCTAATGTTATGGTTGGTTTGATATTCTATCTAGACCACCACAGATTTCTCTATATCAGCAAAAGGGCTGTTGAACTTTATTATCATTCATGTGTTCACTGTAATAGCACTTTTAATTTCCCTGAAGAAGTTTTCCTTTGTATTCACAACTTAGCTAACTGGCACAAGAGTTCTAGTGTTCAGCCACTCAGCTTTCAACTTCTCTTCTTCAGTAAGATAAACCATTTCCTCTTTTGGTTTAAAACAAGATATGTATGACTCATGCTCTCACTTAAACATGCAAATGCCATCATGATTATTAGTGTGGCCTAATTTCAGTATTGCTGTCTCTCAGGAAATGGGGGGATCCAAGAGGGAGGAAGATGAAAGAACTGTTTGATGGTGGAGCAGCTAGAACCTACACAATATTTATTGTTTGCTTAATCCTTGATAAAAGGTTTGAAATATTTGCAAGAATTACCAAAAGAAAGGCATGAAGTCAGCCCCGAGTCTATACTATTGGAAGGATGACACCAAAAGACTCGTGCCATGCAGGGTTTTCACAAATCTTCAATTTACCAAAATAAGTCAAATTTAATAAAATGTAAATATGGAAATCATTGGCATATAAAATTATAAGATTGTATGTGGTTGATTAGAAAGAGGGGAAGAGAGAAAAGAAAATAGAAGAAAGCCTGAGAGTAGTTATTCAGATACCTAAAATTCACAGGTTGGAGAAAAGAAGACCTATGTGAAGAAACAGGGAGCACTAGGATATTGTGCTATCCTGATAATCGAATGAAGAAGGTATTTTAATTCCTTTGAGAAGTTGATTAAAACAAGGATAGTTTACTGTTTGCATTTGATAAGACTTGAGAAAAGTAGTCCCACTTAAGTGGTGGGGATGAAGTCTTATTATTAGCCATCATTATATTAGACTATATCCACTTAGTCCATATAAAGTTTACTTAAATGCAGTTTTGTAAAGTGAAAGTTTCACTACACTGCTTATGTATTTTGTAACATTGTTATACAGCACTGATACAGTTAAAAACATGTTGCCATAGAAGTTAAAATTGATACTGTTTTACCAACCTATAACATTTTTTAAAGTTAGCAAGATTTTTTATATGTATACCTATGTTTATAAGTAAAATCTGCATGTGCTTTCTTGTACATTTTGTCATTTTATCAATAGCATTGACAGATGAAATGCTCCTTATTGTAAGACATGATTAAAAGTGTTCTTTAACCAAAGCAATATTTCATTGTCTAACCTCAGCACCCTATTTAGGTGCTTCGTTGTTCTTTGGATTCATATAACCCTGGAGAAATGACAAGTATTGATGGTTGCCTAGTTTTAGCTGCCAGACTGCCTGTTTATTTCCTTCCTGTTCCACATTTATCTTTACTGATACACCGGTGCTGTTGGCTCTTACATGTTTCAGTGACTAGTGTGACCACTGATGTTTGAAATCCTGTGCTATGTGAGATATTTTTTCTATTTCACTTTTCATATTAAGGCAGTTTTCTGTATTGGGAGTAGAAACTAATTTCTTTATATACTTTAGTTTAGAATACCATTATGTATTCTTATTTTTTTTTACATCTGTAAAAGAAACCAAAATAAAAATGAAAAAGCACTTGGTTTGCAACCATAGCACTACTATCTAATCTATCAGTTCATACGAAGAATACTTACTCCTAAGACTTTTCTTCTGTGGAACCACAGTCCTATAGATGTTTTGAGGTTACTATGATTTGTAAGTACTATTAATATAAAATAAATGAAAACTTATGTGTTTAGTTGTTCAACTTCATGCCTTAATGTTGCAACTTGTGAGTAAAAGTAGGCCCATTTCCATATGATCTTTCCTCCTGCTAAATGATATATGGGGGCTGCCTAAATCCAGACAAAGTCATGACCTAGGATTTTATTTTGTTTTATTTTAAGTAAATATCATGAGGAAAAAAATGAGTTCTGTATTAAAAATCTGAAATAAAAAGAATTTTTATTTAATCTATATTAGCCAGTCATGTTTTGTACTTAAATGTTTATTTTTATTTTTCTCTGATTTTTTTACCCAATGATATATCTTCTGAACTCTTTTTGTATATATCTTCAATAATTTACATAATGAAAGTAGCTTTTCATTTTTAATTATGTAAGTACAACTTATTGTCCTTAAAACCAAGGAAAAAAGTAAAAATCATCTGAATTTGAACTAGTGGTCATTTTGAGGTGTCATCTTTATGAACATTTTGAAGATCATTCTTTTGCTTGTCCCTTATTCTCATGAACACACATAAAAGTTTATAATTTTAAATAAATGGGTTATGTCATTTACCATTTATCCCCAGTTTTTCTTACTGCCCCCGCCCCAGTCCCATTCTTTCCTTCCTGTTTATCTGGCATGTAGTTTTCCATACCTTCTCCATAAATATGTAAAGTGAGAACCATATAGAATCATAAGTGTTATATATGTTCCCAGTGTTTGTGTTTTATTCTTAACATCGTATTAATATCTCATTCTTTTTCATTGCTTTGTGCTATTTCAGAGCATGAGATTACCATAATTTGTTTAGTGTCCTTTCATTTATGTCCATTCACTTCTAGTTTTTTGGAGCTTTCAACAAACAATGCTTCAGCAAATAATCTTGTAATGCATATCTTTTTGTACCAGATTTCCCAGAGTCCATTGCTGAACAAAGGGTATGTTAATCAATATTATGATATAGGTCTTTAGAAATACACTAACAGTTTTTGTTTGCACTAGCAGTAAGTATTTGACCTTAGCCTTGTGTCAACCATGATTTCCCCTGTCTGATGACTTCTAGTGACATGTCACTGCTGCATTGATTTGCATTTCACTACTAGTGAGACACAAGTACTTATTACACATCTTCAGCTGTTTAAATTACTCTGTGAATAGACTATTTACAGTTGTTATCTACTTTTTCTGTTAAATGTTAGTTGTATTTTTGTTATCCCTTTGAAATATTTTGGTTTTGATGGAAATAGTTTTTACACTTCTCCATTGAGAAGGGTGTTAATCAGTTGTTACTATATATAAGTAGTAGTTTGCTTTTTTTAATATAACTTAGAAGTTTTATTTAGAAAGACTGCTAAATTTCACTATACGTATTTCATTCCCACAAATATGTCAATGTTGATATATGATACATCTTTCTTTTTTCCCTTAAATCTTTTTGTTTCAGATGAATAGGTTCTCTGTTAATGGAAATTCTCTTGCAGTCGTGAAACTGTAATTCTTTGAGATGCTGCTAGATTCTATTTGTTAATATTTTATTTAGTGTTTTTGCCATTATTTCCTAGTTATTGTATTTTTTTAAGGCATTGGTTTCATCAAATGAACTGGCTAGCTTTCCATTATTTTTTGAGATTGAAAAAGTATAATTAAAATTGAAAATTTTTTAAAGGTTATATTGAAATAATCTGAAATCTTTTTAAACACTTGGACCATTTTAAATGTTTAATCTTTATATTAAAGTTTTCAGATTCTTTCATGATAATTGGTCTGGTCGTGAGTTTTGCTTCTTTTTGGGGGTTGAGGGGGTACCAGCGATTGAACACTACAGGGGCATTTAACCACTGAACCACATTGCCAGCCCTTTTTAAATGTTTTATTTAGATACAGGCTCTCACTGAGTTGCTTAGGGCCTTGCTAAGTTTCTGAGGCTGGCTTTGAACCTGGGGTCTTTCTGCCTCAGCCTCCTGAGCTGCTGGGATTATAGACATGTACTACTGTGCCAAGCCATTTTTCCTTCTTCTAAGGCTAAATTTTATAATTTGTTTTGCTAGGTGTTATAATTAATTCTGTTTGTCAGCTTGACTGTACTGATGAGTAAAATGTTACTTCTGGGGTATATGTGAGGATGTTTCTGGAAGATATTAACATTTGAATCAGTGGGCTATAAGTAAAGAATAACTCTTGCCAATGCAGTATTCATCATCCAATCATTTTGGGTCCTGGGATTGAACCCAGGGATACTTTAGCACTGAGTTACATTCCTTGTCATTTTTATTTTTTAATTTTGGGTATGGTCTTGCTAAATTGCTGAGGCTGGCCTCAAACTTATGGTCCTCCTGTCTCACCCTCCTGAATCACTGGGATTAGAGGTACATGCCGCTATGCCTGACTTATCCAAACTTCTAAGATCTTAAATAGAATAAAAATATAGAGAAAGGGTCACATCTCTTTGTGCTGGGTCATCTGTTTTCTGTCCTTGGACAATGACATCACTGGCTTTTCTGTTTTTTCAGCTTTTTAGTGGATGTTTCTTTTTAGAATCTTCAAAACTTTGATTTTCAGGGGCTGGGGATGTGGCTCAAGCGGTAGCGCGCTCGCCTGGCATGCGTGCGGCCCGGGTTCGATCCTCAGCACCACATACCAACAAAGATGTTGTGTCCGCCGAGAACTAAAAATAAATAAATAAATAAATATTTAAAAAAATTCTCTCTCTCTCTCTCTCTCTCTCTCTCTCTCTCTCCCTCCCCTCTCTCACTCTCTCTTTAAAAAAAAAAAAAAACTTTGATTTTCATAGCAGTTTCCAATTGCTTACTCTTACATCCATTCTCCTTTTCTTCTCTAGTGACAAAATTTCTAATTTTGGTAGTCTGCCCCAAACTAAAGACTATTTTTCAGCATTTGTTGCAATCATGTATTTCTCTATGACAGATCTTTAACACTTGGGGAAATTCTGCTTTACAGGAGCTGCCTTTTCTCCTTCTTTTTGGCTGAAACTGAAGGTGATAACTAGTAAGCAATTATAGGAAGCTTGCAAGATACAAGAATAATATACAAAGTGAGTTGCATTCCTATATACCAGCAATGGTACTAGAAATATTAGACATCTACATATAAGAAAGGAGTCTAGATACAATCTTCATAAAAATTAACTCAAAATAGAACAGAGACCTAAATGTAAATTATCAAGCTCTTGGACTATACTCTAGGAGAAAATCTAGATGTCCTGGGTGGGGTCTGATGATGACTTTTTAGATATGATACTAAAGATGTGATTTATGCAAAAAGAATTGATAAACTGGACTAAATTAAAATGTTTGCTCTGTGAAAAATGTCAACAGAATGAAAAGACAACCACATACTGGGAGAAAATATTTGTAGAACACATTACCTGATGAAGGAATGTTATCTAAAATATACAACAAATCCTTAAAATGTAATAATAAGAAAAGAGATAGGCTTATTTAAAAATGAGCCTAAGACTTTTTTTTTTTTTTAGAGAGAGAGAGAGAGAGAGAGAGAGAGAGAATTTTAATATTTATTTTTTAGTTTTCGGCAGACACAACATCTTTGTTTGTATGTGGTGCTGAGGATCAAACCCGGGCTGCACGCATGCCAGGCGAGCGCACTACCACTTGAGCCACATCCCCAGCCCAAGCCTAAGACTTTTAACAGGTATTTCATCAAAGAATATACACAACTGGAAAATGGGCATATGTAGAAAGATGCTGCATATCTTATATCATCAAGGAAGTACAAATTCAAACAATAGTGAGAACCATCATAATTAAAATCTTCCAAATCCATAACACTGACAACCCCTAATGCTGGCAAGGATGTGGAACCACAGGAACATTCTCCTTCATTGCTGGTAGGAGTGAAAAATGTCATAGCCACTTTGGAGCATAGTTTGATAGTTTCTTACAAAACTAAACCATATAAAACAGCTGTTGTACTCAAACTCATTTACTCTTAATTTTTCAACTTCATGCCCTCACCAAAATCTGTACACAAATGATTGCAACAGCTTTCTTTGTTATTACCAAACTTGAAAGGGACCGAGATATCATTCAGTAGTACATTCAGATAATGAAAACTTATTTGCCGCTAAAAAGAAATGAGCTATCAAATCATGAAAAGACATGGAGGCAACTTAAGTGTAGATTAATAAATAATTAATAATCCAGTCTTAAAATTGTACATATGTATGATTCCAAATCAGTTACAACATTCTGAAAGAGTAAAAAATATGGAGTGGTTTAAAAAAAAACAATTTGTCAAGGATGGATGGAGGAAGGGAGGGAGGGAGAGAGGGAGGGACAGATGGAGGGAGGAATTGATTGTGGGAGGAAAATTCATTTTAACCCAATTTCCTCTTTTGCCTCAAATTATATTTCTTTGTGTTCTGATTAATTTGATGCTTGTCTACAGAGTTTATCCTCAGGTCTTTCACGTATACAGGGTAAGGCAGGAAATACATTTACATATTTGTATATACTGTAAATACTGTCCTTTACTTTGTGGAAGAATAAAATAGTGTAGTTTTGAAAACCAATCCATACCTATCATAGTATTATGTCTAAATATCTGAAAGTTATGAATTGAGTTATATAGAATATGTTTTGTACCTTACCTTGATAAATATATCTTTCTAACAGTGTAAACTAGCTTCAAATTTGGAATTATTTTGCCTCATGGAGTTCATGCTGGAAATTTATGGCATCTCCTTCTCTTTCAACCCTACCTCCATGATGAAGGATGTTTCGTATATATGTGTGATACCCAGATCTCATATCCAGGCACATATTCAAGGTGTGTTTTGTTGTTAAGAAGCTGTTCCTGTGAAGAAACCACTAAGGTCTTGAAAATAGGATGCTTGAGACTAAGCAGAGTTTCTAGGAATATAGCCTTTGAGTGGACCTACTCTCCTGACCTATGAACTGTACTCTCCATGGGATGTACCTTGGTTTAGGAGAGGACATCTTGATTCTTTTGTGATCACTTGCTGCTTTACCTGCATTAATCACCCAGATGATTGACGCAGGGGTCTCTTTTGCTTTATAAACTCTGAGTTTGTAGGGTTCCAGGAATTGATCCTGCCTACCTGAAAGTCTCATTTTGCTTATGTTTGAGATAGTGGTATTTCAGCCAGTCCTTTCTTCCATCTGATTTTGTTTAATTTCTTTTAGGAGTTCCTCAAAAGTTTGGTTCACTAATGCTGTTCTTTATTTTCCAGGGTTGTTTTGATTTACTGCCACGCTCCCCCCATACACATTTTTAAATCTTTATGAAATTTTAAGCAAGAAAAAAAAGTTTAGGCATGGACAATTGGTTATTTTTAAGCTGTATATCCTTTACTTTATTTATTGTGTTTTTCTACTGATAAGGTGGCATTCTATAATATATGAGAAAAAATATCTTAAGTGTTTTCCATACCACTGCAGTACTTAGCCCTGCAGAAATACAGGCTTTTATTAATTTTTTCTGTGAATATTTTTTAAGCACTTATCCTAAGAGAACTCCTTATATCCATAGTGGTGATCATCCATAGTGGACATATTTGGAAATTAATGCCTTACTAGTAAGATGGAATGTTTAATAAGGTGTCACAATGGTTTAAAGAGTAAGAAATTACTACTGCCTCCAAGAATTAGGATAAGCTTAATAAAGAAATGATTTTTAATCTGGTCTTGGAAGTGGTAGTGTCATGTAGAGATTGAGAGTGAGATAGTGGAAGGTACAGGTAGGAAAACAGTTCCAGAAGAATAAGTAGTTAATTTTGAGGTCCATATAGCATAATGAAAGGAAACATGAAGATAAAAATAAACTTTTAATAGAAATTGAGAGCCATTGAAAGTTTTGAGTTTAGTTTTCAGCTGTTATTTTTAAGATGATAGCCTAATATTAGTACCTAGATTAGTTTAGGGCAGAGAGATCATTTCTGGGGAACCTTTTGTGAAACTGGGTACCTGGACTCCCAGGACATTACAATAGGTTGGATTTTATTTGAAGCTGATTGTAAGAAATCAGTAATGTTTCTAAGTAAGCTGTAATTTAATCATTTTATAGGAAAAAACTAATAATCAAGAGTGTCAATTTTTCAAAACATTTTGCCATATATATGTAACCTCATATCACTGTATTTAAAACTACAAAAGCATATGGTTACTGCAGAGCCTTTGACTTTGCTGATCAGCATAGATAAGTTATATCCCAGGATCCAGAAGAGTTTCTGTCCAAGTTTTCTCTCCTTCCCCCACCACAGTTTCACAACATATTTTTTATGATATCAGACACAGTAACAGGAAGAACATTTCCATCTGGTAATCATTATCTTTAGGATGTATAGCTTGTATGTGTCTTCTGGAAGTTAACTTCTAGTGTTAAACAAAAGAAGCTGATCAAAACCAGATGTAAAACCTTTGTATAGTTCATATTTTATACACTAAGCATTGAGTTACTGAGCACAGGACTGCATGTTTGAAGTTTTTTAAAAAATAAATAAGGTAAATCTTTCCCTTTAAATGAAATTAGTATGATTTTGATTTTCTAGTTAAGTCAACTTTGTTTCACTATTTAGCAGGAAAATCTGATGTGGTTGACATCACTATGTATGAATTTTATACACCTTGGAGATGTACTGTCTCATTTATTGACTGTGTACCATTATTAATATATTTTAAATGTACTCAAAGTAAGAATAATAAGTATGTTGAAATTTAATTTATCTAATTTAAAATTATAAGGTAAATGTAGAAACTCTCCAGCCAAACATGTAACAGACCATTAAATATATCATTTGAACTAATTATATAGATACTGAAAATTACTCTAGTAATATTCCCTTTGATACATGGCATTAATTGTAATTCTAGGTATGCACAAACAACAATTTGAGACCATTATTATTTATGATAAGAAATAACTCAGGATTTTTAAGTCAAGAAAACATCTCTCTTCTTCCCTTTTTTTTAACTGAAGTTAGAATTCGAACTGTGGAATTTGGGGAATTAGAATGTTATACTGGTCAGTGTTTTATATACTATTAGAACATAGGGTATGTTAAATAATAACAGTTTCTCTTGTCTGGAACTTGGTGCTTGTTATGTACACAGAACAATTTTGAAATCACAAAGAAGCACATGAATTTCTAATAGCACATAACTTGTGCAAGATAAGTAACACAAAATATTGAGGATTTGCTATCATGAGGTGGAATTTCATGATGAGAAAATGTACTAGATAATGTAATACTCAGGCATAACAATCTAAGCAAAAGACAGTAAGCTTTTCTCTGCCCCCAAATATTTGGAAATTCATTGGTTGTTTTTGCAAATGATTAACACTGTTTTCTTGGAAACATTCTAGACTGAAGAAATCCAAATGTTGCTCACAAATATCGCCTAGGCAGAAAAACCAAAGACAATTAAAAGCTATGGCATAATTTCAAGTACTTGTCTGATATTTGTGCCACTGTTGTGATAGTGCTTTTCTCAGGGCCTTGTTTACTATTAAGTTTAGAAAGATATTTTAAAATGTAAATAAGCACATAATTACATATTCTTTTTTAAAGATATAGGATATTTTAATTATATGCTGAAAGGGCACTGAATCATGTTAGCTCTCTAAAATTGACCAGTTATTATTCCTTAAGAGGGAGATTTTTTACATAGTGTTTTAATCATAGTATTTCTTTTGGAACATTGAAGTCAATTTAAGACATGTCCATTTTTAACATAAAAGTAAATAATTTGAACTGAGTGCAAAGGTGCATACCTATAATCCCAGCAGCTCAGGAAGCTGAGGCCAGAAGATTACAAGTTCAAAGCCAGCCTCAGCAACTTACTGGGGCCCTAAGAAACTTAGACAGATCCTGTCCCAAAATAAAATTTGAAAACAGCTAGAGATGTGGCTCAGTGGTTGAGAGTCCCTTGGTTCAATCCCTGGCACACCACCTCCACCCCACCAGATAGATAGATAGATAGATAGATAGATAATTTGAGTACTTAGCATATACGAGGAACTCAGTAGATACATGTTAGGAACTCAATAAATACATGTTTATGAAACTACTGTATCAGAAGACTTAAATATATTTAACACCACTTCTTCTATTCTTTATATGTGTGCATGTGTATATGTAAATATTCATGTTTGTATTTATAAAATTGACCAAACAAATGAAGATTCTAGGTGCTCAGGTTATGGAGTTTTGACAGTTTAGCAGTTCCCTTAAACCACAGCCCCAAACAAGGAATAACTTTTCCATTAGCTTAGAAAGTTCTTTCCAGTTTCAGTTCTCCTTTTCAGTGTCCCCAGGTGATTTTTTTTATCATTACAGTTTAACTTGTTTAATCTTGTATTTCATGTAAGTAGTATTATATGGATTATGCTCTTATGTATAGCTCTGCCGCAGTCTTGGCTGGGCACAGAATCACGAGCCACTCAAGCAGGAACAAAACTTTATTTTGAAAAAGCCGCCAATACTCTGTAGGCGCTGGCAAGCCAAACCTGGTCCTCCCACGCGGGCCTCCACCGGAACCACGAGTTCCCCGGAACCGGGGGTCCCCCTGGACCTCCCCCGGAATTCCCTCCTACTATCCTTCCCCAACCAATGGGAACTCTCCATGAGTCCCGTAACATGAATCCGGTAGCAGGCCAAGGTGAACAGCGGGAGTCCAATTTCCATATGAATGTAAATCTTAACATAATCATCTCAGTGGCTAGCTGGCGTCACTTTACAACCAAAGGTGCCATACATCCTATATTTGCTTGTGGCTCCTAGCATAGCTCCCTGGTTTTGTTAGCCTTTAAAAATTTTATATATTCTATCCTACTGGGTATGTAATGTTAGTTTTACTTTGATTTTAATTTGTTTCCCTAATGATGAATGATATTGAGCATCTTTCAGTTTTCTTAACTGGTATTCATACACCTCACTTCGTGGGTGACTGGTTAAATTTTTTGCCCTTTTTATAATACTTTACATGTTTGTCCAATAAATTATTGTGTACCAGAAGTTGATAAAGAGGTTTTTTTGTGTTTCTTTATGGTTATGGAGGTTATGGGCTTTCCACTTAAGTCTGCAATCCTCCAAATTAATTTTTATATATAGAATGATGTCCCCTAACCCAATCCAGCTGTTCCAGCAGCATTTATTACCATGTTTTAGGAGCAGTTTTGGACATGGCTAAAGGACAGTGTGACTCAAATTATGTGTTTAGTTCATTAGAATTTCTGTTTTCTTAGCCCCTTTGAATTTGCTTTTCTCTTCAAGATGCATATCTTAGGCTTGGTTAAATATGGAGCTTTAGCCAATAGCGAGACCACTAAACTGTATCTTTTACAACATTTCAAAAGTTGATATCAATAAGCAGTGCAGTTTTCTGTTCTCTTCCATGGACATATATAGACTAATTAATCTGTTAATATGATGTGACCTACAGGTGAATTAGTATTTAACTTCTATTGTGCATCACTCCTCATACTCTTATTCTTTACCTGTTCTTCTCATAGCTGAATATAAAGATGTGAACCCCAGGACTCCACAAAACAAGTCATAGATCTCATGTATTTTCTGAAAAGATTTAGCTGAGTTTTTAGAACATGATGCCACCAACATGTAAAGGTGTTAGATATTGTAGTGTCATAATGATTGGGGCCCAGCAGCTTTTAAGATTTCCTAGGAGTCATGTGTTCATTTTGGGAACACATTTTGATGATTCACACCAAAGGATAGATTTGAAGTTTTTAAAATTAAATAATTTATTTTGTCTATTTACCCTAGACTGATTTATAATCTAGATGGTCAGCTTATTAATTTTAGCTTAGATTATAAGTGATTTTTATCATATTAGTTTTTTCTGTGCTTTTTAAGCTTTCTATGATAAACATTTCTTGCTTTCATAAGCAGGGTTGAGAGTAATCATGAATAATATCTATACGTAGAGTATGTTTCCAAAACTTTTGTCAATACTTAATTAATTATAAGCAAGGCATGATTCAATATTAGACATTTTGATTAACAAATTCTTAAGTTAATATAAATAGAGGATGGAGAGAGTAGAGCTTCTAGAAAGCTTTCAGGTACTATGTTTAATCATAGTTGTTAGAGCTATAGAGATGCATAAGTTTAAGTAATGCATAGACTACCCACACATCTTTATTGTAGGTGATGATGACTGTCCTTCAAAGTATCATTCAAAACTTGGTATGCATAAGGCATGAAAAACAGACTTTAAGGGAGAAAGTAATTTTTTTTCAAATTTATTTTCCTGCAAATAAATAGAACATGAAGAAATTTTAGAAATGAGAAAACCAATGAGACCTTTGTTTCATGGCTTCTAAAATATATCCTCCTCCATCGCCGCCCCACGCCCCCACCAACATGCACACACACACTTTTTTTAAAAGTCTGATTACTTGAATGTATTAGGATAGTACTGTTGCCTGAGTCCTTCTGGTAAGATAGAGAGATAAAGAGAAGGCATATATCCTCTTTTGAAGGGAGTGTCAGTATCTGGGATTAAAGCCCTGGAGTTCTTTGGAGATAGCTTTGCAACAGGAAAGAAACAGGGTACCAGTGACTCTTCATCTAAAAATGATTGAGTCAGACTGTGAATGTGAAAAAGTTTCATGCATACCCTAATCAATTTATCTTGCAGCTGTTTTCCTTTTTTATCTGCAAGTGAAATAATACTATGCCTTTTTTCAGTGTTTCTCAGATCACCTGATGCAAAAATCTTTTAAAATTTTTACCACTTTTATGAAGTATAATACAAATTGTCACCACAACATCCAAATGTTATAAAAGTTTCTAAACAATCTCATATTTTCTATTCTTAATTAACAGACTAATAACAGTTTATGATCTAACACTGCTCAGGGCCTACATTTTGAATGGCACTGATATGAAAGGATTGATTGTGTCAATTTAATTCACAGAATATCTGTTTTCCTTAGTGGTAAAATAATGCTGATCTCACACCTGTTGGTGTTAGAGTTTTGATAAAATATTTGATATGTATTATCTAATTTCTGTAAAAGCAGAGGTTATAGAGTCAGCTTGCCTAGGTAACTTTTGGGCAAGTCCTTTATTCTTTCTAAGGCCCAGTAGTCTCCTAATGGTAAGGACTAATAATAGATCTTCTCTTATCTCACAGCATAATTGTGATGATTTTTTTCTTTTTCTTCTTCTTCTTCTTCTTCTTTTTTTTTTTTTTTTGTGGGGTAGTGGTGATGGGGTGGGTTACCAGGGATTGAACCAGGGGCATTTAACCACTGAGCAACATCCCCAGTTCACCCCACCCTTTTTGTATTTTTTACTTTTGAGAACTTTGGGCATCACTAAATTGCTGAGGATGGCTTTGAACTTGGGTTTCTCCTGCCTCAGTCTCCTGAGTTGCTGGGATTTCAGGCATGCACCACTGAGCCTTGAACTGTTGTGATGATTAATTGAGAAATTTCATGGAAATTATTTGACATGACATTTTATTATATATAATGGCAATAGTCAAGACTTTTTCTCCTAGGAACTCAATGACAGTGAATTGTAGAGAAGCCATTAATTAGTGCACCAGGTCTGTTTTGGAAAAGTTAGAAGAGATTACACCTCCTTATAGAACTATTTCTTAAAAACCTGTGATGTCAGATATAATCTAGGGAATACCAGTAGCCTGTGTATTTCTTTTGTACGTCTGGATATCAGGCATCTCTGTCAAATTGAAGGAAGGACGTCTGGATGGATCAAAGTTATTCTTTAGTGAGCAACATATAGAAAAATCAAGATCAGCTTTTCCAGGGGAGAGAGATCAGATAAAGTCTAAGATGGCTCATCAGGAGTCAGTTTGGAGAGGCTAGTATTCAAGGTAGGACCCTAAAAAAAATAAAACAAAAAACCCAGAGTGCAATGTAATAATCAGCATAGACCCTCAAGTCATAAGTAATGGTATGTACATGGCAGAGTTCCCGATGCCTGTGTGTACTGAACTGATGTGAACCTTAAGATCTTAACTGTCCTGGATGTTGGGCTGGGAAAACTAGTTCTCCTTTTTTAACTGCTGAATCCTCATTGGCTCTAAACATAGTTAGGACTAAGTTTGGAGGTCAGTGATCATTAATGGATATAATAGGGAAGGCAAAGCCGGAAATAATAAAAAGTTTACTAGATTTGGTTAAGGAATTACTTGTGATTTTTACAGCTTTTAGAAAAAAATGTTGGAACCCGCCTTTCAAAAAGAATAGAGACAAAATACTGAGGAATAGTTTTTTAAATTCTTGAGCTGATTGTTCTTTATATTATTTATTCTAATTTAATAGTAGATTGAACATATTGATTATATTAAGAATAAGTGGCAGGAAAAGGCTCAGATGTTTATTGCTTATACATGTGCCTTGTTGCCTCTTATATCCTTGATGACTCCAACATCAGTGATAGGAGATGTTTTCTGTACACTGATAGTCACACTAGCCTCCATGTCATCACTCCAGTTGTAAAAAGAAATTGCTATTATTCTGAGCTTTCTCATCCTTCCTTTACCTCCTATTCCCCTTCCTCTACTCCACTGATCTCTCTTCTACTTTTATGAGATCCCCCCTTATTAAATTCCTCCATTCTCTCTCTAGCTTCCGCATATAAAACATTCGACCCTTGACTTTTTGTGTCTGGCTTATTTCACTTAGCCTGATGTTCTCTATTATTATCCATTTACCAGCAAAGAACATAATTTCATTCTTTTTTATGTTGAGTACACTGAGATTTCATCTCACTCCAGTTTGAATGGCAATCATCGAAAATAAAAATAATAATAAATGCTGGAAAAGATGTAGGGGGAAAGGTACATTTATATATTGTTGGTGGGGCTGCAAATTAGTACAGCCACCATGGGAGGCAGTATGGAGATTCCTCAGAAGACTGGGAATGGGCACCTGCTTTTTGACAAAGGCACAAAGCCAGTCAATGCAAGGAGTATAGTCTTCTTAAACAGCTGTGCTGAAGCAAGTGGACATTTGTAGGCAAAACCAAAAACAAGCAAATAAATGAAACGCCTTAGCCTGAACTTCATACCTTATATAAAAACTAAACCAAAATTTAAATGCAAAACCATAAAACTTTAGAAAATGACATAGAAGAAATATTTTGCATCTAGGTCAGGTGAAGAGTTTTTAGACTTTATATGAAAAGCACTATCCATTAAGAGAAAAATTGGTAAGTGAGGCTTTATCAAAATTAACAGTTTTGTTCTGTGAAAGACCCAATTGAAGCAAATGAAAAGCTGCAGACTTGGAGAAAATCCTTTTGAACAATATATTTTTCGAACCAAATATTTGTATTTAGAATTCAAAGAATTTTTAAATCTCAAAAGCAAAAACAAAAAAACAAAAAACAAACAAAAAAAAAAAAAACAAGCAAGCAATCCAATAAGAAAATGAGCTAAGACATGAACAGACATTTAATTTATGGGGATAAATTAAATTTATTTTTAATTTAATTTATTAAATAATTTAATTTAATAATGGATTAAACACATAGAGAGCTGTTCTGTATTGTTCGCCATTAAGGTAATGTAAATTAAAACTACCACAGGATATTACTACATGGGTATCTGAATGACTGACATAAAAAATAGTAATAAAAAAGAGTGCTAGGAAGGATAAAGAGAAGCTGACCAATTATATATTGCTGTTGGGAACATCTACCGTGAAAATAACATCCACTCTGAAAAGAGAATGGTGTTTTTGTTTGTTTGTTTGTTTTTTTAAACAAAACTAAACTCATTATTTACATAGGACTCAGTAGTGTAGCATTCATATAGTAACATGTCTAACAAGCATCAAAAGTTTTTCACATGTTTATACCCATGTAACCAACAGTCAGGATATTGGCAGGACCTCAGAATTCTTCCTAGAGCTTCTTCTCAGTCAGTATACACCTCCACAGAGATCATTGCCATTTTATTCCTATCATCATAGATTACTTTTGGCTGTTCTTGAACTTGGTATTAATGAAGTCATAAAGTGTCAGAGTAGTTTTTTCTTTTATTTTCCTGCACAGTATTCTAACACACAAATAAAGCACAACTTATCCATTTTACTATTTAAAAAAAGAGAAGAAAAATTTGATTTTCCCAACTGTTGTCCAGTCATATGACCCCTTCACCAGCACCTTAAACCTCTCAACTTAAACTTGAACTCTGAATGAATTAGATTGGATCCTATATTTCTAGACTAACTAAGTGATTTGGAAAGGTCAGAAATCTCCTTTATGATCTTAAATTTCTGTGTAATCTTCATAAATTATAACTCTAGTCTGGATGGTGAATATTATTTGGGTAAGTTTGTTGGGTAGCAATGTTTTTCCCCCCTTCTAGAGTTTTCAGATACTGTGAAGTAAATCATAATATGTTATATATAGCTGATGAAAATAAGAATATGTTCTTCTATGCATTGGGTAACTTCAAAACCAGTTCAGTTAGAAGTCCTTTTTGGAAATAACCATGATTTATTCGTATATATATATAGCATTAATCTGATTGTTCTTTATGGCCACTTTTTTGCACACCTTTGCTAAAGTGAGCAAAGCCACTCCCAGCAATTACAAATGCTTGCTCTCAGTAGCTATTGATAGTCTCTTCTCTGAGCATATTTAAAATGGTTAAAATATGGTTACTGTGTTTTCCCTTCACATGAGGGAAGTTAACTTAAGACCTGCAGAGAAGATACCTCAATATAACCATTGACACATTTTCCAAAAAGTAAAATAAATTCAGTGACTGCTTTTCTTCTCTCACCAGACTGGGTTCTCTGAAAATATAATTTTGTCATGGTAAACCATGGATCTTTTTTGGTGGTTTCCTTCTACTCTCCTCATGTATTTAAGAAACTTTTGGTATAATACTGAGGCAGTTAATCTTTAAAACTCTTTACAGGAACTTTCTAGGAAATATGAAGGCAACTCTGAGGATTCTATTTCCTTTCATTGGTTTATATATACTTATATGGATCATACTTACATTTTTTTCCTTTCCAAACACTCTCGAAACTGAGCCAAATATGCCATGCCAATTTATAGGGACCTATAAATCTAAGTAGTATTAAAAGCTTGGATCCATCCTTTTTTTCTTACTTCCTACAACTATAAAATGAGTCCCTGTGGTGGTGTTTGGATTTCAATATTCATTTCTCCTATCTCCTCCCCTTCTCACACATACTCTATACCTAAACACAGCTTTTATCATGTCACCTCCCCTGGCCTAGGTCCTTAGAATGTTGTTTAACACCTTTTGCATTAAGTTTGGTTTCTCTGATACCTTTTGTTTGTACAGAAGATTTTGTTGTGGTGTTTTTCACAGTTTGCTGCCTTTATCAGTTTTCGGTGATAGCTTTTAGAACATTGTTTCATGCTCACATGGTCAGTGTGGTATTTATTGGCTCTTTACTGTGCTTTAGGTACCATAAAGTATATTAGGAATCATAAATGAAAATGGTAAAATATACTCCTAAGAAGCTTGACCAGCTTCAATGCTCTATTTAATATGTATGGTCTCTGACGTTTACTAGTATCTGATACTGGTAAGAAATTTGTCTAAACATTTTAGTTTTATGATGTTTACCCTCTTGCTCTGGATTTAGGAACCTATTATTGTGTAGGTTCATAATTTTATCGTTTTAATATTTCACAGTTTTTGTGTCTCTGTGTTACTTTACTTTGTAAATTAGTTAATTTATAAGATATGTAGCACTATTGCTTTGAGATTATCATGGGCTGGATTGAAATGAATAATTTTAAAAGACATCTGTATCCCTTAACTCTACCATATATGCTAGATAAAGTGTATATTCATACAAAAAATATGCTTACTTTGTATTTAAAAGTGAATCGATATTTGGATACTGTCAACTGATATTTGGATATCAAATAACACTTTAATATTGATAGCTTATAACTCTTTATGTAACACATTATCATCCAACTGAACCCTTTCAATTTGAATTTGGATCCTTGCCAACAAAACACCTCATACATAAAAAGCTGGCTGAATGTATAACAATTGATTTTGGACTGTAACATTGAATTTACAGCTCAGAACAGTGGCTGCCTTTTTCAAATAGATCATAGCCACATTTCTTTAAAGCATCAGTATTATCTAAATTATTAGTCATATATATATATATATGTATATGTATATGTATATGTATATGTATATATATATATGTATATGTATATATGTATATATATATATGTATATGTATATATGTATATATATATGTATATGTATATATGTATATATATATATATTCACTTATGATGTGTTTTTGAACTACTCCACATTACTTACCACTTTTATGTGGTATACAGTCTAAGACCTCCAGTGGATGCCTAAAATCCTTGGTTTTGAATCTACATTGTAATGAGTTCTATTTTTATAAGCATAAGTAATCCCTAATTTCTGAACAGGGTGTGTTCCAATGTCATACACCACAAATTAATTCCATACTTTTTAGAAGTCACTATACTGAAGTGCTAACAGAAAGGAAAGCAAAGCTGAGTGAGATATAGATCTTACCCTCCTGATACTTTCTCTTATAATCTAGGACATGTCATAAATAAATCTAAGATAAAGTTTATTTTATAAATTACAGTAAGAAATTGACATCAATAATGAATAATAAAATATAACAACTGTGACAATATACTATGATAAATTAAATGAGCATTGTTTTGTTCCTTTCAAAATATTGTGCAGTATTCAATACCCTTTTTCTTGGGATGATTTGAGTATAGTGCTTACAATCAGATGAAGTAAGGTGAATGCCTAGCATTGTGATGTAGCATCAGTCTACTACATTAGCAATATTTGACACAAACTCTGTAATACCACAACGGTTGGCATGATAACCAAGGTGGCTACCGAATGACTAATAGTAGGTAACCTGTACAGCGTAGATATGCTAAACATAGGGTGTCCTGGGTGGGATAGATGGGACAGCTCAAGGTTTTCATGACCTTACTCAGAATGGTGCACAATATAAAACTTACAAATTATTTATTTCTGGACTTTTTCTTTTCAAAAATTTGAAACAGTTGTGCCTGAAGCCACAGAAAGTGAAAGCACAAATAAGGAAGGAAGACAGCTGTTTACATATGATGTTAAAAAACTTAAAATAATAAAAAATTTTAATCTACATTGTAATAAGTTCTATTTTTATAAGCATAAATAATCCCTAATTTCTGAACAGGATATGTTCCAATGTCATATACCACAAATGCATTCCATACTTTGTAGAAGTCACTATATTAAAATGCTAACAGAAAGGAAAGCAAAGATGAGTGAGATTGATCTTACTTTCCTGATACTTTCTCTTATAATCTATTACATTTCATAAATAAAATAAAATATATAAAGTGCTTAGTTATTTGAGGAAGAGAGGTTGATTTAAAATATCAGGGATGTGGATATAGTGCAATGGTAGAGCGTGCGCATGCATAAGACCCTGGGTTAGATCCCTAGCTCTACAAAAAAATAAAATAATAAAAATGAAATTAAAACTAGCTTATTAGTTTTGAGGTGATATCTTTAATAATTAAAAAGAATTTGAGTGGAAAGATGGATGAGGAGGGGCAAGAATTCAAAGCCAAAAGTAACAGATGTTTGTGAACATGTACAGTATAGGCAACTTCATAGACAAGTAAATACTGAATAGTAAGTTTGACTACAGCTAAGAATGATGGTGGGGAAAAAAGGGGGCAATGAAATTGGAAAGGTAGCTCAAATGATTCTGTAGAACAGTGTTTCTCAATGACAGTGGAAAGGATTAACACTTTAAAAGAAGAGGAAATCAGTGCACTATTTATGTACATGGGAGGCTTGAAAGAGCCCCACAGGTACTTCTGATAAGTCCTCTCTAGAGAATGCACTTCCCAAATTGAAAATTACACTGTAGAAAATAATAGTTCTTTATGCTGGATATAGTACTAAGAGCTTTGCATTCATTATTGCAATTCTTATAGCAAGCTTGTGCATAGCATAATCCCTAGAACATACAGAAGATGTTCAGTATGTATTTGTTGAGTGAATAAATAAAAAGGAATTTAAGAAGTAAGTGCAAATTGTGTAGGTATTGTTCAAGTTTTCCAGATGAGGAAACTAAGGTACAAATCCTTTAGTGAGTTGCTAAACTGAAAAAAAAAAAAAAAGTGCATTGTCTCAAGAAACTGGCTGATGTAAGATTTTGTTTTATGTTTGGCAGCTCTCATCTCTTCACCTGAATTATTTTGTTTTGTCATGTTATTCATCTTGCTTCAATTGTTATCATCTTTTTCTTTTCTTTTTTTTTTAAAGAGAGACTGAGAGAGAAGAGAGAGAGAGAGAGAGAGAGAGAGAGAGAGAGAGAATTTTTAATATTTTATTTTTAGTTCTCGGCGGACACAACATCTTTGTTGGTATGTGGTGCTGAGGATCGAACCCGGGCCGCACGCATGCCAGGCGAGCGCGCTACCACTTGAGCCACATCCCCACCCCCATCTTTTTATTTTCAATAACAAAGAGTTTAAAAACTTCTTTTCCAAATAATCTACTATTTTACATTAAAAACTTTTTTTAAAAAGTGCCCTTATAATTTTCCTACATTTATCTGCATTTCCAAAAGGATACTTTTAAGTTACGTAACTTAGATCACTCCCTAAGTGGCTTTACTTCATGTACATAACTAAAATTAAGAAAACATTTTCAGGCAGATTTCAGGTGAAATATTTTCAATGTAAGTTTTTTCTGGAACTGCCTTTACTATATTTGCTGAAACCAATTTTTTTCCCTTGTTTTTCATTCTGCTCATCAGTTTAAACTAATTTTCCCTCACTGTGGCTTTCGTAGCAGGTTAACAGCTGAGGTGATGGTCTTTCCCAAATTCAATTTTTAGAAGCGTCTACTGTTTCTGTTTACAGGCCCAGTAATTAAACCTTGTATTCTAGGCCCTAAAAAATGTTTGCTATTTTCCAAACATTACTTTTGGTCCCCAAATAAGACACAAGTGGCTATTGAGAGAATTAAGTTATATTGAGCAGCAAAATAAATATTGTCCATCTTTGATTCTAAAACCCTCCTCTCCCAAAGATAGAAGTTTAAAGCTTAGGTTAGCATATTACCATTTCTTGCTGTACTTTCAAAAATTTGTTTTGGTGTCACCACAATACGTTTTTCTTTTCTTTCTTCTTCTTCTTCTTTCTTTTTTTTTTTTTTAAGAAAAAAAGTCTTGCTTTTTCTAAGTGAGCATGCCTGAGGTAATGTGGCTGTATTTAATTTGGTTTTACATATGCCTAGAAAGTAGATGAAAGGCTTATTTTGTTTTCAAATTATAATGGTACAGGTATTGATCTCAAAGAAGAACTGATCAAAAATTGGAACTATAGTAAGAATGACTTTAAATAAAAAATGATTGTCAATGGAAATAATTTAAAATTTGTTGTTTATTCTGATTTGAAATGGCAAGTAATATTCCTCATTCATTCCCACTTAATTCAAATGACAGTAGCTTTCATTGTATAGTCAATTTTTGGTTTCTTAAAATACCTATTTACTTAATTTTTTAAAAATGGTACTGGGGATTGAATCTAGGGGTACTCTACCACTGAGCAACATCCCCAGACATTTTTAATTTTATTTTGAGACAGGGTCTCACTAAGTTGCCAAGGCTGGCCTTGAACTTTGACTAAGATATGCTTTTTATATATATTTTTTAATATTCTTTAGGTTTTAGAAAGCGGGTAGTACTTATTTTTAGAGTTATGAAGTTCATTCAAATTCACACTTCAAGTTTTTAATAACATTTAAGATTTTTGTCTGTTAAATCCAATATCTAAGCCCCTTCAAGGACACTTTTTATTGTTTTTTTCTTTTTTCTGTGTGTGGGTCACACTTTTCTTTTTCTTTAAATATCTAGTAATGTTTTGTTGTTGTTGTTGTTGTTTGTTTGTTTTTATCTAGGACTAGAAAGAACATATTGTAGCAGCACTCAGAACCACCTGTGGGGTTATTGTTGTACCTAGTGCTCCACAATTCTATAAAATCTGCCTTCATTGCTGTGGATAGCCACTAAAACCTGCTCAGTGGTTTTGTTTGTTTGTTTGTTTTAAGTGTTTATTTTATTGAACTTGGCTTCTTAATGATCATCACTTGGTCAGCAATCTTTAATGGTCAAACAATTATTGGAAGTTTTCTTTGAACACTATAAGCCAGTACTTCTACCTTTTGCTAAGAAGAGCTTTGTATGTGTAAGAGAGTACACAATTAAAGTTCCATTTTTACAAGTCTGCCTTTGCTTTATCTTCATAGTCAGCTTGTGGTTTCATGATCTTTACTGTGAAAAGTAGATAACTAAAATCCTTCTTGGCATCTGTGTCTTCATTTCTTCCCTCAGGGTAAAGGTGGTACATCTGTCATGTGGGGCTCTTCAAGGAAAAAAGGAGAAGAGAGTAACTTTCTTAAGATTTATGGCTTATTTTAGCAGAAAGGGTAGAGGAAGATAAAGATGGCCTTTTCACTTCTGCTGTGTTCTCAGTTTCCAGCATGCCCTATTGGGGTAGTAACTATTGGATTCCATTTTGCATAATTCTCAAATCCTAAAATGCTGTGTTTTGAGGTAGATTGTTCTGAACTCCTATCAGCTATTCTCTGCAGATCTCCATTTTTAATTTTCAGTTGATTTTTGTTTGCTACACTTGTGTTCTTAGACAGCTGTATGCTGCTGATACTTCTGATTACCTTCCACTAGTTGCTTTTGTTTCATAACACTTTTAACCAGGCCCTTTTCTGACAGGACTTTTTCACTAAACTCCAAATTGAATTGTCTTTTTCTAGTAGCAGCAGTACCATCTGGAACTGGTAGGGGGAGAAGCTGATGGTTGCTGTCCAAATTAATATACCACACACTGTTTTTCTTATCAATTCCAGATATGTTTTGTGGATAAATAGTGCTTTTCAACTTGTTATTTGACCTTTGATTAATTTCCAGAGTTTTAAAATAGTTGTTCCCTCCCTCCCTCTCCCCCCACCCATTTCTCTCTCATTTTTTCCTTTAGGGAAAATATTTGTTGAGCTCTCCACTCCATCATTCCTGAAATCTTGCTGTTTTTAATACTGGGAAATATTAAGTTATTTAGAGTGACATGAAAAAGAATGTTGTGAAACTCTTAAATCTTGCTAGTTTTCAATTTGTATTATAATGGCTAATTTTTAAAACCTTTCCTGAGTAAAATAAACAGCAAGGAAGTTAATTTGCAGTACAGATTCTTGCACACCTATTGCAATCAGAGATCCTGTGAGAGAGTAGCAGGCTCTTCATGAATTTACTTCATCACCAACAGTGGCCAGTGATTTAATCACTCGTGTGTAATGAAGCCTCTGTAAAAGTCCTCATCAAAGGGATTTTGAGAACTTCCTAGTTGATGAATTCATGGAGGGACATTGTAGGGATGCAGGGAAATTTCCTTTCTGGCCTCTGAAGATCCAGTGGAATAAACTAAGACAGACAGATTAAGTAGGAGAAAAGACATACAAATTTATTAATGGGCAAAGGGGGAAAATCACAGTACAAGGAAAAATCACAGGAGTATTATTACCCACTAGTCCAACATGATTCAGAAGCTTATCCCCTTTTTCTATAGGGCCAAGGAGAATAGGTGATATGGACAGTTCTTAGGGGAATAATAAATGACTTCTTGGAGAATATGCAGTGGCCTGGGATAAAGTCTGTTGGGCCCACACAATTGACAATGGATTGTAAATGACTATCTATGGGATCAAAATAGAGGACAATAGTGTGTGATAAAAGTCTTGTGTAGGTGTGTTGACAGATTCAATCTTTTTTCCTTTGATATAATTTAGTCTTCTCTGGTTAATGGAATTTCATTAAGAAGACTAAAGATGGTGTTCCTTTTCCAGTGAATCAGGTCAGATATTTAAGAAAACTTTGCAGAAAGTCTCTTTATTCCCTGTGGGACAGTGAGAGAGGAGAAGGGAAGGGCAGAGGGATCTTGATTTTGAGGTACTTTAGATCAGATGGTATTTCATGCCCCGCAAAAGTCTTATTTTGGGGGTATCATCCTCTCTGCCTCAACAAGGTACTGGGAGGGTAGCATACATAGAGAGGGAAATTTTATCCTATGCCTCTCTTTCTGAATTGCAATAAACCCATGAATGTAAGTAAATATTTCCTGAGACTTTGAATAATTCTAGCAAATTATAAAACCTGAGGAGGATCTCTGAGAATCCCCATTTTATACCCAGTTAGTTAGAAGTACAGTTCACACCAGGACTTGCAATTAGTGCTGAAGTATGGAAGAAGGATACCAGTCTGTGGGACTGAGCCTATAAATCGTGGAAATCTGAACTAACTCCAGTTAGTCATAATTGAACTGACTTGTTGAATACCCAGTTGTTGTCGAGAAAGTTGGAGGATTGCTTAATGTGAAAGAAGAAAAAAAAACATGAATTAGGTACAGGTGTATTATGTGAGTATAGAGAAAAATAGAGTTTATATTTTAAATGCAAGTCTAAATTTTGGGGAGTCTAAAATTGAGGGTGTGTACATACTTCTTAGTATATAAATTTTATGTAAGAAAGGTGGGTTGTTTTAATATAAACAACATTTTCTATTCATTAATTTATTCACACATTTATTCAACTGGTATATATTGAGGGCCTACTATGTGTCAAACACTGTTTGACAATATCCCATATCTAAGGATATTTCCTCAAAAGCACAATGAAAATTCTCACCTTCGTGGAGCTTATATTTGACTGCTCTAGATTTTTTTTTTTAGTGTTTCCTGTATGTGACAGTGTTTTTAAAGCATTTTACAAATATTAACTCACATAATCCTCTCGCTCATCCTGAGGTATACACTACCTTGTTTTGTAGATGAAGAATCTGAGAAAAAGAAATGTGAACTAATTTGTTTAAGGTCACAAAGTTCAAGGAATTTCAAAATTGATATTTAGACACCTGTCTGGCTGGCTTCAGAAGTCATTAACAGGTAATTTCAGGTCATCAAGTAAACTCAAAGCACATAGGATTCCGTTAGTCAGCTTAAATAAGTGTTGGAATAGAATAGAAACATTGAATAATAAGAATTATGATAAACATTAATACACGGCTATAGTGGGTTGTTGCCATGCAAACCTTATATTATCAATTTGAAAATATTTCATTTCAAGAGAAGTTGGAAGTCTGGAATTTTATGTGAAATCTCCTGATATTTAAACATTACAAAATACTTTCAATTTTAGTAACTATGCAAGTCAACTAAAACATATTCATGGGCTGGATTTGATGCAAGGGATGCAATTCTGCATGGCTTGTTCACAACTTTATTATTATGGTTCTAAGTGTCTCTTTAGTCTTAGACATTTACTGTACCTCAGATATGTATCTGAAACCAAACTGCTTAGCTCATCCTTCAAATTCTTGGTTTTTGCAAATGTTTTAGTTTTTCTGTGGGATACTTTCTTCCACCAACTTAATGAAACTAAACACTAGGAAATCATCCTTGGCTCTCTGTCTCTCTTCCTCTTCCCCCCACCCCATGCCCTCTCACTCCTATGTTCATCACACATATTTTCTGATCTCATGATTTCAGGAATGCCCTTGTCTTCTTTCATACTCTTCTCCTTACCCCTCCTTTCCTGGTTTTTATTGCACATTAAACTATGGCCTATCTAAGGGTAAGGACCACATTTTCGTCATCTTTGCATTCCCCGCCTCTGGCGTAGTGTCCAGGACACAACTCAGGAGTTTAGGATAAGGTATAGTTTATGTATTTATATCTCATGATTGTGGGACTAAGGTAATGTCTCTTAGTAATAATGGGGCATTTTCCAAGAGCTGTATTTATGTAGTAAATTTGTTTTGCTATTGCTTTAAATTGGTGAAATAAGAGTGTCTGAATCAAAGGTGTTTAATTATATTGGCAATCATCATCCACTGAAAAATGCAGACTGTACAGAATTTCATCATTTTATATGTTTGCATTTTTGCAAAACTATTTTAAGGTATTTGTGCCATAATCCGGAAATTGTTTTCAGTGCATTCCTAGAAACTCTTTCAGTGAAACTTGGCATATATGTGTCTGTGACAGTCTTATCTCTGATAAAAATTCCACACCCTTCTTTAGTACCAATTAAATTTCAGAATCAATTAAAAACAAAACAAATGAAATTAAATTAGATACAAAATTAATACAATATTAATAAAATAGAAATTAAATTAAATACAAACAAATAAATATAAAACAAATTATATCAATCTTATTTATTTGGTTGGTTTTTTGTTTATTTATTTATTTATGCATATGTACGTACTGGGGATTGAATCCAGGAGTTCTTAACCAACCCTTTTTTAACTTTTTATTTTGAAACAGGGTCTTGCTAAGTTGCCTAGGGCCTTGCTAAGTTGCTGAGGCTGGCTTTGAATTTGCAATACTCCTGTCTCAGCTTCACAAGTCGCTGGGATTATAGGCATGTGCCACCATGCCAGGCTGCAGTCTTAATTTAAAGGTGCTTTATAAAACTCATAACGTCCTAATGACGTAATCCTCTCAGCCTATTCATTAGCCCATTTCAGAAAATGTTTAAATCTCCATTACTCTCTCCAAGAGAAATTTTTGTTCACCTCCCTGTTTTAACTAAATATATCATTTCGCCAGATAATAACACAAAATACCTAGCTCAATATTTCTGAATTTTCAAAATATTTTATCATCTGGCCCATTTTCCTTTTGTTCATGATATTCCTGCTTTCATCCTTGGTCATTTCAGTAGCCACGTACACAGTTCTTCTAACACCCCCTGTGTTTTTAAGTTCCTGTCCTCCAGTGATACTGTTCCTCAACTTAGATGGGCCATTAATTTCACAGTAGTGCCCTAGACCTAGACAGTAACTGCCACCCTTATATAACTTCAATTCCAAGTAGTCTACTCTAGGGCTGAAGGTGTAGCTCAGTACTAGAGTGTTTGCTCAGCATGAATGAAGCCCTGAGTTCAATCCCCAGTAACGCAAAAACAATATTCTGCGGTTGTTACCATCTTCCTTATGAGTCACTTAAATTTACATTTCATGGTCAATAATTGTAATCACTCCTTCCATATGTGCTTAATTCCTTTGGCCTCTTTTCCTTTATCTTACTCACCTGGCAAAACCTAAGCTGATCAAATTTAGTTCTACATCAGTTCTTAGCTTGTACCAAGCAGCTGAATATTGCTGGAGGAAAAAGCACAAACTTGCTGATTGGTCTCACATTAAATTCCTGACCAGTATCAACTACTACTACTATTACTTTTTTTTCTTTCTTTCTTTCTTTTTTTTTTTTTTTTTTGGTATGGAGAATTGGACCCAGGAGTGCTTTACCACTGAGGTACATCCCCAGCCATTTTTAATTTTTTGGTCTAAAGCCAAACTCTCCACTGTGTATCCTATTCTTTTGCATCTATACAAAGACACCAGCATTTCTGTCTTCTGTATAATCACTTTCCTACTCTGTTAGATAATTCTTTTTTAAAAAAATATTTTTTAGTTGTTGATGGACCTTTATTTTATTCATTTGTATGTGGTGCTGAGAATCAAACCCAGTGCCTCACACATGCTAGGCAAGCAGGCTACCATTGAGCCACAACCCCAGTCCTAGATAATTCGTTTTTAAAGAAAAAAAGTGTGTTTTGGGGGTGATATCAGGGATTGAACTCAGGGGCACTCAGCCACTGAGCCACATCCTCAGCCCTATTTTGTATTTTATTTAGAGACAGGGTCTCACTGAGTTGCTCAGTGCCTTGCCATTGCTGAGGCTGGCTTTGATCTCGTGATCCTCCTGCCTCAGCCTCCCAAGCTGGTAGGATTACAGGCATGTGCCACTGTGCCTGGCAAAGAAAAAGTGTTTTGAGAATGGTGAGTCAGTATATAAATGTATCATCAGTTTTTGAAGTATTTGAACATTGAGGAATGCGAAGAAGTAACTTTTGAAATTTATCATGTCTCAGCTCATTGGACCTTGATGCAGAATAAGAAACTATCTTTCCTGAGGTTTTAAAACAAAATCAAAAGCAAAAAATACATGGCATGATCTATTTTTTACTATACAGTGCTATAGGAACCAAAAATATTTCACTAAGTCTGTTTAATGCATAGATTGAAATGCTTTTTGTGCCTCCCTCCTCTTCCCCCACAAATCAAAGTTTCTTTGGAAACCCAAACTATGTTTTTCCCCCTCTACTTTTTAATGTTTTTGTATTAACTTCTTATATTATTTTGTGCTATGTTATACAAAATATTTTGCAGAACATGTTCATGATCAGATGATTTTAAAATATATTTATGAATGTTTTAAGTGGAAGTATGTCTTTTACACACACACACACACACACAAAAAAAAAAAAAAAAAAAAAAAAAAACAACCTTTGCAGAAAAGGCAGCTTGGTAAAGTGTTTGCTAGTCAGTGTGTGGACTACTGCCTGCATGCTTCCAAGAATTCTATTTCTTCATCTGTTGCTTGCCTAAATCATCTGCAACTGCAGAGGTAGTTTTCTAACCATGTTTTCTAGAAGTGTTTCAGGGACAGGATTTTTTTTTTTATCTGATTCAAGTATGACATTTTTACCAGAAGGTTCTATGGCTTAATAAAGATTTGCCAAATATCTATTTACTGTCAAATAATTAGTCTTATTGTAGTTATTCTTTTGGTTCTTATTTTATCAATGGATACATAGATTTTAAGTTTATTATATAGTTATTCTCATGCAAATTTGAACCCTTATTTTAATTATAATAGGCTATTTAAAAAGCATTATTATTTTTATATTACAAGGATTAGCATTCAGTAGAAGTAATCCAATCAGAAGATAAATGCAGTGAAGAGTGAAGAGATTTTTTGATTTGAGTTGTTTTGGTTTTCTTTTGCTTTTTTATCTGTATTGAGCATTGAACATTAAATGTGCTTGGGTAGATTCAAATGTAGACTACTTTGGCCATGTCTGTCCCTACCCTTACTTACAATGGTCTTAAGCTGTGAGCTGGCCTAACTTTGGTAGGTGGGCAGTAAAGATAGTGATAGTCAGCCTTGAAATGGCATACATTCATACAACATCAGAGCTTATAAAAATTAGATTCCTGAAAAGTTTATACCCCTTGTTTTATAGTGGTAAAGTAGGGTCTCAGGAAGGAAAAGTGACCATTTAGCGTCACATATAGACCTAATTTCCTGCTGTCATCTCTGATGACATGCTTCTTGGGCTGTCTCTGTCAGTAAGGCTAACCATGTGGAGCTGTCTTGGGATATATTTCAATGAGAAATTCTCTTAAGGATCACATGGTTTGCCGCAGTCTGGCTGGGCACAGAATCATGAGCCACTCACAGCTTTGTAGATTCAAACAGCAATTCTTTATTCCCGAACTCACACCAGCCCTCTACAAACACATTCTGGGGAAATCCACGTTCTGCCGCAAAATTCACGTACTCCACCAGGCTCTAATCAGCAGGATACGCCCTATTCCTGGCAGGGTACACCTTAAACCTGGAACCATCCTAAACCCAAGGACAGGATACTCCCTAAAACCTGATCCTCCCTAAACCCAGATCCGCCCTGGTCCTTGAGCAAGGTCACCTTACTCAAGAATACATGCAGTGTCACAGCGAATGTCCAAGGCAAGTCCATTTCCATGAGTCCTTCCTCTAAGCAACATGGGGTAAGGTACGCTGGCAAGGAAATTTCGACGCGTCATTCCTACTTGGCAATGGCTCTCAGCAGTTGTTAAGATCCAGCACCAAAGACTTAAGAGTTGGAGGCAGATCTCTGGCTGATGCTAGAATCTTTCTTCTCTTCTCATTCCGTTTATAACCTCTGTTAGAAGTTTCTTTGAACCTAATGAACAGGCTGGAGGGAACGTTCCCATCCATCCCTCCTGACCCATTAGGACATAGTGCTTTCTCTCTGTAGGGCACAGCAATAAGGCTCCATCTTGGAAGTAGGAAGAGCAGACCTCATCAGACACCAGACCTGCCAGCAATTTGATCTTGGACTTCTCAGCCACTGAAACCACAAGAAATTAATGTCTTGCTTATGAATTTTTTAAAATAAGGTTTCTGTAATTGACAATTAGGAATCATATGTATTTGTTATGTACACCATGATATTTTGAAATGTACAGTATGTTGTGAAATGTCTAAATTGAGCTAATTAACATATGCATTACTTCATAATTTTTTTGTGGTAAGAACACTTAAAATCTATTCTTACCAATTTTGAAGAATATAATGCTTTGCTATTAATTGTAGTCTCCATATTGTGCAGTGCATTGCTTGAAGTTATTCCTTACTAAAATTTTGTATCTTTTGACCAATATCTTCCTAATTCCTACCCACCCCAGCTTTGGTAACCACTATTCTCTCTACTTATGTGGGTTCAAGTCTTTTAGATTCAGTATAGGAGAGAGAGCAGGTGATGTTTTTCTTTCCATACCAGACTTAATTTGCCTTAACATACATTCTCTTTGTGTTTATTTTCCCATCATCCATGTGAAATGATTTCCTTCTTTTTGAAGGCTAATTAGTACTCCATTGTGTATATGTACCACATATTCTTTATTCATATTTTGTTTACACTTAGGTTGCTTCCACGTCCTGTTGTCGACGATGCTTCACTGAACATAATAGTGCAGATTATTTCTTTGACATATTTATTTATTTATTTTTGATTATATACCCATCAGTGGTGGGATCTATTTTAAATGATGTTGTTGGTTCTATTTTATTTGGTGCCCTAGCTATTCTGCTACATGAAGAAGAATGTAATTAGACCTTTACCTTATACCATATAGAAAAAATAAACACAAAATAATTATGAAAGACAAATGTAAGACCTGAAACTGAATGCTACAAGAAGAAAGTAAGGGGAAATGACATTTGTTTGGGCAGTTATAGTTTTGGATATGAGCCCAAGCAACAAAAGTAAAAATACACAAATGAGATTATAGCAGACTAAAATGTTTCTATCCAACTAAGGCAACAATCAACAAAATAAAGAGACAACCTATGGAATGGAAGAAAATACTTAGAAATCACATATTTTATAAGGGTTAAAGTCTAAAATATATAAGATATTCAACTCAATATTAGGAAAAAAACCCCAAGAACTTGATTTTAAAATGGGCCAAGGATCTAAATAGATTTTTTTTCAAAATAGGACATACAAGTGGTTAACAAGTATATGAAATTATGCACAACATCAGGAATTGCCAGAGAAATGCAAATTGATATAACATTGAAATATTAATTCACACGTGTCAAAATAACCCTTATGAAACATAACATTTTATTGGAGAGAATGTGGAGAAAAGGGAACTCTAACATTGTTGGTGGGACTATGAATATTAGTACAACTATTTCACTAAACAGTATGAAGGGTACTTAAAAAACTAAAACTAGATTATTCCCTGCATAAAAATATGCACTTACGCCTTTCATCGAAAACTTTTTTTTAAAACATTCTTTCTCTAGATGTGGTCTTTAATAGCAAAATATTTGGACCATTCCTGCTATTCTGCCACTTTTCCTTATCAGATTCTTATTATTGTATATTTGCTAATTTCTTTCATAACAAAAACTTGGCTACCAACAACCTCAATGTAAGTACTTCTTTGTTTAGTCTTCAAATACACAAGAAAATGGTTGCAGGATTGCTATACCAGGTACCTTGTCCAAAAAAGCAAACCTACTTAGTAAAATTCAAGACTAATGTTTTTTTCTTAAGAATGAGGGCAAGACCAAGCATAATGGTGCAAACTTGTAATCCCAACAGCTTGGGAGGCTGAGGCAGGAAGATCCCAATTTCAAAGCCAGCCTTAGCAACTTAGGCTCTGAGCAAATTAGTGAGACCCTGTCTCAAAAAAATAAAAACAGCTGGGGATGTAGCTCAGTGTTTACATATCCCTAGGTTCAATCCCTGGTACCAAACTAAAAAGAAAACAAAACAAGAATGAGGATGCCCCAATTGCCAAGTATTAGACATCCTAATCAAAGATAAGAAAATTTAAAAGCCATATCAGATAAAAAGGGAAACTGCAGACAACATAACCATGTAATAGAAGATTCTGTAAAGTTCACAAAACAAATTTACTAGACTTTAGTAAGTGATTTTAACAAGGTCAAAAATGGACCAGTCTGTAAAAATCAGTTATATTTTTGCATACCAGCAATAAAACAGAATTTGAAACTGCTTTTTAAAATACCATTTAAAACTGTGTCTAGCTTTTAAGATCTCTTTCTTACATTTATTTCACCAAAACCTATTTGGTCCTGAGACAAATTTTTCATTGCTCTGTGACTCAATTAAAATGAAGTTCACACAAAATGCCAACCAAGCTAAGAGATCTTGACTGACACTGGGTAATACTTTATACATGGAATTGTGTAATAATATTGTCAGACCTATGCATTCAAAGTCAATATTGTGTGCAATATCATTAAAATATTTTATGGTTAAAAAATTACCATTTAAAATATAAGATTTTAAAATATAAGATTTGACAAAATTAAAATATAAGATTTGACAAAATCTATATGTTTTGTACAACAAACTCTAAAACATTGCTAAATGAAATTAAAGAAGACCTGAATATATTCAGTGAAATGATTGTTCATGGATTAGAATACTTTTTATTGTTCAGCATGATTTTTGTCTATTGAATGCAACTCCTATTAAAAGTGCAGCAGTGCTGGATATAAGGGCCCATTCCATTGACTCTGGAAGCTGAGGAGGGAAGATTTAAGTTTGAGGCCAGCCTCAGCAACTTGTGAAGACTATCAGCAACTTAGCAAAAACCCTGTCTCACCTGTCTCAATGTAAAAAAACAAGAAGGTTGAGGTTGTAGTTCAGTGGTAAAATTCTCCAGGGTTCAATCCCCAGCACCATCACCATCACCAAAAAAGAGAGAGAAAAAGAAAAGAATAAAACCAGAAATACAGAAAACAAAATGATAAAAAGAAATCAATGGTGATGCATGCTGATAATCCCAGCTACCCTGGAGGCTGAGTCAGGAAGTTTGCTTGAGCCAGGAATTTGAGATCAGCCTGGACAACATAAAAAAAAAACCCATCTCAAAATCAAAGCTGGATATGGTGATGAATACCTGTAATCCAAAGGATTTGGAGATCTGAGGCAGGTAGATGGCAAATTTAAAGCCAGACTATGCAAATTAGCATGACCCTTTCTCAAAATAAGATATAAAATGGCTGGAAATATAGCTCTGTGAAAGAGCACCCTTAAATTCAATCCCCAGTACCATATAAAACAAAAATGCAAATTACAGGAAATATTTGTAAAACATTTATGTAGTAAATGTATTTGAATGTAGAAGAATATATAAAGTACTCTTTATCTGGAATAATGTGACAAATAATCCATTAAACGGGCAGAAATTTAGACACTTCAGAAAAGAACATATGTAAACTAACAATAAGCGCATGCAAAGATTCTCAACATCATTAGTCATCAGACAAATGAAATTAATATTCCAGTGTGACACTGTTATATCTCTGTTACCATGGCTACAAACTAAAAGGATGAAATTGTATTTTTTTTTTTTTTTTTGGTGAGGGTGACTTGCTGATGGGAATGTAATATGGTATAAACATTTGAGAAATCAATTTTTTTATACCCTTATCATAGGACCCTACAGTTTCACTCCTGTGTATTGATCCAGGGAAATTAGAACCCCAATAAAAAGTGTTTTCATGAAAGTCCCATGTACTTTTCATATGTATGTATACATAACACATCCATATGTATACATTTCTATATACATTCATACACATATGTGTGTGGATATGTGTATACACACACACACACACACACACACACATATATATATATATGTATGTATATATATATATCTTCACAGAGATATCTTGTTTTGCATTTAGCAGTGTCTCTTGAATATGACTCCATATTAGTTCATAGGGGTAGTCTTTATTTTCTTTTTACAGGTACTTACATCTACACTATACAACTATACTGTAGTTTTTCAGCCAATCTGTGTTGTATGTGCTTTTAGGTGGTTTCCAGTACTTTGATATTTCTGACATTTAGTGCTTACAAATATTTATTTAGTGGTGTATCATATCTTCACCTTTCCCACTGTGTTTTTTAAAAATTAAATACTGAAATTCCAAATGTACTTGGATATATTTATCAATTTTTTATTATGTTGTGCTGGCTTATTTATATGCCAGTATTACACTTATTTAGTCACAAAGGCTTTATAGTACATTTTAATAATCTAGATAGAGCTAGTCTCCCTCCTTTGTTCTTCTCATTTGAGGTTTTTCTTATTATTGTTACAAGTTTATTTTTCTGGCATATAGCCACTAACCAATAAATATTTGGGTCTTTACTGCAAAATGTCAGGAGTACTCTCTTCTCATAAATTGGTTGTGAAGGCAGTTACAAAATGATGTCAGTGATGACAGCATTATAGACATAAGAATATAACCATTTAGACAGACTGCTTTAAATAATAGAGTTGTCTGATTGTGTTTATGTTTTAGACCTTGACATTAGATATGTTAGAGAAAATTTATTTATTGAAGGTAAAATCTTTAAGAAGAAAAAGAGAAACCTCTATTACAGAACAGCTGGTGATTCCATTGTTTAAAAAGAAGAAATGGGAAAAAATTAAATCAGAGCTGTGTTCATATGTATGTATCCTACAGTGATACATATGCTCGTTCATACGTTAAAAGTTCATTGCCTTATTAAGTGTAACTACATGACTGCCTACCATAAACAAGGTAATTTGGGATTAGAACAGTGTTCTAAAAGAATTTTGGGGTCTTAATACTTTGATATTTTTGGCTTAAGGACACTGTATTGCCCTAACCAAAAAAAAAAAATCAATATCCTGAGTTACTAAGGAGGAAGCAGTTTCATATCTTATAACAGTCATTCCCAAAGTATGTTCCTCACAGACTGCTGATCCTCTCTTAGGATTCTATGGGTGGTCTGCCAGCTGGTTTCTTGAAATACTAGGGTTTACGATATGACAGTGTCTGTAGTCTGTTTTATTGCATGGATTAATAATTTACTCACAACATTTCTAAGGTATTTTCTCTGGTGCCATTGTCCCCAAAAATAATGATGATGTTTCTTTTCTATGGTGTAGTGAGTATAAGTGGAGTTGGTGATTCACTCATTCATTTTTCTTCTCATGAAATAATCCACAGTGTGAAATTGAGAACTCTTACTTTAGGAACTCAAGATGTATGTATGATCATTAAAGTTTTGAGAAGTTTATCAATAGCAATTTCAAATATTTAATTAATTTTTAAACAGAAATCTTAGTTTACATGCTTTAAAATTATTCTTCTGATGATCAGAGATTGGTGGTTTGATTTTCTAACCGGAAGAATTACACCCAAGAACCTAAGATCTAAGAACTTTAGATCTGAGAATATTCTTTCAGGTGCCAGCATAGGGATCACCTGGCTTCAAACCCAACCAGCCTGGGTTTATTCCTAACCCCATCACCCAGTAACTGAGACTTTGATCAAGTTATTTTCCATCTCTGAAACTATCTTGTCATTTAAAAAATTTTTATTTGCCCTTTTTAGATATAGATGATAAATATTTTGACATGTTATTCTTACATGTAATATAACTTCCTATTCTTATGGTTGTACATAATTTGGAGATACTCTGGTTAGGTATTCATATATAAATATAGTAAAGTTATGTCTAATTAATTCTACCATCTTTCCTATTGCCATTCTCCCTCCCTTCCCTTCATTCCCCTTTGTCTAATCCAATGAATTTCTTTTCTTCACCTGCCCCCTTATCGTGTGTTAGCATCTGCATATTAGAGAGCATTCCGCCTTTGTTTTTTTTTTTTTTTTTTTTTTGGCATTGGCTTATTTCACATAGCATGATAGTCTCAAGTACCATCCATTTACCAGCAAATGCCATAATTTCATTGTTCTGTATGGCTGAATATTATTCCCTTGTGTATAGGCACTACATTTTCTTTATCCATTCATCTGTCGAAGGGCACCTAGGTTGGTTCCATAGCTTAGTGAATTGAGCTGCTATAAACATTGATGTGGCTATGTCACTATGATATGCTGATTTTAAATCCTTCGGGTATACCAAGGAGTGGGATAACTGGGTGAGTGAGTGAGTTCCATTTGTGAGTTGGTGGTTCCATTCCAAGTTTTCTGAGGAATCTCCATACTGCTTTGCAGAGTGGTGGCACCAATTTGCAGTCCCACCAGTGATGTATGAGTGAGCCTTTTCCCCCACATCCTTGCCACCAAATATTGTTACTTGTGTTCTTGAAACTTGCCATTCTGACTTGAGTTGAGATAGAATCTCAGAGCGGTTTTAATTTGCAGTTCTCTAATTGCTAGTGACGTGGAACATTTTTTCGTATATTTGTTGACCAGTCATATTTCTTCTGTGAAGTGCCTGTGCAGTTCCTTTGCCCATTTATTGATTGGGTTATTCGTGGTTGGTTGGTTGGTTTTCTGGTGCTAAGTTTTTTGAGTTCTTTATATATCCTGGAGATTAATGCTCTATCTGAGGTGCAGGTGGCAAAGATTTTCTCCCATTCTGTACGTTCTCCCTTCACCTTCTTGATTGTTTCCTTTGCTGGAAGAAACTTTTTAGTTTGATACCATCCCATTTATTGATTCTTGATTTTACTTCTTGTGCTTTAGGAGTCTTGTTGAGGAATTTGGTTCTTAAGCCAACATGATGGAGAGTTCGGCCTACTTTTTCTTCTCTGATCTAATGGTCCTTGATCCACTTTCAGTTGAATTTTGCATGGGGTGAGAGATAGGAGTTTAATTTCATTTTGATACATATGGGTTTCCGGTTTTCCCAGCTCCATTTGTTGAAAAGGCTATCTTTTCTCAACGTTTGTTTATGGCCCCTTTGTCTAGTATGAAATCACTGTATGTGGGTTGTCTCTGTGTCTTCTCTTCTGTACCACTGGGCTTCATGTCTGTTTTGGTGCCAATACCATGCTGTTTTTGTAACTACAGCTCTGTAGCATAATTTAAGGTCTGGTATTGTGGTGTCTCCTGCTTCACTTTTCTTGCTATCCTGGGCCTCTTATTTTTCAAAATGAATTTCATGACTGATTTTTCTATTTCTATGAATACCGTCATTGGAATTTTGATAGGAATTGCATTAAATCTGTACAGAGCTTTTGGTAGTATGGCCATTTTGAGAAAATTAATTCTGCCTATCCAAGAATATGGGAGATATTTCCATCTTCTAAGGTCTTCTTTAACTTCTTTCTGAAACTATTCTTATCAGTAAAATATTAAAAGGATTTGTTATACCATGTTTATCTTCCTACTGTAGTACTTGACACATGCATTTATTCAATCAATTTATTAAGTATATACTCTAATGCTAGATGCTAAAAATTAATAATGGGATAGGATGTGATTTCTGACCTTAAGTTATTTTGAAGATGAGTGGTGGAGATAGACAAGATTCTACTCTTTTGGCACAGTGCAACCATTTATTTAGTAGGGCTCTGGACACTCTGAGAACCAGGGAGTTAGGTAAGGTTTCTTAAAGGATATGTATCCTGAACTGAATTTGAGGGGTTGAGTAGGTGTTAGCTAGACAATGGTTGGGGAGATTGTTCAAGACTGATGGAGCAATAGATTCAAATTCATAGCAGCAGTATAGAAATCATTCGGCCCATTGCAGTGATCAGTAACTTGGCAGTGGAGTAAGAGACGGTAGAGATTTGGACAGGGGCTTAAGAAGTCAGCAGATGGAAACATTGACTGTACTTCACTACTCTTTCTTCAATTTTTATATCACTTGTATTATAATTTTAGATAATTAGATGAATTAAAGGGAACTGAAGCAGCTCACCTGGAATGAAACAGTTTAGCTCACTCTGTTACAAATTAAATACAGGATATATGTCCTTTTCTTGACTCATATACCTGAGTGTAATAACTCTGCTTATAATTTGCGTCATTCTGAATTTTCCCAGTTTTTGAAAAGCAATTGAATTGTTCTTGAAAATTCCAAATTGTTAATAACTTCAGTGCAAATTCGTTATGTTCACGTGGAGTAAGAGTTTCAGTGTCCAACATGTCCTACCAATTATAAATGATGATTTTTGTCAGAGACTATTGCATGATTATAATCTGGTGGAACTTACTTACGAATTTCTCCCTCTCCCTCCCTCCTTTCCTCTCCCCCCCCCCTCGCCTTTATTTGTGTCTTCTTTGTAATCTGCCTTGGATTTTGGACTTTGTTGTTAAGAGGTAAGTCTTCCAGAAAAGTGTGTTTTTATGTAATAATCCAAATAACCCAGTAAGACAGAAAAGATTGTTTTTGCGTGAGTTGAATGAACTGTGTACACACTTCTTTTAATATTCTGAAACAGAGAGCAGTACTATTTTGTAAAATCTTATTTTTAACAGAAAGTGGAGAAAAGAATAATTCTTTAATAAAAGTCAAGTATTAGGGGTGTATAATTTATCTAGTAAGCCCTAAAAGCTAGTTTTCCGTAATATGAATATCAGCTCTGTTCTAGGGACATGGCAAGCTGTCTAGGTATTTTGTGGGTATGTTGTAGGCTTTTAGCATACATTACCAGTATAGGGAGAGATCACACTGAATGGATTCTTAAGCAAGTTTGATAGTGGTTTTGAATTTTTCTTTTTTAATTAAAAAATTAATTCACATTTTGTGTTCTATACCATAATGTTTCTGTGGATGTTTTAATGTAAAATCATCTTTTATTCATTCTCTAATAAAGTTGGTACCTCCTGAAGATTGCCACATTTATTCTTTAGCTTCTCTTATGCTGATGTATAGGCTTGCCTACACATGTTTGTAAAAGTCTGTAGTCATCTTATTATCCTAAGGAGTAGGAGTTGCTATTATGTCACATTTTAACTGAAGAAAATGGAGCCCAGAAAGACGCAGTTACTAAGTCCTGAGAATATTCAGATATTTCTTGTAGTGTCCTATTGGTACAACATATTTAATTTTACATGGTTTTCTGAATTGTGAGGAGAAAATATTTGGATTATGAAAAAGTGAAAGATAAGGATAAAGACATGTTTTTTTCCTTTGCATTTTCTACTCTTCCAGGAAATTTCCATTTTATAAATAGTTTTTCTTATTTGCAAAGTTGCCATTTACTGTTCATTAATTTTGAAGATTATGGTCAAATTTCCAACTTTATCCTTAGTTGGCTGTTGCCATTTTCTGTGTCCTCATTTGTTCATTCATATTTCTCATTAAAGGTTGTCATCTCTGTTTCTCCCAAAATAATCTGAAGCTACTTCTATGTATTCCTTCTTCTGCCTACCTGATGTGCTAGTCTGGACCAGTTTTCTTCCCACCAGGGAGTTCCCTTTGAATGGCTGGGACTTATAATTCTTTAGGTTTCAAATCTTACTTAAAATGTCATCTACTTACAGAGGTATTTCTTAACACCCTTTCTACTATGAGTGTCTTAACACCCTTTCTAATATGAGCATTAGACTCCATTTCAGTGAATTGTTTTCTTGGGCTTTTTTTTGGTCATTTATTTTGACTCAAAAATATTATATTTGTTTATGTATTTTCTATCATAACGAACTTGCTTCTACATCGGGACCATGGCTATTTTTTTTCTCACTATAGCACCCTACCTCCTACCTCCTAGTGGCTACTATTTCGTAGGTATCCAATAAATATTTAAATAAATCGAAACAGATTGAATGCAAAAGCTTGCTTTAGTCTTGCTTCTATAGGACAATAACCAAATAACCACCAGTTCTCTAGTGAGATTTGTTTGCTAAAATTTTTAAACAGAAACAGATTTTACATCAGGACATTGAGGCCCAATTTGTTGCCTACACATATAAGGCAGGAAAAGATCTCTCACAAAGAGGAGTGAGATAATAACTTAAATGAAAGGAGTTAAAAGCTTGTAACTTGTTGTGGGTTTGTTTGAATTTCCTTATCAATGTCAAAATTTTAAATTAAGATACATGTTCAAATTGTGGAGCTTCTTTGTCATTCAGCATGATTATTAGTGATCAGTATCATGTAGTTTACTATTTGAGATCAAACGAGAATATAGTAAAAACACAATGTTTAATGTGTTGTGCTTATACTTTGCATTAGAAAGGGTAAAAACACTGTTAGAAAGGGTAAAAACACAGAAAATAAATGTCAAAGTCTTTATGCCTAGCTCTCTGGAAAAATAAACCAGGGAGATCTCAAGATTGAGACCATTGTAGTAAACCTAGGGAGACACTATAAAATAAACTTTTAAAAAAGGATCAGACATATCTCAGGTGTCGAGCACTTGCTAGTATGCACAAGGCCATGGATTCATGGAAAAAGAAATTGTGTGCTCTCCTTCCTTCCTTCCTTCCTTCCTTCCTTCCTTCCTTCCTAACTTCCTTCCTTCCTTCCTTCCTTCCTTCCTTCCTTCCTTCCTTCCTTCCTTCCTTCCTGCTGTTTTGAAGTTTAAATTATTATCTTTGTAATGTATTTTTAAATTAGAGCTTTATAGTTATATATCATAGTTGAGTTTATCCCAACAAAATCACACACGCATGGAATTTGATTTCAGTTTACGATCTCCCCATTTTCCTCCCATCCTCTCTCCCCTTCTCCCTCTACTCTGCTAGACTTCCTTTCGCTCATCTATTTATTTATATTTGATTGGTTCTTTTTACTTATACATAAAGGTGAAATTCTCTTTGATATATTTATACATGCACATAACATGATTTTATAAAAATGCATTCCTCATTGTCTCCCCTTTCCCATTCCTCCACTCTCTGCCTCTCGATCTCCTTATTCTGCACTATTGATCTTCCCCATATAATCTTTATGATAGCCTGTCTTTCCCTTCTCCTCATGTTTATTTTACTCTAGCTTCTACATATGATAAAAAATATTAGACCTTCAAGTTTCTGAATTTGGCTTAGCATGATGTTCTCCCTTTCCATCCCTTTACCAGCAAATGCCATAATTTCATTTTTCCATAAGGCCAAGTACAACTCCATTATATGTCTGTACTGCAATTTCTTAATCCATTCATGTATTGACAGGCATCTGGACTGATTCCATAATTTAGCTGTTATGAATTGTGCTGCTATAAACATTGAGGTGTCTGTATGGCTATAGTATGTGGATTTTAGTTCTTTTGGGAAAATACCAGGGAGTGGGATAGCTTGGTCAGATGATGGTTCCATCTGTAGTTTTTTAAGGAATATCTATACTGCTTTCCAAAATAGTTGTATAAGACTGCAGTCCCATCAACACTGTACAAATGTACCATTTTCCTCACATCCTTGTCAACAGCTGGGTTTTTTTTTTTTTTGTATTTTTAATTATTGCCATTCTGACTGGAGTAAGATGAAATCTTAGCATAGTTTTAATTTGCGTTTCACTGATTGCTAGAGGTGTTGAATATTTTCTCATATATTTTTCAACCATTTGTATTTTTTCTTTTGAGAAGTTTCTGTTTAATTCTTTTGTCCAGTTACTCATTGGGTTATTTGATTATTTTGGTGTTAAGTTTTTTGAGTTCTTAATATATTCTGGATGTTAATATCTTATCAGAAGATTGGGGTAAAGATTTCCTCCTATTCTGTAGGTTGTCTCTTCATGTTTTCCCCATTTACCATCATATTGGCTTTGGGTTTGTTCTATATAGACCTTATGATTTCTCAAGTGTTTTTATCATTAATAGATGCAGAATTTTATGGCAAAATTTTTGCATCTCTTGAGATGACCATGATTTTTTATCATTTATTCTATTTATGTGGTGAATTATACTTATTGTTTGCATATGTAAAACCATCCTTGCATTCCTAGATTGGAAGCAGCATGGTCATGAAGTGTAAACTTCTTAATATGTTGTTGAAAATGATTTGCTAATAGTTTATTAAGGATTTTTTTGTATCTAGGTTCATTAGGGGTATTGGTCTGTAGTTTTCTTTCCTTGATGTGTTCTTATCTAGTTTTGATATCAAGGAGATAATAGCTTCCTACAGTGAATTGGAAGTGTCCCATTTCTTTCTGTTTTATGGTATAATATTAGGAACACTGGCATTAGTTTTTTGTTAAAGGTCTGGTAGAACTCAATTGAGAATTCATCCGAATTTGGGCTTTTCTTTGTTGGAAAACTTTGTATTACTTCTTCTATCCCCCTGCTTATGTTTGGTCTGTTTAGGTTTTCTGCATCTTTTTGGTTAATTTAGACCAATTATATGTATCTAAAAATGTATCCTTTTAATTTATATTTTCTCTTAATTGAAGTATACGTTTCCAAAATCGCCCCTATTTTCTGGATATTTTGGAGCTTCTGGATATTTGTGATGACTTGAATTTCTCCTATTTATTTTGTCAATTTAGGTTCTCCCTGCTTCTCTATTTTTTTATGGTGGTTTTGGTAAGCATTCATTAATCTTGTTTATTCTCTCAAAGAACCAACTCTTCATTGATCCTTTGTATTTTCATTTATAATTCTCTATTTCCTTGACTCTGGCTCTGGTCTGAATTATTTCTTCCCTTCTATGGTTTTGTAATTGGTTTGTTCTTGTTTTTAGTGTTTCATAGGTTGTGGTTCATTGTATTACTGCTCTTTTTGATTTGATTCTAAGAATTTTGAAAATTGCTCCCCTGATTACTTTTGGCACCCTTTTATCATTCCTAAGTGTATTATTCAATCTTCATGTGTTTATATTGTTTCTGTAGGTTGTGTGTGTGTGTTTTCTAATTTCATTTCATTATAATCTGATAAAATCAAAGGAACTATAGTGATTTTTTTAACCTAAGAGTCTCTTTTTTTATTATTTGTTCAAAACATTACATAGCTCTTTACATATCATATTTTATACATTTGATTCAAGTGGGTTATGAACTCCCACTTTTCCCCATTTACAGATTGCAGAATCACATCAGTTACACATCCATGTTTTTACATACTGCCATACTATTGTCTGCTGTATTCTGCTGTCTTTCCTATCCTCTACTATCCCCCGCTCCTTCCCTCCCCTCCCATCTTCTCTCTCTACCCCATCTACTGTACTTCATTTCTCTCCCTTGTTTTTTCCCCCCTTTCCCTTCACCTCCTCTTATAAGTAATCTTGTATGACCATGAGGGTCTCCTTCCATTTACATGCAATTTCTCTTCTCTCTCCCTTTCCCTCCCACCTCTCGTCCCTGATTAATGTTATTCTTCTTCTCATACTCTTCCTCCTTGCTCTGTTCTTAGTTGCTCTCCTTATATCAAAGATGACATTTGGCATTTATTTTTTAGAGATTGGCTAGCTTCACTTAGCATAATCTGCCCTAGTGCCATCCATTTCCCTGAAAATGCCATGATATTGTCATTTTTTAGTGCTGAGTAGTACTCCATTGTGTATAAATGCCACATTTTTTAATCCATTCATCTATTGAAGGGCATCTAGGTTGGTTCAACAGTCTAGCTATTGTGAATTGTGCTGCTATGAACATCGATGTAGCAGTGTCCCTATAGTACGCTCTTTTAAGGTCTTTAGGGAATAGTTCAAGAAGGGGAAGAGCTGAGTCAAATCGTGGTTCCATTCCCAGCTTTCCAAGGAATCTCCATACTGCTTTCCACATTGGCTGCTCCAATTTGCAGTCCCACCAACAATGAACAAGTGTACCCTTTTCCCCACATCCTCGCCAGCACTTGTTGTTTGACTTCATAATGGCTGCCAATCTTACTGGGGTGAGATGGTATCTTAGGGTGGTTTTGATTTGCATTTCTCTGACTGCTAGAGATGGTGAGCATTTTTTCATGTACTTGTTGATTAATTGTATGTCCTCCTCTGAGAAGTGTCTGTTCAGGTCCTTGGCCCATTTGTTGATTGGGTTATTTGTTATCTTATTGTTTAATTTTTTGAGTTCTTTGTATACTCTGGATATTAGGGCTCTATCTGAAGTGTGAGGAGGAAAAATTTGTTCCCAGGATATAGGCTCCCTATTTACCTCTCTTATTGTTTCTCTTGCTGAGAAAAAACTTTTTAGTTTGAGTAAGTCCCATTTGTTGATTCTTGTTATTAACTCTTGTGCTATGGGTGTCCTATTAAGGAATTTGGAGCCCGACCCCACAGTATGTAGATCAGAGCCAACTTTTTCTTCTATCAAATGCAGAGTCTCTGATTTGATATCAAGCTCTTTGATCCATTTTGAGTTAACTTTTGTGCATGGCGAGAGAAAGGAATTCAGTTTCATTTTGTTGCATATGGATTTCCCGTTTTCCCAGCACCATTTGTTGAAGATGCTATCCTTCCTCCATTGCATGCTTTTAGCCCCTTTATCAAATATAAGAAAGTTGTAATATTGTGGATTGGTTTCTGTGTCCTCTATTCTGTACCATTGGTCCACCTGCCTGTTTTGGTACCAGTACCATGCTGTTTTTGTTACTATTCTTCTGTAGTATAGTTTGAAGTCTTGTATCGCTATACCGCCTGATTCACACTTCCTGCTTAGAGTTGTTTTTGCTATTCTGGGTCTTTTATTTTTCCATATGAATTTCATGATTGCTTTATCTATTTCTACAAGAAATGCCTTTGGGATTTTGATTGGCATTGCATTGAATCTATAGAGAACTTTGGGTAATATCGCCATTTTGATGATGTTAGTTCTGCCTATTCTTGAACAGGGTATATTTTTCCATCTTCTATGATTTTCTTCTATTTCTCTCTTTAGGGTTCTGTAGTTTTCATTGTATAAATCTTTCACCTCTTTTGTTAGGTTGATTCCCAGGTATTCTATTTTTTTTTTTTTTGAGGATATTGTGAATGGGGGTGGTTGTCCTCATTTCCATTTCAGAAGTTTTGTCGCTGATATACAAAAATGCCTTTGATTTATGTGTGTTGATTTTATATCCTGCCACTTTGCTGAATTCATTTATTAGCTCTAGTAGTTTCGTTGTAGATCCTTTTGGGTTTGTTAGGTATAGAATCATATCACAGTGATAATTTAAGTTCTTTTCCTATTTTTATGCCTTTAATTTCTTTTGTCTGACTTATTGCTCTGGCTAGTATTTCGAGAACTAAATTTAATAGAAGTGGTGAGAGAGGGCATCCCTGTCTTGTTCCAGATTTTAGAGGGAATGCCTTCATTTTTTCTCCATGTAGAATGAAGCTAGCCTGAGGCTTAGCATATATAGCTTTTACGATATTGAGGTAAGTTCCTGTAATTCCTAGTTTTTCTAGTGTCTTGAACGTAAAGGGATGCTGTACTTGGTCGAATGCTTTTTCTGCGTCTTTCGAGATGATCGTGTGGTTCTTATAGTTAAGTCTATTGATGTGGTGAATAACATTTATTGATTTCCGTATATTGAACCATCCTTGCATCCCAGGGATGAATCCTACTTGATCATGGTGCACAGTTTTTTTGATATGCTTTTGTATTCGATTCACCAGAATTTTATTGAAGATTTTTGCATCTAAGTTCATTGGAGATATTGGTCTGTAGGTTTCTTTCTTTGAAGTGTCTTTGTCTGGTTTCGGGATCAGGGTGTTGTTGGCCTCAGAGAATGAATTTGGAAGAGCTCCTTCTTTTTCTATTTCTTGAAATAACTTGAAAAGTGTTGGTATTAATTCTTCTTTGAAGGTTTTGTAAAACTCCGCTGTACACGCATCTGGTCCAGGGCTTTTCTTGGTTGGTAGTCTTTTGATGGCTTCTTCTATTTCTTCTTTTGTTATTGGTCTGTTGTGTATATCTTCCTGACTCAATCTGGGCAAATCATATGACTTAAGAAATTTATCGATATCTTCACTATGTTCTATTTTATTGGAATATAGGTTTTCAAAATAATTTCTAATTTTCTTCTGTATTTCTGTAGTGTCCATTGTGATATTGCCTTTTTCATCCTGTATGGTAGTAATTTGAGTTCTCTCTCTTCTTCTCTTCGTTAGCATGGCTAAGGGTCTGTCGATCTTATTTATTTTTTCGAAGAACCAACTTTTAGTTTTATCAATTTTTTCAGTGTTTTTTTTTTGTTTATTTCAATTTCATTGATTTCCCCTCTGATTTTAATTATTTCTTGCCTTTTACTACATTTGCTGTTGTTTTGCTCTTCCTTTTCTAGGGTTTTGAGGTGAAGTGTGAGCTCATTTATTTGTTGGTTTTTACTTTTTTTGAGGAATGAACTCCAGGCAATGAATTTCCCTCTTAGAACTGCTTTTATTGTGTCCCATAGATTCTGATATGTTGTGTCTGTATTTTTATTTATCTCTAAGAATTTTTTGACTTCCTCGTTTATGTCTTCTGTAACCCATTGATCATTCAGTAACATATTGTTCATTTTCCAGGTGATGCAGGATTTTTCCTTCCTTCTTTTATCATTGATTTCCAGTTTCATTCCATTACGATCACATAAGATACATGGTATTATCTCCACACCTTTATATTTACTAAGGGTTGCCCTATGGCATAATATATGGTCTATCTTTGAGAAGGATCCATGTGCTGCTGAGAAGAACGTGTATCCACTTGATGATGGTTGATATATTCTATATATGTCAGTTAAGTCTAGGTTATTGATTGTGTTATTGAGTTCTATAGTTTCTGTATTCAACTTGTGTCTGGAGGATCTGTCCAATGGAGAGAGTGGTGTGTTGAAATCACCCATAATTATTGTGTTGTGGTCTATTTGACTCTTGAGCTTGAGGAGAGTTTGTTTTTCCAACGTTGCAGCACCATTATTTGGTGCATACATATTGACAATTGTTATGTCTTGTTGGTGAATGGTTCCTTTTAACAGTATATAGTGTCCTTCTTTATCCCTTTTGATTAACTTAGGTTTGATGTTGATTTTATTGGATATGAGTATGGCCACTCCTGCTTGCTTCCGAGGACCATATGAGTGGTATAATTTTTCCCATCCTTTCACCTTCAGCCTATGTATGTCTGTTCCTATCATATGAGTCTCCTGAAGGCAGCATATTGTTGTTTTTGTTTTTTTAATCCAGGTTACCAGCCTATGTCTCTTGATTGGTGAGTTTAAGCCATTAACGTTTATAGTTACTGTTGATATATGGTTTCTACTTTCAGTCATGCTTATTTATTTATTTTAATTTGGCTAGTTTTTCTCTTTGGTTATTTTTCCCCCCTTTTCTGAGTTACCTCCCACTGTTAGTTTTGGGTGCTATTTTTCAATTCCTCTTCTTGTAGTGTTTTGCTCAAAATGCCTTTCAGTGCTGGTTTTCTGGCTGCAAATTCTTTTAATTTTTGTTTATCCTGAAATATTTAATTTCATTGTCAAACCGGAAGCTTAATTTTGCTCGATACAGTATACTTAGTTGGAATCCATTATTTTTCAGCATTTGAAATACGTTGTTCCAGGATCTTCTCACTTTCAACATCTGTGATGAAAAATCAGCCGTTAACCTACTTGGTTTACCCCTGAATGTAATCTGCCTCCTTTCTCTCGTAGCTTTTAATATTCTCTCTTGGTTCTGTATGTTGGATATCTTCGTAATTATGTGTCTTGGAGTTGGTGTATTACTTTTTTGTATGTTTGAGGTCTTGTAGGCTTCCAGGATTTGGCAATTCATTCCATCTTTCATAAATGGAAAGTTTTCTAAGATTATTTCATTCAACAGATTGTTCATTCCTTTGGTTTGGAGCTCTATACTTTCTTCTATCCCAATGGTTTTTTTTATGACATCCCATATCTCTTGGATGCCTTACTCTTGATTTCTTACCACCCTTTCTGTGTTGACTATATTCTTTTCGAGTTGATGAACTTTGTCTTCATTATCTGATGTTCTGACTTCTTTTGATCTAGTCTGTTTGTAATATTTTCGTTTGAGTTTTTAATTTGCTTTATGGTTTCCTGCATTCCTAGGATTACTGTTTGATTTTTTTTTAAATCTGTATCTCCTGGTAGAGTTCATTTTTTCTACTTGAATTTGCTTATGCAATTCATTTTCAAAGTATTCTTTCATTGTTTGGACTTCCTGTCTAATGACTTCTCTAAGATTCCATTTCATCTGAGTCACGTATGCCTTGAGTTCTTTCTCTGTCCATTTTTCTGATGCCTCTAGGTTCTCCTGTAAATTTAAGTTGTCCTGCATTGTTTGTAATCCTTTTTTCCCCATGTTTTTTCATGGTGTTTACGTTACTTTGCAGCTCTGTTTAACTGCTGTGTTTCTATTTTCTCCTATAAATTTGTTTTGGTTTTGTATATCTCTGTGGTCTCCTTTGTGGTGGGAGACTATGCCTAGAAATGTTGGGCTTTATTGTAATTTAAAGCTGATTCATTCAATTCATTAAAGGCTTACGGATTCTGTATGCATATAGTGATTTGTTGTTTGGTCTTAGGACTTTTTGTTTAGGTTAGGTGCTATGATGGTATGAAGATTAGTATGTCTTGGCTACTTTGGAAGATTGCTCTACTGAAGGGGGATATTAACAGGCGATTGGATCAGGGTATTTGGTAATAGCTAGGTATTTTGGAGCCCTATAGATAGACTGGAAACAATCACCTATTTGCATTTAGACAATTACACATAATGGAAGACGTAATGCTTGGGATGCAAGTTAGGGGGAAGGGGAAGAAAGGAGTTCTTAAAGAGAAAGAGGGAGAGAGAGATAGGTAGAATAGAGGAGAATGGAAAGAACAATAAAACTTAAAAAGGGAAAAGAAAGAAGGAAGGGAAAAAAACTAATAAAACAGAAAATAAAAAAATAAAAATTAAAAAAATGAAGTCTTAGAGATCCATTTTCTTCTCTTCCAGTAGGCACAGCTGTGCCCTTCAAGCCGAGCTTCTGCCCTCTGTGCCGACAGCAGTCCCTGGGCATCTCTCAATCCTGTTAATCCAGAGCTGTTTCTCTTCTCTGGCCCCTCCTCTTCTTCCTCCTGCCTGCCAGCTAGACACCCCGCTCACCAGAGGCGCTCTCAAGGATCTGGTTACACTTGAAGCCCCACTGCGTGCCCTATTTCCCGAACGACTGAGCACTTTCTCTGTCATTCATTCAAACCCCAGGGCTGTGTAGCGGTGATCTGGGAACCGACAGTTTAATTTGTCCGGATCCCTTTGGTGGGCATGCCCCCGGGAACTCCGGGTAAGACCTTGGGTGTCACTGCTGGTGGTAGGGGGAGTTGGGGATCGAGAATCCCCTCTGCTGCCCTCGGCACCTACAGTCACACCCACACTGCTGGCGGTAGTGGGAGTTGGGGGTCAGGAGTCTCCTCTGCTTCCCTCGGCCCCTACAATCATGCCCACACTGCTGGCGGTAGTGGGAGTTGGGGGTCGGTAGTCTCCTATGTTTCCCTCAGCCCCTACAGTCACACCCACAGAGCTCTGGGTTGAGATTTTTGAGGTTTCCCGGCTGTATGTATCTGGTGGGTGTGGGAGTCACACACCTGCTAAAGCCGATTCTGCTGGGAAGGGATCCCGTCCACCGAACTCTCGTGTCGTCACCTCTCTGCTATGGCAGGCCCCAGACTCCTTGCCGGAGTGTCCCATGGGGGGGGGGGTGGGTCTGGCCTCTCTCTGGTCTGACCCAGTCTCGGTTGGTTTCAGTTCTGGTTCTCTGTTTCATGAAGGCTTGGTTAGTGACCTCTTCATAGGGTCCCTATGCAGCGCCTTGCTGAACCACTTCCTACTGTGCTGGTCGCCACTCAGCGGCGGCGAGTCTGGACCTCCGCGCCGCGTGGCAGAGATTCACTCATCTGAGATAAACTGTCACCTCGAATAATCCTACAAATTCCCCAGCAGGTCTCACTTCAGTGGAATTTTGCTAGAAGTTTCTCAGCAGGTAGAATCTGAATGTATTAATGCGCCTCTTTGTCCCCGTGATTGAGGAAGTACTGAAAGTGCTGCCTCCCCACCCGCCGCCATGTTGGGTCCCTCTCTTTTTGATCTAATCTATGGTCTGCTGTTTTGGACAAGGTACCTTGAGCAGCTGAAAAGAAAGTACATTCAGATCGTATTACATGAAATAATCTATAGATATCTGTTTGTCCATTCAATTTACATTACTTTTTAGGCATAAAGAATCTTTACTTAGTTTATGTCTGGATGACGTATCTGTTTGTTAAAGATGTGTTGAAATTACCCAGAATTATATTAGTGAAGTTTATCTTATTTTTTAAGTCAAGTAGTGTCTGTTTTATATAATTAGATCCAGCATTTATTATTATTATCAGAGAGAACATTCGGCCTTTGGTTTTTTGGGAGTTGCTCACTTCGGTTAGCATGATGTTCTCCACCTCCATCCATTTTTCTGCAAATGCCATAATTTTATTAGATTTTAATGCTAGGTACTATTCTATTGTGTACATATATCACAGTTTATTTATCCATTCGTCTACTGAAGGGCATCTAGGTTGCTACCACAATTTGGCTATTGTGAATTGAGCATTGTGAAATGAACATTGATGTGGCTTTGTCCCTGTAGTATGCTGATTTTAAGTCCTTTGGGTATCAACCAAATAGTGGGAAAGCTGGTTCCATTCCAAGTTTTCTAAGGAATCTCCATACTGCTTTCCAGATTGGTTGTACCAGTTTGAACTTCTACTAGCAATATATGAGTGTGCCTTTTCCCCCACATCCTCACCAACATGTATTGTTGTCTGTATTCTTGATAATTGCCATTCAAACTGGCATGAGATGAAATCTTAGAGTACTTTTGATTTGCATTTCTCTAATTACTAGAGATGTTGAAAATTGTTCATATAGTTGTTGGTTGATTGTATATCTTACTTCTAAGAAGTGTCTGTTCAGCTCCTTAGCTCATTTATTGATTGGTTTTTTTTTTTTTTTTTTTTGGTGATAAGTTTTTTGAGTTCTTTATATATCCTGGAGATTAGTGTGCTGATGTGTGTGTAGCATACCTTTGCTCCCAAAATATAGGCTCTCTGCTCACCTCATTGGTTGTATCTTTTGCTAGAAGAAGCCTTTTAGTTTCAGTCTATCCCGTTTATTAATTATTGATTTTATTTCTTGCAATTTAGGAGACTTGTTAAGGAAGTTGGGGCCTAATCTGACATGATGGAGATTTGGGCCCACTTTTTCCTTTATTAGGCATAGGATCTATGGACTAACTCCTAGGTCCTTGATCCACTTTGACTTGAGTTTTGTACATTGTGAGAAATAGGGGATTATTTTCATTTTGCTGCATATGGATTTTCAGTTCTCCCAGCATCATTTGTTGAAGAGGCTATCTGTTCTCCACTGTATTTTTTGGTGCCTTTGTCTAGTATGAGATAACTGTAATTATATGGGTTTGTCTCTGTGTCTTCTATTCTGTACTGTTGGTCTACATGTCTATTTTGGTGCCAATACCATGCCATTTTTATTACTATAATTTGTGACATAGTGAAGGTCTGGTATTGTGATACCTTCTGCTTCACTCTTCTTGCTAAGGATTACTTTGGCTACTCTGGGTCTCTCATTTTTCAAAATGAATTTTGTGATTGCTTTTTCTGTTTCCATAAGGAATGACATTGGGATTTTAATTGGAATCATATTGAGTATTTATAGCACTTTTGGTAGTGTGGCCATTTTGACAATATTAATTTTGTCTATCCAAGAGCATGGGAGATCTTTCCATCTTCTAAGGTCTTCTTCAATTTCTTTCTTTAGTGTTCTGTAGTTTTCATTGTGGAGGTCTTTCACCTGTTTTGTTGATTTCCAAGTATATTTTTTTTTAGGCTATTGTGCATTGAGTAGTTTTCCTAATTTACCTTTCAGAGGATTTATCATTGATATACGAATGCATTTGATATATGGGTATTAATTTTATATCCTGCTACTTTGCTGAATTAATTAATTCTAGAAGTTTTCTGGTGGAGTTTTTTGGATCCTCTAAGTATAGAATCATGTCTTCAGCAAATAATAATAGTTTGAGATCTTCTTTTTCTATTCATATTCGTTTAATTTCTTTCATCCAGTTGCTCTGGCTAGAGTTTCAAGAACCATGTTGAATAGAAGTGGTGAAAGAGGGCATCCCTGTCTTGTTCCAGTTTTTAGAATGTTTCCATTTATTCTCCATTTAGAATGAAGTTGGCCTTGGGTTTAGTATAGATAGCTTTTACAATGTTAAGGTATGTTCCTACCGTTCCTATTTTTTTCTAGTGTTTTGAACATGGAAGGGTGCTGTATTTATTTTGTCAAATGCTTTCTCTACATCAATTGATATAATCATATGATTCTTTAAGTCTATTGATGTGATGAATTATATTTATTGATTTCCATATGTTGAACCAACCCTGCATTCCTGGAATGAACCCCACTTGATCATGATGCACTGTTTTTTAATATGTTTTTATATGTGAATTGCCAGAATTTTATTGAGAATTTTTGCATCAATGTTCATCAGGGATATTGGTCTGAAATTTTCTTTCCTTGATGTGTGTTTGCCTGGTTTTGGTATCAGGATGATACTAGCTTTGTACAATGAGTTTTGAAGGGTTCCTTCCTTTTCTATTTCATGGAGTAATTTGGGGAGTATCGGTATTAATTCTTTGTTGATTTTATAGAACTCAATGGTGAGTCTGTCTGGTCCTGTGCTTTTCTTGGTTGGTAGGCTTTTGATGGCATCTTCTATTATTTTCCTAAATAATTATCTTATTCCTTTATTTAGTTTTCTGTGTATCTACCAATAATTCATATCCAGCTCTCAACAAATGTGGACCCCCTATCAATATAAAAACGTCATTTCTCACAATGACGTGTTTTGGGAATATCTTTCCCAGATCTTTCTGTCTGCTTGCTTTAGAAGTTGCTCATCCTGGGATCCACGGTCACATCATGGAAACTTCCTTTTATTTCCCTTGGACCCCTTACGTCCCACACAACTTCCTACAAAAGAGTAAACCACTGAAAGGGCATCCTTTTTCTTGGTTTATTCCCTTATTTTGCTGGATCACATTCTCTATTAGCCTTGTAAAAAGAGACTGTGATTGGTGTATTTGTATATAATTTGCATGTCTTAAATTACCTTACTCAATCTTGATAGATTTTAGCAGTGTGAAAACTTTTGGATTAGAAATTATTTAACCTCAGAATTTTGAAGACATTTCTCCATTATTTGCTAGTGTTCAGGGTTGTTAAGATGATATTCTAATTATTTAACATTTACAAGTGATCTGTTTTTCTGTTATCTCTGTAAATTTTCAGTATTGTTTGTCCTTGGAGTTCTGAAGTTTTATAATATGTCTGAAATGTTTTACATGACATGCTCCTCTCCTCCACCTTGGCTACTTCTCTGATTTCATCCCCCAAGCACTCTCCCATCTTTCAGTATGCTGTGGCCATGTTAGCTTCCCTTCTTTCTTCCAGCATGTTCAAGCACAGTCTTCCCTCAGGACCTTTGTACTTCCTATTCCCCCTGTATGGAGTATTGTCCCAGATATCTGTGTGATTCACCCTTTTATTTCCTCTGGATTCTGTCCAGATGTTACTTTAATAATGAGTACTGCTCTGATCTGATATGAAAAGTTTTTTAACTGTGTAAAATAACCTACAACATCTATCCCCAGCATACTTTTTTAAAAAAATATTTTTTAATATTTATTTTTTAGGTGCAGATGGACACAACACAATGCCTTTATATTTATGTGGTGCTGAGGATCGCACCCAGGTGCCGCCCGTGCTAGGCGAGCGCTCAGCCTCTGATCCACAATCCCATTGCCCCCCCCCCCCGCAGCATACTTTATCCTTTCTTAGTTCTTATTTTAGCATAGAAGTTAACATAACTTGTTAATTTATTATTTGTCTTTTCACCACTAAAATATAAGCTCCATGACAATATAAACATTTATATATTTTGTTCAATGTTATATCCCACTTCTCAAAAAATTATTATTCCCACTTCTCAAAAAATACTCATGAATGGATAAGTGAATATGATTTGGGATGGTCTTTTTTCATCCAACATGTCTAGCATTTAGTAGAGTTATTTGGAATATTATATTTTTATTTCTGGAATATTTTTTGAATTTTTTCTTTAATCATTTTTTTCTCCCTCTTCGAAAACTTCTGTTTTGAATGATGAATACATATCAATCCTCTAATTTTCTTTTTAACTTTTACATTTCTTGTCTTAATAATAATATACTATATAGTAGGACTAAGTGCTTCAGAAAAGCAAATAAAAGTGCTAAGTGGGGCTGAGGTTGTGGCTCACTGGTAGAGCACTTGCCTGCCACGTGTGAGGCCCTGAGTTTCATCCTCAGCCTCACAGAAAAATAAACAAAATAAAGTTGTTGTGTCCACATATAAGTACAAATATTTTTTTAAGAAGTGCCAAGTGAACTTTCTACCCATGGTTATTTGTGAATCTGTAATAAATACTTACCACTTGGCAATATCATAGCAAACTTAGACTTCTAAAAGAATGTCTTAAAGAATCGCTGTGTATTTTAATAATAGATCTGTTACAGACCATATGAAAAGTTATTTACCTATTTTTAAAAACAAAACATTTGAACTGGAATATTCATGGAATTTTATCAGAGTTTTATATCTTCATAAAAATTTTATTAAAACCTGCTAATTTTGCCTGAGTCCAATAATGGTGAATGTTGATTGGGCAATTATTTCACATATTTAGATATAGTTTACATGAAGAAACCATTAAATATTAGAAAATTAGCTATCTACTAGCTGTGGAATTAGGTGGAAACAAGGAATAATTGTCTGACAGACTTGTTCAAATCCTCTCTTCTTATTTTAATGTTGTGATTTACTGTTCCCTTGTATGTAAAATGTTTATCTGAAAAAAAATCTGTAAAATACTAGTATCACCTTAGCTTTACGTTTTTTTTCAAGGATTAGAAGAATAATTTTTCAGAAGTATGTGAATCAGTGAGACATTTCATAGTATACTCAACAAGTATTAGTTTATTCTTTTTGTTATAATTACTGATGCTGCCCTTTCTTTAATTAAGTTGTGGAATCTAGAATTACAGTGTTCATCAGTGGACCACATTATTTATTTGGCAGAGTACACTTTCCACCCATTTCTATTTTAAAATTTTCTGAAGAGAAATATTTTTAGAAGGTGACAAAGAGCATTCCACTTTAAGCATTTGAGGGGTAAAATGGTCCTGGCAAGTTTATCCTTGTTAAGTCTAAAGACTTCATGATATTGGATATCCTCAATTTATCCCTTCATCCCCTCTTTGCCCTAAATACTCCTGTATCCTATTTGGTTCATCTCTTAGATCTGTCTTGCCCTTTGCCTTTTAGCTGAGTGTGGCCATTAGGTCCTGAGTGGCATTAATGTAAAATCAGGGTTGGTTGTATCCCTGTCAGGTGAACTTCTCTAAGCTTCCAGGTTTGGGCAACTACTATATCCCCCTGCTTTTCTAAGCCTAGTTTTAGAAAGGATTTCTTGCTGTTAGTTGGAGGTGGGCTGTATTAGAATAGTGGCATGTAGGTACCATACTATCCCTGGTAGTTTCCCTAAACTACTCAGATTTAAAAATAGTTCCTGTGTTAAACTCTTCTGCAGTTACCCAGTTAAACTCTGCTTTCTGTTTTTCTCCAAGCTCCTACTGATAAACATGTATGCAAATAAATATTAATGATCCTCCAAGATGACTTAGACACACATATATTAGTTTAAGTTCATCCAGATATATTCTGAAAACTGAGTTTTTCTCCAAATCCTGATTAAAGACTAGGAGATACAATCTGAAATGCCTTTAGGCTGGAAATTAATCATGGCTAGTATTCAAACATTAACTCCAGATGACTATGGATATTTTCTATAGACATTTTATATAATCTATAGAATGTTATTGGAACTCTCAAAATTAATAACCTTAAAATTTGGCTTGACTTACTTGTACAACTTTTGCAAAGGTTTTATCTTAATACACTGTTCAACATTTTCAGCATAGCCTCATTGAACTTGTATATTTCAGAATAAAATTTTATAGTTGTCATAAGATCTGCTGACATTTATTATACATCTTAACTAGAAAATAATCCATCCATAAGGTCTGTTAGATTAAGGACTGTGCTTTAATTTTTATTCTTGTTTGTTTCTGTTGTTGTTTCCTTTTTTCCTTTGCTTTGCTTCTGATTAGTGTAATTTCCAGTTCCCACCCTCATGACTGTCTATACTAGGTGTTCCATAACTGTATATCAAATGAACATACCAGAGATCAGTGTTAAATTAAAAATAATTGATCTTTTACTCCCCATGCTTATATATTTCATTTTAGCCATCACCCCCCCAAAAAAAACAATAGTTGGAAGATTTGCCCCTCTGTAATATCACTGTGTTGAGAATCAAGAAAAGGAAATGCTAGATCACTATTATGTGTTGTTATTATTATATTGTTATGTGTTATTGTGTGTTAGGTATTACCATTTCTCTCTGCCTTTTTTCCTCACTTATTTTTAATATCTCTGCAATATAATTGGTATTTCTTCTGGATCTCTTTGTTTCTTTGCTTTGGTTAGTTAATACACTCTCTATTGCATTAAGTTATTGATCACATTCTCTCAGAGCACAGAATATTACTCAGCAGTCCTTAGCCTTCCCGCTGTAGTTCTGTACCTGTTCCCTGTATCTGGCATACAACTGTTAGTCTTTCTTGGCTTTTGACAAATTACTTAAATACCACTTTACTTCATTCTAGAAATATACCTTAATGGAGAGTTTTCATCCTGGAAGGGAAACTTCTTTAAGAGATTATTACAAAACAGAAGTGATACTGGTAAACTGGCTGAAGTTACACCAGGTACCTCGGCAGCCCAATGAAAAGGGAATGTGATAGGTCTGTGCTTCAGTTAGAGAAATCCTCAGAGATATGGGGACATCTCACTTATATTTTTGAAGGCCATAGGTTTCTATCTTTTTATGTTATTTACTTTCTCATAATATGACTATGTAAGTATTGTTGAATAATTATATCCTGATATGAATGAATCTAATGCAGTATCCCAATTTTGGTTTTAGTAACCAAAGCTAAACATTTTCCCAGCCTACCATATTCTCAATGAAATCTCTTGGCCTTTCCCAAATACACTGCTGTTTCACCTTCCCCCTAACCAAAAATGCACCCTTCCTAAGCAATATCTTATGTTTATATAGTTTGTTTTTATCTACACAAGATTATTTTATTTGATCTTTACAGTGATCTGAGTGTAATATGATGTAAACTTATCATCTTATTGAGCCCTTCTTAATAACATAGTGGAATATGGGACTGACATCTGGGCATGGGAAACCTACCTGATTTTTCATTTTGTTTTACATATACACATTAATTTGGTAAATACTGTATACAACATATATTGCTTTTCCTATGCAAGCAATCTTTAGATAAAACATTTGAATAAGGGCTACTTTCTCAGACAGACTAAGGGGGAAGTATATACAAATTATCTCTATTCACCATATGATAAAACACAGGGCAGATAGGAAATAGATACTTTGTTAGTGATTACAGTGCTATAATCCCATTTTGCAACTGTCTTTGGCTTTCAAATACATCTGAAACTATTAGGAAGGATACTGAAATAATTGCCTATATCACCTGCTGATTTGTGTACTATGGTAACCATTATGGTAAAATAAATAATTAATACTAACTAAGAGCCCAACCTCATAACTGCCTTCCATACTCATACAGTTAATTGGGTTGGTTGTTATTTCCACTGGTTTGAAAATTGATTCCCATATGCATTTTACCAGATTGCACTATTGCTTTTTGTGATTCTTATTTATTTCTTCTCTCTTTGATGCCAACACTTAATTATGAAACCAAAAATAAACTCCACCAGGTTTAAATACTAGGATCAGATAACAAAAGCAGAAAGGCTCTTTGGAGCTCATCTGGTATTTATCTCTCTTTACTTACCACTTGAAGAACTTGAAAATGAGAAAGATCAGCTTTTTTGTTTAAAGCTATTGCTGTGAAATTGTATGAATACTAATGGATGCGTTGTATTTAATATCACAGTGATTTTTACATGAGAAATTATTAGAGAAACAATTAATTCATTATCAAAAGAAGCCAAGCCAAATAATTTTTCCATTTAAGTTTAGGTGAGAGTTACCTTACATCTTTGAAGAAAGTGATTTTAGTTATATATACTTGTGCGCGCGCACACACACACGTATCTCCATATTTATCTTATAAATATGTATTTTCATATATGTGTGTAATATATCAATACAAGTATTGATATATATTTATATATATAATATATGTATTTTCATATATGTGTGTATATATATCAGTACAAGTATATATGTATATGTGTGTGTGTGTATATATATATATATACACACACATACATATACACACACACACACACACACACACATTAGAAACTATTGTACAGGCATTATGGTGGTACACACCTATAATCCCAGCTACTCAGGAGGCTGAGACAGGAGGATTGCAAGGTGGAAGCCAACTTGAACAACTTGGTAAGACCCTGTTTCAAAAAAAGAAAGGAAAAGAAAATTAGAAAGGGCTGTGGGTATAGTTCAGTGGTAGACCACTTGTCTACCATTCATGAGGCCCTAAGGGGAATCGCAGTGGGTGGGGGAAATATAACACATTTATCCACAGAAATTATTTAAATCCTAACTTTGTTTATGGGAAAGCATTAATGCTAAATAAATGTCTGGTAATGGCTTTCAGACTTTATGAATACTAAAAGCTACAAACTTTTTTTATGAGTACCCAAAATTTTAATTTCTCTTTTCTCAATAAATGTAAATTATATTTGAGGCTTTCTATATGCTGAAAGACATTATTTCACTTAAGCATCAAGTCATAAGCATTTAAAAATGTTATGAAAAGAAAAAAACAAGATGTTATAGAAAATTTAAGGGGGGGGTAGTATCAGGGAATGAACTCGGGGACACTCGACCACTTAGTCACATCCCCAGCCCTATTTTGTATTTTATTTAGAGATAGGATCTCACTGAGTTGCTTAGCACCTCGATTTTGTTGAGTCTGACTTTGAACTTGTGATCCTCCTGCCTCAGCTTCTGGAGTCGCTGGGATTACAGGTGTGCACCACCAGGCCCAGGTAGAAACTATTTTTAAGGTAATGGTTTTTAAATCTTATTAAACTAGCATGGAGATTATTCACTGTTAGACCATAAAATGGAGGCATAGGAATCTAAGTGCTCTGAAACACTCCAATATCCTTTAGTGACCAAGAAAGCCACACCTTCACTGAGTATCACAGCATATCTCTTCTGCCTGCTTCACACCTAGCATCAGAAACTGCAATTCTAAAAGTCTAAAATTGGCTTTCTGCATATATTTTCTTATCTAAAAAACATAATCATAAAGTTTTATTTGCTAAAACAAGGGTAGTAGTAATACAGATAATATTAGAAATCAATTTTCTCAATCCCCCTAATTATTCTTTGGCATTACCTTCTTTCCATTTGGTAAGGATCCCAATCATTATATTGGTCTGTGTGTGGTCTGGTGTAATTTGATGCTTTTAGTGCCCTGATCTCAACATGGGGATTTAATTCAAGACCTATGTTTATTCCTACACATTCTAGGGTGAAATGAATTCAAGCTATCTTATGAAGAATAGGGAAGAGTTCTGGAAATATAGCAATAAACATTGTTTTTTATCTGTTATATTTTTGGCTTTTGAAGAAATAAGAAATAGCTATAACTTTTTCCTAGGGTACCTTTTTAGAAATGTGAACAGAAGGAAATGAGGAGGAGGGGTGCAGATTCATCAAGAAGTATACAGAGCAAGAGGAGGCATAGAGGCATATTACATGTAGACAAGGAAAGCACACATTCTGTAAGCTACCAAAAGTTTTTATGTTTATAAAATTTAGGAAATGCAAGTGAAATGTATGTCTTAGGACTTTAAAAATATAGAACTTTTTAGTGAGATCCTAAACAACTTAGTGAGTCCCTGTCTCAAAATTTTAAAAAAATTAAAATTAAAAATTATATATAATTGTCTAGTTACTGAGTTATAAAAGATAGTTCTAAATTATGTAGTACAGATTCAAGATAAGCTTCCATCTTTCAGCAATTTTACTGTATCTTAATTTAGATACTTAAGTAGATTGTATTTTACTGTCAATAGTTAAATAGTAGTTAACATTTTAAACAGTATTTATGTAATTAACAATATTGTACTTCCAACTATAATCTAGTTTTAGTAGAGAGTGGTGTATACGTTTTAGTATAATAAGTACAGTTATTCTATATTATTTAAACTGGAATCTGGTTTAATGCTTTTATATTAACTTTTAAACATTTCTAAAATACCCCTTTGCTTACTTTTAAAATATGGATACATTTAAACTTCAAAGTTGCTTATGAATGGCTTTTATGCAAAGTAGGTTAAAAGAAAGTATTCAAATCTTAATACTTGCTTTCCTAATTTCACATTTAAATGAGTAACCAAAGAATTATTTCATGTCGAAGTTGCTATCTTCAGACAAATACAGAATCATTGTTTTTTGGACATTTGTTAAAGCCTTGTAAGATCACATTGATTGTGGTTTGGTAATTCTTTTGAAAATAAATATATTTACATATATATGTCTATATAAGAATTCTTTGAGCCCTGAAATATTGATAATTACAACCGTATATTTTTAAAATGTTAATGATTTGACTTACTATTCTAAAAATAAGAGTAAGAAGCAAAACTTCTGAAGTTATACACCACTTATAGCAATTTATATACTTGTTTACATTTCAAATGTTAAAGACAGTGAAAGACCAGATACCAAGAAAAAAATAAAGCGTCATATGATAGGAAAATACCAGGTCAAATATCTTACATTTTTAGGGTTCTGAATGTTTATTTCATTTAGTTATGACTATATTTCCTTTAAAACACTTGCTTTTTTTTGAGTGGTGGGAACCAGGGATTGAACTCAGGAGTACTCCACCACTGAGCCCCATCGCCAGCTGTATTTTGTATTTTATTTAGAGGCAGGGTCTCACTGAGCTAGTTAGCACCTTACTTTGCTGAGGCTGGCTTTGAACTTGTCATACTCCTGCCTCAGCCTCCCAAATACCTGGGATGACAGGTGCGCACCACAGCACCTGGCCAAACACTTGCTTTGTTCTTAGTTGTTAGGCTATATGTGTATATAAAGCCACTGGCTTACATGTTTTGATCCAGTATTTTGTTTTTGAACCATTCATTTGCCAGCAATGGAAGAGATTTTTATAGGTAAATACAGATGTGTTTCACCTTATTGGGGGTCACCTCCTGTTAAGCTTATCATCAGATGAAAACATCCCAAGTCAGAAATGCATTTAATATGCTTAATGTACCTCAGAGCAACACAATACATGGCAGTATATCAGTTGTTTCCCTCATGATGGCAAGGCTAGCTGAGTATCACCGGAGCACAACAAACCTGCATACTGCAATCATGGTACCATTTCTACTGAATGAGTAGTGTTTTCACACCATTATAAATTTGAAAAAAAAAATTGTTAAGTTGAACTTTGTAACTTGGGAGACATCTGTTAATATTTTTATGCATAATTTTTTTCAATGCAACATCAGGTTTAATTTGGTGATCACATTTTCCTTTATTCTGAATAAGAAATAATCTTGGAGAGAAACATGAACGCCTGGATGTTGAAATTTTATTACTAAATATAACAGTTTTGTATGTCTGGACATCTCTCATAAATATGTCTTGAGTGTTGAATGAGATAATATGTAGAATATCTGAAAGATAGGGTATTACATTCAATAAATGTTAGAATTAAAAATGGAGTTTAACCTTTTGATTAAACTTGAGTGGAACATGTGCTTTTATCAAAGCTCTCAACACCCCAGTAAAAAACAGCACAATCATCTATAAAGGCATAAACCCACAAAGACACAGAAAATGAGAATTGTCAAAAATTCTGTTAGGTTAAGGTAGATAGAAATAACAGACCTGAGAAAAATAAAGCCATTGGAACATAGGAAAATTCAGGATTAAAGGCCTCTAAAGTTTTAGATGAACTAAAAACAGGAAGATTTATAGAAAGAAAAGGCAATAATTTATACTAGTGTCCTATCCAAACTATATATCCAACAATTCCTTTTCCATTTTTGTAAAACAGAAAAGTTTTACTGTCTTGAGAGGTTTAATAAAAAAAGATTCATAGTATCAGATCCCAGGGACAAGTCCACCAATATTCAATTAATAGACATTCCAGGAAGAACCCATAAAGCAGAAGGAAGGAAATTTTCACGAAAATCAAAGAAAAATTTCCAGATGTAAAGGACAAGAATATGCAGATTGTAGTATCCCTGTGAGTACCCAGCAAAATATATGAGGAAGACCCTTACCAAGGCATGCCTCATGAAATTTCAGAATTTGAAGTATAAAGAGGGCAGCAGTAAAAGTTTCTGTGAAGAAGGAGAAAGTCTTATAATGGCTTAGAAGTCAAAATACATGTGACTTCTCATTAGGAACATGTTAAGCTAGAAAACAGTTACAAAGAGTCTTCAAGGTTCTGAGGGGAAATGATGTTAACCTAGAATTCTATTCTTAGCCAGATTATCAGTTCAATATGAAGGTGTCATAAATACATTGTAGTCATACAGATATTTAAAAATTTATTTTTTAAGAACCCTTTCTCAGCTCTAAGAGGTCCATTTCAACTGTGGAGAGAGATGATGTAGTTTGAGTCCATTCTAATTAACTCCCTATTTAAAAAGAAAAAAATTGCCTTTTCATCAAGATGGCACTGAAAGCAAAGAAGGAAGCTCCTGTCCTTCCCAAAGCTGAAGACAAAGCAAAAATTTTGAATGCTAAGAAGGTAGTGTTAAAAGGCTTCCATAGCCACAAAAAAGAAGATAAGATCCACTTGTCACGTAACTTCCAGTGGCCTAAGACATGCAGCAGTAGAGGTAGCCCAAATATCCTTGGAAGAACTTCCCTGGAAGAAACAACTTTGACCATTAGACTATCATCAAGTTTCTTCCACTATTGAGTCAACCATGAAGATTGAAGACAACACCACACTAGTGTTCATTGTGGGGCTCAAGCACAACAAACACCATTTTAAACATACTGTAAAGAAGCTCTGGGACGTTGATGTGGCCAACGTCAATGACCTGATCAGACCTGATGGAAAGAAGGCATAAATTTGACTGGCTGATGATTCTGGTGCTTTGGACATTGCTAACAAAATTGGGATCATATAAACAGATATGTAAATATACATTTTTTTCAACATAAAGTAAAAGAAAAAAGTCATCTTTTTTTTTTTTTTTTTTTTTTTTTTTTTTTTTTTTTTTTGCTACTGGGGATTGAACCCATGGCCTTGTGCATGCAAGCACTCTACCAACCAAGCTATAGCCTCAGCCCCAAAAGTCATCATTCTTTAAAGGAATGTAATGTCCAGACTTCTTATAATATGACAGTCCCAATATCTCAGATGAAGTCCCAGATTACTTAAAATATGAAGTATAAGGAAAACATGACCCATACCAAAGGGGAAAACATATTCAATAGAAGTTAACTCTGAGATGTCTCAGATGTTGAAATTAATAGACAAGGATTTTAAAGCAACTATTATAACTGTACTCAAGAACTAAAAGGAAACTTTAGAGCATTTGTTCTACCAAAATGAGAAAGTGCATTAAGAAAGATCAAAAGCTGAGATGAAGAAGGATCCAAAACAAGAATAGGAGAGAGTCTGGAGAGCTCCAGGTGAGATCTCATCTAAAAACAACAAAAAAATAAAGCAAGAAATCCAAGTGTATTTCAAACTGTCAAATGTCTCCTATGAAATAGTATTAGGTTTACTGGGGAAAAAAAAGTACAAGGAAAACCAAGAAGAAAACATATTATAAAAGAAATTTAATTATAGTGGCCAACCTGTTTATAATGTCTACATATACATAATAATATAAATACTGGTGGTTAATTTGACAAAAATTACAATTTATAGGTAAGATCAGAATAAAAGGAAGAAGATGTTTAAATTTGGGGCATTTAAAAATTCTGAATATTTTTCACCTCTTGTAATAGTTGCAAATATATAAAACTGAAAATTAAAAACTTACAAGTTTATTTCAGATATGCAGACAACAAAAACAAGCTCAAAAAGTTGAAAATGTTTGCTGATGAAAGCAGGATTGTGGATTGGAAAGAAATATGGCAAGGTTCTCCTATCTGTCCTTAAAAAATTTATTGTATTATTTGATTTTTACTGTTATATACATGTTACTTTAGATACTAACTTTTTAAAATTGGAAGCTTAATACTTATAATACACATAGCATAGAGCCTAGTACAACTTAGGTACTTGACAAAGGGGTGGGAGGGGAAGGAAGGGGGCATGGGTGTAGAAAAGATGGTAGAATGAGATGGACATCATTACCCTAAGTACATGTATGAAGACACGAATGGTATGAATGTACTTTGTATACAACCAGAGATATGAAAAATTGTGCTATATATGTGTAATATGAATTGTAATGCATTCTGCTGTCATATAACAAGTTAGAATTTTAAAAATGAAAAATAGGTACTCAATATATACTAGCTATTATTATACCAAGATTATTAATTCTAAGAGTCATTCAAGTCCCAAAGTACCTTTTTTAAATGAAAGAGAATCATAAACCTACAAATCCAGAGAAGTTACTCACTGTACCTAAATGTATGCTGTTACTTGATAGTAAAACCAGAGTTGTAATATATATATATTTTTAACTCCAACTTCTTGAGTCACATTGTGGAAAATTCAGAGAGGACCTTTGAGGTTATTTGTGGCTGGTAAATATGATTGTAAGCAGGACTGTCCTTTCATAGCCCAGGCTGGAATCTACCCTGGTTAGATAGTTTATGCTTGATAGATGGACAGATGGCTAGAAAGACAAATAATTTAGATCTGGCAATAACTTAACCTAAGATCCTACCTTTTCATTATAATGAAACAACGCCTGTCTTTCACTATTTATCTTCACAAAGGAAAATACCTAGGATTTGGGGAAAACATAAAGAAAAGAGATATACCACAGAAGCATTGTTGAGATGTACTATTTTCAATGTCTTAATAATTGGGGAATTTTCAGCTTAATTGTTGTACATTTAAAACCCTATGAAACTCTAGAGAAATCTGTCTGCTGAATATATGTGGGCCCCAGCTTCAATATAAGTGTATGGACTTCATGTAGCTCTTCCTTATATTATAGATAGAAAACTGAAAATATTGGAGGGGAAAATAGGTCGCTGACACTTAGCAAATAATTATAAACTGCCTTTTGGGGATTTGTTATCCTAGACCTAGAAGTTTTACTTGAAAGGGAATTAGGAGATGGGAGTGTTAGGAAACTGGTTGAGGTAGATAAAAAAGAAACTTGGTAACAAATACAATTAAAAGATTGTGCACTGAGCATTTACATTTTATGGTTAGGGTATGTGATAAACATTGTTATATGAAGATAACCATAGCTCTAATTTCTTTGAGAACATTATTTTGAAGCCTATATTTTAATAAGAACATGCTGCATCTTTTAAGAAGAATCAAGAATTTTCATAATTTGAATATACTACCATATTAGGATTCACACCGTTATGGAGGCCAAGTCCCAGAAGAGCCAACTTGTAGATACGTAGTCTGAAAGTTGGCAGCCTCCAGACACAAGAAAAGGTGATGTTTCTTTCAGGTGAATGCACACAGCAAAAGAAGACCGACGTCCCAGCTCAGTTAGGCAGAAACTATTTCCTCCTGTGCAGCCTTTTCTACTCTATTAAGCTTATTCAGATGCTTGACTGTCTGGATGAGGTCTGTCCACTTAGGAACAATGCTGTGGTTTGAATGTCCCCTCCAAAACTCATGTTTAAAATTACCACTGTAACAATATTAAGAAGTGGGGCCTATAGGAGTGACTAGGCCATGAGGACTCTGCTCTCATTCATGGATCAATTCTCTTATCGTGGGAGTAGATTAGTTATAGTGGGAGTAGACTAGTTATACTGGGAGTGGGCTCCTAGATTAAGGATAAGTTTGGCCCCCACCCTTTCTATGTCTTGTACATACTCACTTTTCCTTCCGTCGTGTTATAATGCAGAATGAATGCCCTCACCAAATTCTAGCACCATGATTTTGGATTTCACCACCTCCAGAACTCTGAGCCAAATAAACTTCTATTGTTTATAAACTACCTCGCCTGTGGTATTACAGCATCAGAAAGTGAGCTAAAACCAGGCAGTCTGCTTTACATGGTCTATTTGCTGATTCACGTTAATCTCATCCAGAAGCATGCCCATAAACACACCCAGAATAATGTTTGACCAAATGTCTAGACACCCTGTGGCCCAGTCAAGGTGACACATAAAATTAACCATCATAAATACACAGACAAAAATTATTGGAGCTTAAATGTGGAATTATATGAGAGGAAAACAAAAAATGGAATGGAATGAAGATATAGAGGGAAAATCTGAGTCATTCAGGGTAAAGACCACTCTTATGTTAGATAATAGTGAATTATTTTGATCTCCAAATAAGAATTGAAGATGATATTTGAGTAAAGTCATCGTAGCAGTTAAATTAGGATATTATGGGGCTGGAGTTTACTCAAGTGGTAGAGTGCTTGCCTCATATGTGTGAGGTACTGGGCTTGATCCTCAGCATCTCATATAAATAAATGAATAAAATAAAGGTTCATTAACAACCAAAAAAAGTATTAACTTTAAAAACTTAGGATATTATGCTTAATAAATATTGTAATGCCTAGCTTATATACTCATTAATAATATAATCCAACACTATATTTGAGGGAGATCATGTTAGCAGTTAAGATGAATAACAATTTGTAGGCATTGCAATTTAGAATCCAATAGTTTAAAGGTCCCCTAAGGTTTGCCAATCTGTTTTGTAAGATAGTGCTGTTATATTTGTTTTGCTCTTGCTGCTAGGTGTACATGGAAATTTTTAGAAGTATTCCAATGATAATACATTTGTTGATGTAGATACTTTATTTACCTGATCCATTTGATCCCCTCCTTTGGTAGAGAAGAAAAGGTCAAATTACTTCATGGGAGAGTAATTTTGAAGCATGGGACACATCAGAATTGGACAGGCCCTGGTAAGATAACCTAGTGATAACTTTCAGTGCCAGTGGCATACTAACTAGGCGGAGCCCTGGGTGTTCTAGGGAGTGCTGCAGTGCTAATGCGAGTAAGAGTATTTTATTAGTTGAGAGTAATTAGAAAATCAGATAGATAAATTTTGGCTGATAAACATGACAACTTTGGAGAAGGTGATTTATCATGTTGAACTCTCCTGTGTCTTTGTTTTCTATTTTCACTATCTTTCTGGTTGTACTGTTTAACACATTTTTATAAACTGACATTTTAAACAGTGTGATAGAGATTATTTATATGTAGTATGGGCAAACCATATATTAATTGGGGGATACATATTTCTCCTGATCCTTTCTTAGCATGAGTGAACTTACGTATATCTACGTATTGATTTTCAGTTTTCAAATCACTATACATTTAAGAACACAAAAAAGTTACTTAATGTACAATGCTGTCTCTGGTTCTCTCTGTGTGTGCAGCCAAATGGATATGCAAACCCATGTTGTTCGACACACTGACTGCATGTATTTTAGCTGATAGAAATGTTTGTATTTGAAAAAGGATATGTATACATATTTTCCTGACACTTTCAGTTTTTAGAAAAAGTATGTTCATACATTCTTAAAACTGTTGAGTTTATTTTTGGATAGATACATCATCTTTTAAAAAACCTTTTCCCCAAGATTTCTTTTTAAATGGTTAAATTTAAATTTCTATATTTAGGTAGGATTATGTTTATATACCAACCACCAGTATCCAGGAAATTCAGTGGTAAATCTGACAATAAGGAGTTTATAGTCTGTTTTGTAGTCTGTATATTTACAGAAGGTTTGAAGCTTATTTAGTAAAATTGTGTTAACATTGAAGCTAAATTTCCTCAGCACAAATGCACTGTTTAATTTGATATAATTGTTAAGATAACAGTGCCACTTTTAAGAGATTAGGAATATGTATTAGATTTATTTCTTTTAAAGAATAATGCATTCAAGAACAGCTTTGATATGTAAAATGTTTATAATATTTCATATTGGATAAAGTTGCTTCAGTGTAATCAGCATGGCTTGATCATATTTGGAAAAAGTTACAGGCTCATTTTTGTAGTGTTTTCTCCAGCATCTTTATTTTTTTCAGATGGATGTATTTTATGTCCCTTCTAACTAATCAAAATAAGAAACTGAGTTTGTCTTTGCCAAAAAGTAGAACTATCATTTTTCACATTCTTTTATTTTCCAGGTCAGTTTCAAGTAAGATTGTGTTACTAGGGCTTCAGAATTCCTGCAAACTTGACTTTGTAGATATAAAGACCCAGATGAGCATTTCAAGGGGAATCTAACTTTTCATGAAGTATGTTTCGTGTTGTTGTGCATTCCAGATACAGTTAACTTTTTGTGTGCATGTGATTAGTGTGGAAAGAAATTAATGTAGTCCAGTATTATGATTTATGGACTGAATCCTTTCCTCACTGAAGACTTGCCAAAACTAAAAGTATTTTTTTTCCTTTGGATATTAGAAACAGCTACTGTTTTTGTTGATCTTTTAAAGTTCTGAATGGGGCTATTTCAAATCATACCAGCATGGGAGCTCAGATTAATAATATACTTATTCAGCTAGTGATACTGAGTGAAACCATTGCTCACATGGGTATGAAGGATAAAATTTCATAAAATTATTTTCAGGTGCATTAATGCATTTCTGGAAGCTGTGTATGATTTTTTCTATTGCATGAAAGAAATCAAGGAATTCTGTTTATTATATCAGTTACAGGTGGGCTCATAATTTAATTGCATTTTTTTTATATCTTAAAACATAGGATATTTTGCTTTTAAAAGCAATAATGTGATTGCTGAATTACTCCCAAGGTTTTTAGTTCTTAGTATATTTATCTCTCTTGAGGCATCATAATTATACTGTGTTTAATTTATATTACTGAGAAAAATTCCTAAATTTCCTTTATTAATAGTTACAGCAAGCTGCTGAAGTTTCTCAGCTGCGGGGAGCAAGAGTAATCTCTCCTGAAGATCTTCTGTTTTTGATGCGCAAAGATAAGGTAACATAAAACAATTTCATTGTGTTAAAATTCTAGTCCTGGTGTTTAATTGAACTCATAAGGAAACTGTGTCCTTATTATATAGCTTTTCATTTTGAATCATAACTGTCAAACTAATGTTTTAGTCTATAGTTTACACACCAGAATAGATATACAGGGAGAAAGGCACATATGTAAAGACACTTGTGTCAAAATGTGCTCACAACTAATCCTCACTTATCCTTACATGTCTGTGTAGGTATTTTCTTTTCTTTTTGTTTTTTGTTTTAAGTACTGGGGATTGAACCCAGAGATGAACCCACATAGCCATATCCCTAGCTCTTTTTATTTTTTATTTTGAGACAGGGCCTCAGTAAGTTGCTTAGGGCCTTGCTAACTAAGTTGCTGAGGCTGGCCTCACACTTGTGATTGTCCTGCTTCAGCCTCCCAAGTCACTGAGATCACAGGCATGTGCCACCACACCCAGCACAATTTCTATTTTTTAAAAACATCTCCTTTTTCTGTTTAAACTCTTGGTATTAAAAAATTCACACTGCTCTTTGTCTAATTTTATAATTATTTTCCGAGTGTAGCTATTTGAAAATAGTTTATAATATTTAATATGTTTTAGTTAATCATCTCTTAGTTAATAAAAAATATAAAGGGAGAAAAATAATGACTTCACTCTCAAGAGATTATGATCTGGTTTAAGAAATCTTTATGATTTGAAGAACCACTTTGAGGCTTACCAGAATTTCAGAGTTATATGATTTAGATGGAGAGTCTGAAGGATTTGTTGAAGTTGGGATTTCTAAGGTGAAGCTTTCGCAGTCCTGCAGACAGGACCAAATAACCCAGGATGTTGGTTCAGTAATCAAGGCAAAATATGATTAGTATGGTGACTGGAAATGAGAAGGAAGAACTCAGATAAAAGTAAGAATTTACAAGATTTGTTCACTCTTTTTTAAAACTTTGGAGATTTTTAAGGAGAAATTCACATCAAGTACTACATAGCAGTGGTGCTGAGAGGAAGAAGCCTTGACTGCTATTGGCAGCAAGGAGACCCTAGAGCAGAGATTCTTTATAAAAACAGCTGGGAAACTACAGAGTTAGCATTAGCTCCTTGTAGAACATTTTGTCAGGTTTTTGTTTCACTGGTAGAAATAACAAAAGATCAGTACATCCTACATTCCACTCCAACATTTTTTCTTGCCCTTTTGTGGAAATCAAAATTTAAATCATATTTAAGCTTCAGAAAGATATACCATTTGATACTACTTTCTACAGTTCAAAAGGAATCTTTTTACCAATAAAAGACATAGGTCTTAGGTGATAGTTGCCAGTTTTCTCATCTTTCTCTTCAGTATAATAATTTTATTTATACACTGACATGTTTCAAGAATTTAAAGTAGATAGGTGAACTATCAGATAAAACAAAATGAAAATACCAAGTGGAATCAGAACAAAGAGAAAAGAAGGGTAGCCATCCATGGGCAGGTGGGTTTTTTCCTCTTAATAATTTCTAGTTTTGCCAGGTGCAGTGGCGCACACCTGTATCCCAGCAACTCGGGAGACTTAGACAGGAGGATCACAGGTTCAAAGCCAGCCTTAGCAAATGTGAGGCGCTAAGCAACTCTGTGAGACCCTGTCTCTAAATAAAATACAAAAAAGGGCTGGGGATGTGGCTTAGTGGTCGAGTGCCCTGAGTTCAATCTCTGGTACCAAAATTAATAATAATAATAATTTCTAGTTTACATTCAAGCAGTAGTTATTGACTGCTATGTTTTACATATTGACTAAGCAGCTTCACCTTGTTTCATGAATTCCTCACAAATAGGCATGTTAGGGAGGTACTTTTCTTACTTTCGAAATGAATAAACTGAGATTTAAAAGTTATGTTCTACTTCTGGCTATGCTGAACTTTGGTTGTAAGACCAATCTTTACCTCTGTTTTCCTGTATATAAAATGATAATTATATTTGTCTATGTCTCAGGGCTATTGAAATGCTTGTGAAGAGCTTTGCAAAATGTGGTACATTTCAGTTATTATTAGAAATTTTGGACAAGGGAGCCAGGCATGCTGGCACTTGCCTGTAGTCCCACCTACTTGGGAGCCTCAAGGCAAGAGGGAAGACTGAATGTTCAAGGCCTGCCTGGGTATTTTATAGCAAGACCTTGTCTCAAAAATAGAAAAGGACTGGTGATATAGCTCAGCGGTGGATCAACTTGCCTAGCCCAAGGCCCCAGGTTCTATCCTTAGCACCACAAAACAAAATGAAAGAAAGAAAGAAAGAAAAAGAAGAAGAAAAGAAATCTTAAACCTGAAGGTCAGGAATCAGTCACAACGTCTTCTGAGTGTAAATACAAAACAGATTACTACTACGTATTACCAGTCACTTTTAAAGTTAAGTGGTATTGTAGTTTTCTAATAAATCTGAAGAAGGCCATCATTAATATCTAACTATCATTCATGATCTTTAAGTTTTTTAAAAATAGTTTCTCAGGTTACAGCATAGTTTCACCAAAATATTATACACAAACCAATTCTTCTGGTGAAAAGATCTCAGATGATAGAAAAAATAGATGTAAAGGATACATATATTTTTTAAAACAATTGTTATAAATCCATTATCTAGATGTTTATGAGTCACTTTTTAAAAATAAAAATTTGTGTATAAAAATTCTACAGCATAAGAATACTTAACCTTAGTATGGCAAATGTGGTATTTATTACAATCTTCAAAAAGAATTTTAAAACTTTTTATAAGACACGCAAAAAAATAATTATTGTGATTCTGGAACATCTGGATACTTGCATAAGATAGGTAATTTTAAAACTACTTTTATTTTAGCATTTATATTTCATTTAATGACTACATATTTATTTTATAGAATTGTTCTATAGATTGCTATATTTTCTCCAGTGATTCTGGGTTACTGGTTTATTAAATTTTATTAATCATAGTAGTCCTTATTAAATAAAATGAATATGTATGTAAGTTTTATTATTTACTTATTTCATGTTTTTAATAGAAAAAGCTTAGAAGACTACTAAAATATATGTTTATTCGAGACTACAAATCAAAGATCATCAAAGGCATAGATGAAGATGATCTTCTAGAAGGTAACCAAAACAAAACACTAAGATAAAAACAGTAGCTGTGACACATGTCTGTTGAATGACACATTATTTCAAAGTTAATGTCAATATCCCCTTCATATTAGGATATATATATATATATATATATTTTATATACTTTATATATATATATATATATATATATATATATATATTATATACTATATATATATATATATATATACACATATATATATATACTATTAAAAATAATACAGTTTGGAAATTATCCAAATATTTAGTTGTTGGCAGTTTAATATTGTGACTTTCTATTTAGATGACTTCATCAGAGTTTGTTTCCTTTTAATAATTTGTGTACTGTTTTATATCAGAAAATCATGACACAAAGAAAATTGTATTGATTCAATATAATTGGTTTTTGCAAGAGTGATTTTTCTGTGGTGGCTTAGAGAGCCAGAAAAATTTTGTATTTCTGTGTGTTTAGTTTTGAAATTGACATGTACAGGTTTTATTTATTTGTAATAAAATGTATCTGATGTTTTATAATATAAAGTCACCTCGTTCTGCTCTGTTTCTAACAAAAAGCATAATAACAGCTGGGTACAGTGTTGCACACCTGTATTCTCAGTGGCTGGAGATGATGATACAGGAGGGTCAGCATCAGCAATTTAGTGAGGCTCTAAGCAACTTAGTGAGACCCTATCTCAAAATAAAATATTTTAAAAAGGGCTGGAGATGTGACTTAGTGGTTAAGCACCCCTGGGTTAAATTCTCAGTACCTTCCCTCCACACCCCTAAAAAAAAGGTAATACAAAGTAGAAAATTTTCTTTCTCTGATCTTTTGAAATCATTTCCCATTTTAGAATATTTAGTAAAATATTAATGTTGCAAAATCAAATATTACTAAGTTGAAAATAGATAAGTACTTATTTCTGAATAAAAATAAATTCATAGGCTTTATTTAAAATAAAACTTATTTAGAAATATCTTAAGAAATAATTTATGTTATTTATAAGTATTTTGTGAAAGAATCCATTTTTAGAAATAGCAAACTATTTTAGAAATAGTTTGATTATAATCATTATACAATTGTGTCCATTTCTAATAGATAAATTAAAAAATAAGAAACTGACAAAATACTAGCTAATGAATATTTCCAAAAACTGAGGTTAACAATTTTGAAAAAGAACCAGTTATTTTCATTTTCTGTCAACAAATGATGTGAAATAGCCTTGAAAAAAAAATGTTTCTAATTAAATATATTACACAGTATCCCATATTTAACACTACAGAACTTTTCTAAAATTTAATTCTGGAAAACTGTTGTCAAGTGAATTTAAAGTTTCCTTTTATTGACTGCTTAAAGAATCCTGACTTGGAGTAAAATAGACATGGATTCCAATCAGCCCCACATATTTCTCTGTATGTGACCTGTAGAGTCAGTTTTCTTATTTCTAAGAGGAAATTGTGCTTCTTAACATGTAAGTTCTTTTGAGAGTTCAACATAATATTCTAAAAGCATTTCATACATGTGTGTCACTGAATAAATGATAGTTAATACCATGCTTTGAATACCTAGAAACTTAGACTAATAAGACTACTATTCAGTTTTGCTAATACCAGAATTTGATCTGATGTGCTCTTTTTATTTATTTGAAATCATTCCTCTTAATCTTCATTTATAAGCTCCAATTTTGTGTATCTTTTAAAAAGTCCACTATTTTTTTTTAAAGTTGATATTAGCCAGGTGCAATGGTGCATGTCTTTAATTCCAGCTACTAAGGATGCTGAGGCAGGAGGATTACAAGGTCGAGCCCAGCCAGAGCAACTTGGGAAGATCCTGCCTCAAAATTAAAAAAATAATAATAATAAAATAAGATAATTAAAGGCTAGGCAATATAGCTCAATGATAAAGTACCCCTGAGTTCAATCCCTAGTACCAAATATAAGAAATTTAAAAATTCTAAGACAGCCATCTGTGAAGACCCAACAAACAACATCATACTTAGTGGTGAAACACTGGGTACTTTATTTCCTGAGATCCAGAATAAGACAAGGATGTCCACTTGTGCCACTTATATGTAACATTGTGTAGGAGGTTTTAGCAAGGGTACTTAGGCATAAAAAGAACAAAGGACATCTATACTGGAAAGGAAGAAGTAAAATTATCTATAGATTACATAGTCTTATATATAGAACATTCTTAAGAAACCCACTAAGAACTGTTAAAGCTAATAGACAAGCTTAGCAATTTTGTTTTGTTTCTGTTTTTGTTTGAAACTGGCAATTGAACCCAGGAATGCTTTACTACTGAGTTACCTTCCTAGCCCTTTTAATATTTTATTTTGAAATAGGGTCTCAAGTTGCCCATGGTGGCCTCAAACTCATGATCCTCCTGCCTCAGTTTCCCAAGTAGCTGAGATATGGGAAACTCAGTGAGTTTTGATCATAGAAATATACAAAAATCAAGCAGATTCTGATAAATTGGCAATGAACCCTCCAAATATGAAATTAAGAAAACAGTGCAGTTTGCAGTAGCATCAAAAAGAACAAAATATTTTGAAATGAATTTTACCAAACACCTCTAAGACTTCTACATTGAAAATTACAAAATATTGTTCAAAAAAAGAAGGACTAGATTAAAATAGGTATCCTGTTTTTATTGATTGGAATACTTATATTGTTAAGGTGGTAGTACTCCTCAACTTGATCTATGGATTCCACCTGCTTTTGGTAGAAATGAGCAAATTGATTTTATCATTCACATGAAACTTTCTGATTCTGGCATAAAATGACCCATTTTCTAGGATATTCAGGACTCAAAATAGGTAAAACGATCTTGACAAAGAACAAAGTCAGAGGATTCATGCTTAGTGATTTCAGCTCCTGCAAGAATCAAGACAGAATGGTACTGATAAGAGGATAGACATATTGATCATCAATGAATAACCATTTGGAATAAATTGAAATTGAGAAACCAGAAAAAGCCTTCACATTTAGGGTCAATTGATTTTTTTTTTATTGATTATTTATCGCATTACATAGTTCATGATATATCATCTTTCATACATTAGACTCAAATTGTGCTTTGAACTCCCATTTTCACCCCAAATACAGATTGCAGAATCACATCTGTTACATATTCGCATTTTTACATAATGCCATATTAGTGACTGTTGTATTCTGCTACCTTTCCTATCCCCTACTACCCCCCCTCCCCTCCCCTCCCCTCCCATCTTCCCTCTCTACCTCCCCTGCTGTTGTTCAATTCTCTCCCTTTTTTTTTTTCCCTCCCCCTTGCCCCTCATAACCTCTTATAATTTTATGTATCCTTGAAGGTCTCCTACCATTTCCATATGCTTTCCCTTCTCTCTCCGTTTCTCTCCCCCCATTCGTCTTTGTTTACTGTAGTCTTTTCCTCATGCTCTTTCTTCCTGTTCTGTTCTTAGTTGTTCTCTTTATATCAAAGCAAGGGGCTAAAAGCATGCAATGGAGGAAGGATAGCATTTTCAACAAATGGTGCTGGGAAAATTGGAAATCCATATGCAACAAAATGAAATTGAATCCCTTTCTCTCGCCATCCACAAAAATTAACTCAAAATGGATCAGGGAGCTAGGTATCAAATCAGGGTCAATTGATTTTGACAAGGGCTTCAAATTAATTTAATGGGGGGAAAATAATCATTTCAACAAATGGTGCTAGAACAACTGGATATCTACGTACAAGAAAAAAAAATTGACTGGTTCCTAACAAAGTATACAAAGGCTAACTTACATCATGGAACTAAATGTAGTAACTCAGAATAACAAATTCTTAAAAGGAAATTTTGACTATTCCACAGATAATACTCTTTTCATAAAAAGCCAAGAGTTCAGAGAGAGGAAGAAAGGATGAGGCAAACATTTTTCACAGGTCTGTTGGTGGGGAGTGAAAAGAGGGAAAATGAAAGTGTTCTGAAAGTCTTGCACTGAATTGTGGGTAAGACTAGGAAAAACAATTTATTGGGGAAATGTTACCTCTTGTTAGAGGTATACTTGATAATTCATTTAAATAAGAGTTTGAACTATATTGTTTAAATATGTTCAAGTAATGGATCTAAGTAGAAGAAGGGGAGGTCAACATTATGAAAATGGAAAAATAGAAGGTAACCATGAAGAAAATGGAGAGATTTTTTACAATTTTAAATTAACATAAGAAAATGGAAGGATTAGCAACATAACCAAACCAGTAAAAATAAAGGAAAAGGAGAAAAAAAATGTAAGATAAATGCTAAACATGAAGTAAGAGAAAATAATAAAAATCAGTTGTACATTGGTCATCAAATTAAATGTAAATGGATTGAATTCTTCAATTACTAGACAAATTGCAAACAACAGCAAAAAAATGGGAAGCTCAAAGTTGTAAATAATGAAATGAACAAATATTAGCAGGAGGGACAATATTAAGATACAAGGTAAAATTCAATATTAAAAGCTCCAAAAGGATAAGGAAGAATATTATATAATTGTAGAAGACACAAATTTTGGAATAGTAGACATTAACAATAAATTAGCAAACTATCAACATATGCTTACCTCCCTTGTTAAATTGACCTCTACAATGAAAACTACAGACAACTAAACAAAGGAACTGAAGAACACCTTAAAAGTTGAAAATATCTCCCATATTCTTGGATAGGCAGAATTAATTTTCTCAAAATGGCCATACTACCAAAAGCTCTGTACAGATTTAATGCAATTCCTATCAAAATTCCAATGACAGTATTCATAGAAATAGAAAAATCAGTCATGAAATTCATTTTGAAAAATAAGAGGCCCAGGATAGCAAGAAAAGTGAAGCAGGAGACACCACAATACCAGACCTTAAATTATGCTACAGAGCTGTAGTTACAAAAACAGCATGGTATTGGCACCAAAACAGACATGAAGCCCAGTGGTACAGAAGAGAAGACACAGAGACAACCCACATACAGTGATTTCATACTAGACAAAGGGGCCATAAACAAACGTTGAGAAAAGATAGCCTTTTCAACAAATGGAGCTGGGAAAACCGGAAACCCATATGTATCAAAATGAAATTAAACTCCTATCTCTCACCCCATGCAAAATTCAACTGAAAGTGGATCAAGGACCATTAGATCAGAGAAGAAAAAGTAGGCCGAACTCTCCATCATGTTGGCTTAAGAACCAAATTCCTCAACAAGACTCCTAAAGCACAAGAAGTAAAATCAAGAATCAATAAATGGGATGGTATCAAACTAAAAAGTTTCTTCCAGCAAAGGAAACAATCAAGAAGGTGAAGGGAGAACGTACAGAATGGGAGAAAATCTTTGCCACCTGCACCTCAGATAGAGCATTAATCTCCAGGATATATAAAGAACTCAAAAAACTTAGCACCAGAAAACCAACCAACCAACCACGAATAACCCAATCAATAAATGGGCAAAGGAACTGCACAGGCACTTCACAGAAGAAATATGACTGGTCAACAAATATACGAAAAAATGTTCCACGTCACTAGCAATTAGAGAACTGCAAATTAAAACCGCTCTGAGATTCTATCTCAACTCAAGTCAGAATGGCAAGTTTCAAGAACACAAGTAACAATATTTGGTGGCAAGGATGTGGGGGAAAAGGCTCACTCATACATCACTGGTGGGACTGCAAATTGGTGCCACCACTCTGCAAAGCAGTATGGAGATTCCTCAGAAAACTTGGAATGGAACCACCAACTCACAAATGGAACTCACTCACTCACCCAGTTATCCCACTCCTTGGTATACCCGAAGGATTTAAAATCAGCATATCATAGTGACATAGCCACATCAATGTTTATAGCAGCTCAATTCACTAAGCTATGGAACCAACCTAGGTGCCCTTCGACAGATGAATGGATAAAGAAAATGCAGTGCCTATACGCAAGGGAATAATATTCAGCCATACAGAACAATGAAATTATGGCATTTGCTGGTAAATGGATGGTACTTGAGACTATCATGCTATGTGAAATAAGCCAATGCCAAAAAAAAAAAAAAAAAAAAAAAACAAAGGCGGAATGCTCTCTAATATGCAGATGCTAACACACGATAAGGGGGCAGGTGAAGAAAAGAAATTCATTGGATTAGACAAAGGGGAATGAAGGGAAGGGAGAGAGAATGGCAATAGGAAAGATGGTAGAATGAGTTGGATATAACTTTCCAATGTTCACATATGCATAAGGGCAATGTAACTACATTATGTACAACCACAAGAATGGGAAGTTATACTGCATGTATGTATAATATGTCAAAATATACTCTACTATTATGTTTATCTAAAAAGAACAAATTAAAAACAAAATAGATATGCTTATAACTTTTATTACCCTGGAATGTCTGCATTATTTTTTCCAAAATGTTCACAGAACATTTACAAAAATTCTTTGTCAATTGACCACAAAGATTACCTTTACAAATTAAGAGTAGATTTTTGATAGGAATCAATTCACTGATGTTAATTCAATACAATTGTAAAAAATAATAAAATCCCCAAATATTAACTACTTGGAAATTAAGAAATGTATTCCTAAGTAATATTAGGACAAAGACAAGTATTTTACAAAGCAATGAATAGCAAAATGTTTTGTACAACCATCTGTAGGACTTAATGAGAGCAATCCCGAGAATTGAAATAGGGGGAAATTTGTCAGTTTTGACTATCAAAACTAATAAAATTAGGAACAAACACAACAAGAAAGGAAAATGTAATTGAAGGGCATTAAATATGTCAGTTTACCCTAAATTAAGTTTTAAAAAGTTTTTTCCTAGAATTCTGTAAAAATATGCTTAGGTTTCTATGGGGGGAAATAAATGTTCCTATGTAGCTAGGGATCGCATAAAGTAGAAGAATAAGAGTGTATATAAAGGGTTGCATTTGAGGCTCAGTGGTAGAGTGTTTGCCTAGCAGATGTGAGGCACTGGGTTCGATCTTCAGCACCACATAAAAATAAATAAATAAAATAAATGTATTGTGTCCATCTATAACTAAAAATCTATATACATTAAAAGATATTTTTAAAAATGTATGTAAATCAATGGAAGTGTAACTGATGTGATACAGCAATCTGTATACGGGGTAAAAATGGGAGTTCATAACCCACTTGAATCAAACTGTGAAATATGATATATTAAGAACTATGTAATGTTTTGAACGACCAACAATAAAAAAAAGTAAAAAAAAAAATGTGTATAAAGCCTGTGGTGTCACTGAAGACTAAACATAAAGATGAGTGAAACAAAGTAAAAGAATCTAAGATATATAAGAATTATAAGATATGGCAAAAGTTTTCTAAAATATAAAAATGTATATGAATGGTACTGTACCAGTGATACTGACTGCTGGGTAGAAAATAAAAGTGACCCTACAATATTACCATACACCAGTAGATTATAGATGGATTAAAGATGAAATCAGAAAAAAACAAGACTTAAAATCTGAAAAGAAAACTTAGAACTTTACATATACAGTATATAGGTGTGGAGAAAAGTCATCTTAAATAAAAGACGTTATGTGACCATGTAAAAATGTTAAAACTCTTCTATTGCCAAAGATGCCCCCAGATCCATAGAAAAATGAAGGGCTATTTTTCACTCACTCACATTGTAAAAGGAAAATATAAATGTGCCCTTTTAAATTAGCAAGAAAAAGACCAAAACAGTTGAAAGTGAATAGGGATTAAAAATAGAGAGTAAATAGGGGCTGGGGATAAAGCTTCATACAAAAGGCCCTGGGTTCAATTCCCAGCACCAAAAGAGAGAGAGAGAGAGAGAGAGAGAATATGTAAAGGCTTATTCAGATAACTGAGAAAAATGAGGAAATAAATAAATTGATTGGTAATTAGGGAAAGTAAATTTTACTTTTCCCATGGCAAAAATCTAAAACAAAATGTGCGCCTGTCAACAGGATTGGTTGAAAAGCTTTGGTGTATATATACCATAAAATATGGTGCAGACCTTTTAAAGGAATCTGAGCTATACCAGTAGGCTTGGAGGGAGTTTTCTCTCCCATCAACTAAGAAACATGAACAGAACCCTTTTCTAAAAAGAAAATGTAAATAAAAGGCCTCTAAATGAATGTGTTTATATGAGTGTAGGAGCAGGGAAAAACATGGATGGGTGAAAACTGGATGGTTAATGTGGGTCATATCTATCTGGAATTTGAGATTGGCTGATAAAAGGGAAGAAAGTGTGGACATTGAATTAAAGAAAAACCACTTGAAGAGGCAACATTTCACTTATGGATATTTATGAAAACTTTTGAAACTAAAGTTTTTAACAAAAATGATAAAAGTGAAGAAAAATGATTTATGGACCTAAGATAATAAAGTGAATTCTCATATGTATATAGGTATTAAAACACATTTGATCCATGAACTTTACCTTGTCATATTGTTCAAATATCTCATAATTATGCTTTTTAATAAGTTTTCCTTTTGTTATTCATTTATTATTTATTTTGCTGTTATCTTTGTTGCATAAAAATTTGTTAATTTTCCTTTTATTATCAGATGCTATCCTACTCTATCTCATTTAGTGCTGTTGGTCATGACTACATTTTATAACAAAATGTTACTAGTGACTGTGTTTACCTCATATATTCTTACTTTTCACTTTTTTCTATTATTTGTTTCACAAGTATCAACTATAAATAGTATATAACAGTATTTTTTTCGAATCTTTAAAAAGTAATCATATAACCCTTTCACACTTACTATAGTAATTAATAACTTGATTTTATTCTTTTGATCTGATTGTGATGTATAGATGATTTAATTCTATATGACTTCCACATTTATTTTGGATACAAGAATTCTCCTTTCAAAGACAGTTGTGAGAGATTTCCAATTCTGAATTTTATGTATTTAATAAATGCAATGGTTGATGCAGACAAACTTACTGAGACTATTTTTCTTTCTTCCGTGATATTCATGAAGATAAACTAAGTGGCAACAGTAACACAAACAAAAGACAAAAAATTGCTCAGGACTTTCTCAACTCTATTGACCAGACAGGAGAACTTCTGGCAATGTTTGAAGATGATGAAATTGATGAAGTTAAACAAGAAAGAATGGAGGTATAGTACGTGCTTCTCTTTTTACAGTAATGTAACAATCATCATGGTGCTTGTATATATGGTTCTTGTATTCTTCAACTGTTTTCTTAAATCCCCAAATCAATTGTTTTATGTCTCATGGCAGCAGTATACAGAGGAGTAAGGTCTGGAGAAAGACTCAGACATTGCCTTTACAGTTGAGTTCAGGAAATAGCTTAGTGTTTCTCTGTTTCTTTAAAAGTGAGTAGGTTTCCCTAATCTGGATCTGACATTTGCTGGGTTTTATTTCATTAAAACTTGTATATAATTAATCATTTACTTATTTTTTGTTATAAATTATCTAGTTGTATTTGGGGCAGAGGTAATTTTTACTGCTTTTGTTTTGGCCTGTAGAGTGCAGAGATGTTTTTTAGACTGTTTCTAATAGGCTGTGGTCAGCCTCATCAGTTAAGATAGTATCTAAAGCAATTGCATGTTTTATATCACTGTAACACAAAGTTAGTGACATATATTTGGATTCCATAGATTTATTGTAACAATGAAGAAGAAAACATATGTCTTCTACTTATTTTAGCTATCTATAAATAAAATTGGTTCTTTAAATATACTTCAATAAAATTAAGAGTAATAATTTTGTCTGCATGCCTTCCAAACTGCAAGGCAGTGATCTTATATTCTTATTATAATACTTTTACATGTAAGACATCCCAGTTTTTCTCTTTTCTTTAAATTGGGCAAGAGAGGTAATTCCAGAATTCCAAAAGATGTTGCTAAATGTCTACATTATCATACACTTTATCTACACATGCTAAAAATATATTATTTCATGTTAAATTCTGGAGGAAGTCCAATAGACATAATGCTTTATATACTGTAACAACCTTCTTTATGGAATTAGTATGCTTAGATCATGAACTGTGATCTAAAGGCAATGTTCTTTTAGGTATCAATTACTTTAGAAATGTGTGGTTATCTTGGTTTGGGGCAACTGCAAATGGTTTTAGTTCAACTTTGCCTTGGGCCAAAAACATGCTAAGTTGTCCAAAACAGATGATAAACATGCATTTCTGGTGTCATTATGACCTAAACAGGATATGATTGTTTAGTGGCATGGTTTTGTTTATGATGTATTATGTAGAGAGAAAATCTTGTTTATGCTTTATTTTTAAAATATTTTATATTATAAAAATAGGCATTAAAAGTCATTAAGGAAAGGGTCTACATAAAACAATTAAAATTGAACAAGTAGCTTTTCAAGTTTGATGTGAAAATTTTAGCTAACCAAGCTTGTTGCCCAGAAGGGGATTCCACAATCAATGAGGAAGAGAAGAAATGGAGCATTTTGTAACTCTGAGCTCATGCTTGGAAAATCAAGTCAGTAAGGTACTAGTTAAAATCAATAAAATATTTGGAATTTAAGAGTAGAAAAATCTTGAGCACTTACATAGTCTGTATACCACTTCCCTATGTTATATTGGATAATAAAACATCAATAGTTAATAAAAATAGTGGAATTCTGCTTCATCTATACAATAAGCAAGAGATTAACAGCTTAAGTTTTTATAACTAAAATCTTCTGTAACTCAGACAATAAAAAATAGTTTTGATATTCTACTCATCCATATAACAGAGTGCATCTGAATAAAATGTGATGGACTTGTAGACATAACTGTAGACAGTAGAAAGTGGAACTGTTAAGAGCAGAGGCCTTGCCTGCTTCTAATTTGACAAGTTACAGTTTCAAGAGTAAACCACAACTGTGGCAGTCCATCTGAAACCACTTTGGACTCACAGACTGCAATCTCTTGCTTTTAAAGTGCAGTAGAATAATCATTCTTGGCATCATTGAGTGATTTGATTTTCCTTTAAGTATCACTTGGAGTCACAAAAACTATTTACTGTCTTCTCCTCTAGAGTGTATGAAAATGGTATAGACCTACCAACCATGCCTACTTTGTGTTCTTTTTGTTGTTGATGATGATGTTTCATTAGTTTATTTAAAATAATTTAAGAGAGAGAAACTTTTATAGACATAAAGTCTCACTTGGGACTCCAGTTTTGTCCCAAAACATTGAGCAAGCATACAGAAAACAGAATGGCTTATTTGCTATGGTTTTCAGCTGATATGTGTGTGCCTGCCTTTGTGTTTCACTCCTAATGTACTTCATTACTATTAAGTACTATGTGACATGAAATATGAAAAAAGTGTCTTACTTTTACATCCTTTTACCTTGCTAGTTTATCATCAAGATAGCTAATTAATTCCTACCTTGTTCATTGACCTCCAGCACCAAATTTCTTAACACTTGGGTATATCTTTAGTAGAGATACATAAATATGATATTTGAAGACCCTCAGAGATTATCAAATTAAATTTTAAAATGTTCAGAGTCGTTTTTTGTGTCTTTGAAGGACTGAGAAGTATAAGCTGGAAAATGGTAATCATAATAATAAATAAAAATACAGCTCTCTTCCAGCTACCCCTCATTATACCTATTCCCCTCCTAAATGAGGCAGGTATGCTCTGACATTGATAATGTTTTGTTATTTCATTTTTTAAATTCTAATCAAGTAAATGGACTTGGTGTAAACCAGAAGCTTAGAAAAAAGGGAGAAGTATTGTCATTCACAGAACATTTCTACCTAAGATGCTGCTACTCTGCTTACGGAGGAACCTGAGAAACTAAGGTTTACCATTGGCAAAGTAAATTATCTAGCTACTGAGTTCGCAGAGGGCTTGTAAACAGTGGACACTTTAAAAACTTAAGTAAACTGTGCCTTCACTCCTGTCTTCAAATTGATTATGAGTATTAGAGAGCAAGAATTATAACTTACTAGAGAAAGTGGTCTTTAAACAGGTTAGGGTGCAGAAAATCCTGTGTCTATTTATGTTAAGTCAGTGGCTTCATACTTTAATCTGGAAAGAAAGCAGAAAGGTGGAAATAAAATTTAAGGCAGCTTTTTTTTAAAAAATAAACCCAGGGGAGCTCTATCACTGAGTTATATCCCCAACTCCTTCTTATTTTATTTTTAAGACAGGGTCTCTAAGTTGCTGAGACTGGCTTCAAATTTGCAGTCCTCCTGCCTCAGCATCCCAAGTAAGTGGGATTACAGTCATGTGTCACTGTACCAGACCTAAAAGGTTTTTTTTTTTAATAACCTTAAAATTTAGTAGTATTCTTGATGGCTATTTGAATATGCTTAACCTGAAATGAAATGGCTATCAATTTTTAAAACAAGTGTCTCACCAAGCTTGAATGATAAGAGAAATTGGGCATATTGCTCAACTGTGCCTCAAGTATTATGAGGTTGTGATCCTTAGGGATTTTCTGTCCCAAGCTTATGAAATTTTAACAGGTAAATGAACTAGAAAACACATCAAAGAGCCAGGAAGAGTAAATGGCTATGAAAGTTCTCTATCTTCTTCTATTTTTCAAGTGTCTTCTTTCTTTTAGTCCCTATTTCTACCTGTGATGATATTTATTAATTATGAAGGAAAGGAAAATAAAATGCTTTTAAAATCAAAGAGTCCAAATATACCTTAAATAAGAATAACACAAAAGAAAAAACACTGACACCAGTTTAGATAAACATTTACAAATATCAAAAAATTAACAGATTGATTTAAAACCTGAAACTCAAAAAATATTAATAATTTAAATGTATGTGGCATTAAGAAATTAAGATAGGGTTGAGGTTGTAGCTCAATGCTAGAGTACTTGCTCAGCATGTATAAGACCCTTGGTTCAATTCCTAGCACTGGAAAGAAACAAGAGAAAGAAGAAAGAGAAAGAAATAAGAAAGAGCCAGGCACAATGGTACATGCCTGTAATCTCAGTGGCTTGGAAGGCTGAGGCAAGAGGATCTTGAGTTCAAAACCAGCCTCTGCAAAAGCAAGGTGCTAAGCAACTCAGTGAAACCCTGTCTCTAAATAAAATATAAAATAGGGAAGGGTATGTGACTCAGTGATCAAGTGCCCCTGAGTTCAATAGCTGGTACCCCCACCCCCCAAAAAAAGAAAGTAGAAAGACTAGGAAGATGTGTGTAGTTTATATATATATACAGTTTTATATAAATATATACACCTATGTCCATATAGATATAGTATATAGGAATGTAAATCATTCGACTAGATTTTTTCCATATTTTTATTGGTGCATTATAGCTGTACATAATGCTGGGATTCGTTGTTACATATTAGTACATGCATACCCTATAAAGACCAGTTTATTTTTAAAGGTAAAAGAACAGTCAGAGGTATGTCAGACAGCCCCAAATGCTAATGATAACAACATTAGTTTCAGTGAAAAGAGAATTTAAAGAGAAAGGCTTTTAAATGGAATAAACACAGTGATTTTATATTACTGAATGATGTTGCCTATATTGAAAATAAAGTAAATATAAATCCCAGAGCATTCAATATAACAAAAAAACTTTGGGTAGTTCAGAAAGGTCACAGAAATGCATTTGTGGTAGAGACTGGAACATACCATTCCTGATCTTTAACAGATTGATTCATGGGAAATAAGATTCAAATAAATATCTGCTGAATATGTGTAAATTTTATAAATAAGCAACAGTTTTAAAATCTTATTCAGGTAGCTCCAAAGAGTCCCTGAGGAGTAGGTGGCCCCTACCTAACCCCCACACCTTCTTTAGTCATCATTCTACAGTTTAATGTAATGCCTCTTCATCTCATCAGTGAGGAAACTGTTTGTCTACTGTTTTAATTGATAAACTATTCAACTGTCCATAAGAAGAGTCAACAAAGGATATGATTAATCAAAAGAGCATATTGCCATGTCTGGTTATTTTAAGGGTAATTTTTTTTCAAATGATTTTAAAAGTACTTTATGAAATTATTATTCAGGAAATGCTAATAGAAGCACCTCAAGGACTTGATATTTCTAGCTATACAGGGCAGCATTAATGTAACTTACTATGTTTTTCTGACCTAGAAGCTACAAAAATGGTAGTATTATTTAGTTGTAGAAGAACTCAAAATTTTACATATAGGATGTAGCTCTGATTTCTATTTGTGACTTTGTATATGCTATCAAATTATATTTTATCCATATCTATCCTCTTATAGTAAAGGTAAATACAAATCACAGGAGAAATAAAAATAATGAGCATAAGATAACTGCTTGCAATTAGCAAAAATCATTTTTGCCTATAAAATCGTGAAGAATAAGAGGATTGGGCACATACTATTAGTAGAAATGTAGGGTGGTAAAATACAAAGTATTTCATCTGATACCACATAAAAAAGAGCACTAGGGATAAGTATGAACCACTGTATGCTAATGAATTTGAAAACTTGAAAGAAATGGTTGAATTTCTGAACACATTTGACTTAACCAGAATTGAATTGTGAGTTCAATAATGTTTGTCTAAATTTCCCTTGGAGAACGCACTTTCAGTGTTTATTGACATGAAAAATAAAGTAGAGAACATTTTCAGGTTTTTATTTTGTTTTGTTTTGTTTTTAGCATTTTCTAATTCTTACCCAGGTCTTTGCCAATACCATTGATCTGACAGGTGGTTGTCAAGGATCTTTTAGGATTTTCTTTTCGATGTGAACTAAGTTAAAGTTATTCTTTGTTTGGTACATCCATGCATTGTGTGAAAGTAGAGGTGGTTGTAGGATATTTGTTTATTTTATTTCTGTTTGTTTTTTAATTATTCTCTAGCATTTCTGAATATATAATCTCACATTGTTGCTTTCTGTGGGAAAATGTTACAACAAGATAATTCAGATGACTACCATCTTTATGATAAATTTTAGTATTACTACCATTTGTCTTTTACCTTCAGAGTTATTCAAAATTCATTACCATTAGTTTTGGGGTGAGATTTAAAAGAATTTTTTTTCCCTCCATGACCCTCTCCTAAGTCTGCTGTGGAGCAAAATACATGTTGGTAGCATTGAAACTGTACTCAGAAATCCAGTTTTTTCCTCATCTAAATCAGAACATATGATCTGACATCCACAGGTATCCTTTGTTACTGAGAAGGAATATTTTAAATCAGGATTTGGTAGTAAAATGTAGGAACAATGATTACTGTTCACTTCCACCTTTCCCACATCAAGGGGTAAAGATAGATATCAGCACTACTAACTATAAACATTATTGTCCACCAGTGATAATACATGTGTGCAGGCCTTTGTGGGGCTGCTGTTTATTCTTGCACAAATGGATTTGATGAACACATACTGATTAAACTGTTCACTTAAGTTTTTATAGAACCAATCAATATTTTGTCTCAAGTAATTTCAGTTTGTTCTTTTTAAAATGAAATCCTCTCTTTTAGGATACATTTCAAGGGTTTTCTTAGACATCCAACTTGTTTATAAAACACCTTGGCAGAGAAGAGTTTTAAAATATCATTGAATTTAAGAATACCACAGGATTTACCACTAATTTACATTTAATGTTTATAGTTCTCAAATTGTGGTTGTTGTAATAACCAAACTATTTTTGCCTTGAATATTTTGTGGATTATATTTCCCTATTCTTTCTCCTTCACCCACATTCTCCACAGTAGGTGGGCAGATTGTTGTTTTATAGTCTGGTTTTTATTTATGTTTATTGGTTTAATCTCAACAAGTTAGTGTTTCTAAATCTGAAAATAAGTGTATTCTGTGTCAAGAGTTTTGTCTTTTTAATGCTTCAGTTTATTTAGTGAAATTAACAGATCATTGCTTCTTTAAATAATTTCTCTCTGCTCTCTTCTTTGCATCTATGGTAAGGAGCTACCATTAGTTTACTTATTGTTGCCCCTACCTTCTGATAAATTGTACAAACGAGGCTCTTTAGTATAACTAGATGTATTTCAATGTCATCGTATTCTTCACTTAGAATTAAGAATTTTGGATTAAGTCATAAATATTTGGTTAATCACAATTACACAATCATGTATCCATTGTATTAACATGTTTGTTTGGAACTTTTCATAGCATCAGTTCAAAAAAAAGGCTGATCAGATCTTGCCAGGATGCTGCTTTTCATGGCTATCTTTTTTCTACAAGAGTCTTTTCATCCTCATCTCCCATCCTCCCAGCACCCCCACTTTTTATGTGTATGTACTGTACCTGCACACACACATACACTCACAAACACTACCGAAGGAACTCTCTTAAACTTGCGTTTTCCTAAACAAGACATTTGCTTTGTTTTCTTTTCCTGGACTGTTCTTCATCTTACAATACCTCAGTTCAGATATTTCAGTATATGATAAATTATGGTGTAATTAGTTATGTTTGTTTACTTAAACTTCCTCAATAAGTTCCTTGAGGGCATGCACTTATTTAGTTTCATCTCTTTTACACTTAGCATAGTACCTCAAACATTATAAATTTTCAGGAAATGTTTGTCCATATACAATGAATAAAGTAGATGTAATTTTACAGCTGGAAGTGTGACTGTAACTGTTTTTCTACTTAAAAAAATGCAGTTTCTAAGTATATAAAATCAGTTACTTCTTCTGACTCACGTAAGATTATAAAAAGATGTAACCATATAATTATTTTCAGTTATGTGCCTTTTCAACACCAGGATTTCTTTGGCAAATCTTTTATTGGTGCTTTTCAGTTGCTAAAGGTATTCATTGCTTGCATAAATTCCTGTTCAAGTTTTAGCAGTAACGTCGCATTCTAGCTATAGAAGTTATCCTAACTGCAGTGCTGAGTAACTAGTGATAAACATTAACAATTTGGGCATTTCATCTTACTAAATCTTACTTTCAAACATATTACCTTGAAGAAAGGACTTCTACACCTTGTAGTATATCTGCACCTCAAAGAATAGAAAACAATCATTATTAATAACAAATTAATTTTCCTGCTTTCAGGAGGCAAATGGAGAAGCTGAAAATACAAAAATGACCACATTTTAGGAAAACACTTTAGAAAAATTCAGAAATACTGGGTGATTGTTTTTATTTTGAAAGAATGCTTTATTACATAAAAACTCTACCATTGTATTTTAAATAACTTAAATAATTAAAAATACAACTTTATTTCCCAAAATGTAGCACATACACAAATATCTGCCAAGAATGCTACTGTATCCCTTACTGTATCTGTAAAAATTATCCAAGCATGGGGCAACAAAAAGAAGGGGAGGGAGAGAACTGGGATTGACAGATGAAGAATTGAAGCCCCTTTTTCTAGGAGTAGCTCTGTGTGAAGTTTTCATTATCCATCTATCTGGAAATGAAATCAAGACAATAGTACTATTTAAATACCATAGTATCAGAAAGAATAGAATCTTTTTTTCAGAGTTTGTAACACTTATTTGATCATCATCTCTTTAATTAATTTTGATTTTAGCAATCTCTTTGTCTTTCAAAGAAATGTCTGAAATTCTTTTTTTATTAGTTGTGCATGACAATCCAATGATCTTGACATATCATACATTTGAATCAAATGGGGTATAATTTCTCATTTTTCCAAGTGTACAGGTTGCAGAATCGCATTGATTATACAGACACGTATATACATACAGCAATACTAGTGTCTATTCTGCTGCCCTTCCTGTCCCCCCTTCACCTCCCCTCCTCTCCCCTCCCATCACTTCTCTCTACCCAATCTAATGTGACACATTTCTTTTTTTTTCCCCTCATATCATCATATATGTATTTTGTATAATGATGAGGATAAGTTTATTCAAGGAGATTAAAGAAATCACAGAGGCATATAAATGGAAAAATAACCTGTGTTCGTGGATTAGAGGAATTAAAATGTCCATGCAACCTAAAGCAATCTACAGATCCATTGGTGTCTCTAACAAAAATCCTAATGGCACTTTTCGAAGAAACAGAAAAGCACAGTTCTAAAATTCATATGGAAATCACAAAAGACCAAACAGTCGTCATCTTATGAAAGAAGAACAAAATTGAAGGCATCCTATTTCCTGATTTTAAATTGTATTACAAAGTTGTCGTAAGCAAAATAATTGGGGAATTGACATAAAAAATACATATATAGGGGCTGGGGTTGTGGCTCAGCAGTAGAGTGCTTGTCTGGCATGTGTGAGGTGCTGGGTTCGATCCTCAGCACCACATAAAAATAATAAAAGTAAAATAAAGGTATGGTGTCCAACTACAACTAAAAAAATTTAAAAATACATACCTAGACAAATGTAATAGAAAACTTAGAAATGAATCCATATATATGTAGTAATTAATCTTCAGCCAAGGCACCAAGAACACAAAATAGAAAGAGGATAGTGTGATCAATAAAAGGTTTTAGGAAAAATGAATGTCCACATGGAAGGGAGGGAGGGAAGAAAAGAAAGGAAAGAAGGAAGAAAATTAGGAAGGAAAGAAATTAGATCTTTTTCTTTTCTTTTTTATTTAATTTTTATATTTGGTACCAGGGATTGAACCCAGGAGTGCTTAATCATTGAGCCACATCCCCAGCTCTTAAGTTGCTGAGACTGGCTTTGAATTTGCAGTACTTCTGCCTCAGCCTCCTGAGTCACTGGGATTATAGGTATGCACCACTACACCTGGCAGATCCTTTTCTTTTAAAAAAAATTTTTTAATTGATTTTTTAAAAATAAATGACATGGGATAGGGAGTGGGAGCATGGGAGGAATAGACGAACTCTAAATAGGGCAGAGGGTTGGGGGGGAAAGGAGGGGGCATGGGGTTATTAATGATGGTAGAATGTGGTGATCATTATTATCCAAAGTACAGGTATGAAGACATTAATTGGTGTGAATATACTGTGTATACAACCAGAGATATGAAAAAATATGCTCTAATAAGAATTGTAATGCATTCTGCTGTCATATATAAATAAAAAATAAATTAATTTAAAAATAAAAATAAATATAATACATCTCTAAATAAAAATAAATAAATAAATGACAGTGGAATGCATTACAATTCTTGTTACACATATACAGCACAATTTTTCATATCTCTGGTTATATATAAAGTATGTTCACAACAATTCGTGTCTTCATACATGTACTTTGGATAATGATGTCCATCACATTCCACCATCCTTGCTAATCCCCTGCCCCCTCCTTTCCCTCCCACCCCTCTGCCCTATCTAGAATTCATCTATTCCTCCCATGTTCCCCCTCCATACCCCACTATGAATCAGCCTCCTTATATCAGAGAAAACATTTGACATTTGTTTTTTTCAGGATTGGCTAACTTCACTTGTCATTAACTTCTCCAACGCTATCCACTTACCTGCAAATGCCATGATTTTATTCTCTTTTATTGCTGAATAATATTTCAGATCATTTTCTTACACCACACAAAACTCAACTCAAAATGGATTAATGGATTAAAGATAAATAAAACAAACTGTAAAACTGCTAGAAAGAAACATAAGTGAAAAAACTCATTGACATTGGCCTTGGCAATGTTTTTTTTTTTTTTTTTTTTGTATATCACACCAAGAGCTCAGGTAACTAAAGCAAATATTAACAAATTAAACTATATCAAACTAAGAAGCTTCTATACACTAAAGAAAACACTGAAACTGAAAGGCAATCTGTGGACTGGGAAAAAAATATTTATAAACCATACATCTGATAAAAGATTGATAGCTGAGGTATAGAAGACACTCACACAATGCAATAGCAAAAAAATAAAATAAAACAGCTAGCAAAAGATCCACAGATCTAATCATCAAGGAAGTGGAAGTCATAACTACAATGAGATCACTCACACCTATCTAAGGACTAGTATCAAACTGGTAACACATGTTATATGTGTATGAATGTGTGCATATCTATGTGTGCATGTGTATAAAATATTGTTTAGCCTTTAAAAAAGGATATTATGCTAATGAAATAAGTTAGACAAAGAAAATTACTGAATGATCTTGTATATGCACTCTAGACAAAGAATAATTGGTTGTCTTGGTGGCCCTGGACTTTATTTCTTTGAGATATCAGTCACCTCAAACTAATAAAATTTTCTACTAGTGTCTCATGGTATTAATATAAATCATTGCATCTACTTGTTTGGGACTTTGGTACTTTTTATACATGTCATGGCGATAGGTCAGTTGGGTGTTTAAAACAATTTGATTTTCTGAGGCAAGAGACATGTATAAGAAAATTTACAAATCATTTGTAGTACATTTTAATAATACTGAATTTCATCTTCCCCTTCCACATTGCAAAAACAAAATCAAAACCTGGAAAAAAGAATTCACATTTTGAAATGCTGGAAAATGTGTTTTGTTTAAATGTACCAAGAATTGTTCAATGTTTGTATGGGTTTGTAGAAATAGGAATCTCATATATAAGTTATATAGCTATCTGGAAGTATATAGGGCAACATCTATTAAACATGTTAAAAACAAAACTCCTCTCTACATGTTCTTTGATCCAGAAATTACATTTCTAAGTATTGTCCTAAGGGAATAATTTTTGGTTTAATAATGGAAATACTAAAGCTGTAAATTTTCCTCTTAATTTGCTTTTGATAAAACCTATAGATTTTTTAAATAAATTATATTCTGCTTATTAAATAGTATTTTGTAAATTGCTCTTTTGAATTGCCATTTGACCTAAGTGACTTAGAATATTCTAAATATAGAGACATATATTTTACAAGTGATTGTTTAATTTTTTCTTCATTAAATATTTTAGTTGTTTTATTGTATGTAGACTATTAGATGTATTATTTTTAGCTGAAGAATTTGGTAGAATTTTTTGGTGGTTTCTTTGTGAATGTTCTATGAACAATTTAGGGGAATTTTTACCTATTAGATCATCATTATTAATAGAGTTAACTGCCTTTTTAATCATTAGTCTCCAAACCTCCTTTTATGACAGATCCTCATTGGTTAGAATTTGAGAAACCACAGTTATTCCTGCCCTCATAAAGCCACAATTCTAATTAAATCCAGTTCTTTTCTTATTACATGGCTATTATACATCTGTTTCCTGGGAACTGAACATGGTTGGAGAAATATCAGGCTGACTAGTTTTTACCTCAGATTTATAACTAAAAGCCTCATATAGCCCTTACTGCTGCCCAGCAATCCTGGGACAGTCCCTAGTGCACTCATGCTTCAACCGTACTTAATGATTATTTAAATATTTCCTCTCTCATCAAATCTCTAGCACTTCTCCCCTTTCTGGTTCTCTGGTTCCTTGTATCCTGTTTCACTGAGAAAAGAGAAGCAATCAGAAGAACTGTTCCAGAAGCTCCCAGCACAACACTGATATGCCATATTGGTTAATGTTTAACAGCACAGAAAAATGCTGTAATTTCCCCTTTCTTAAAACCAAAAAAAAGCTTCCAGCTACATTTTTTTGCTTTCCTTTAGTGTAAAACTCCTCAAATAGATTACATTGCTTGTCTCCAATTCTCTTTAGAGCCCACTTGTCTTACCCTTTCATCCCCAGGACTCTATAGAAATTGCTCATGTTAAAGTCACTGGTAACCTCCATTGTTACCAAATACATTGATTATCTTCCACCTTATCTTTCTTCAACTATTAGCTCTCAGTGATTTGGAACCAGACAAATATGTGGCAGCTTCCAGACTTCTTTGTGCACTATTTTTCAGTTCTTTTATTTCCCTTAGATCTCATATCAGAGTGATTCTGTCAGAGTTTTTCCCCAAGAATGCCCTTTGAAAGACACTGTAGTCTAATTTGTGTCCCAGCACCACCACCACCCCAAAATAATTTATTGAAGCCCTTGCTCCCAATGTAACGGTATTTGGAGATGGAGCCTTTGGAAGATAATAAAATTTGGATGAACTTACAAATGTAGGACTGTCATGATGAGATTAGTAAATGTCCTTTTAAGATGAGGAAGAGACTCTAGAGCTTTCTCTGCCATGTAAGGACACAGTGAGAAGGCAGCTGTCTGCAAGCCAGGAAAAGAGCCTTTATCAGAGCCCAACTGTGCTGGCACCATGTGGTCAGACTTCTAGCCTCCACAACGGTGAGGAATAAATTTGTTATTTAAGTCATACAGTCTTTGGTATTTTGTTATGACAGCCTTAGCAGACTGGGACAAAAGGAATATTTCCCATAACCCAAGCCTCTTGTGTCTTTACCCCACTATATTACTGTTCATGGCACTTGCCATCTTTGATCTTTTATGTATGCTTATTATACATATGTCTTAACCCACTAGAATGTAAGCTCCAGGAAACAAGAGTTTTGTCTGTTTTATTCACTGCAAACTCTCCTTTGCCCAGAACACTGTGTAATTATAGTAGGTCCTCAATAAATATTATATGAACAAATAGTAATAATGAAAGTATTTACAAACACCTGTAGATCATGGATATTTCATCATATGGAAAGCACTTATTTTCATACTACTTTTACCTTAAAGGTATATATACATGTTTTTTTAACCAGTGGTCATCACTGAAAAGTTCAGCAAATTGTAGTACTTGTCATTTAAACAGGGAAAACATTCATTTGTCTTTAATTCTTTATACACCTCTTCTTTGTTGGAGAGAACCTCTAAACTTTTTGGTAGTATAAAAAAATTTTGTGTTTACTCTATATTTGAATTCAAAATATTGCAAAAACTCTGCTTCTGATGATATTTTTTCCCATGATGCAGACATCTCCTATTCCAAGTAAAATGCAGTGAATTATAATGTTCTGGCAATTAGTAGTAGTACAGTCCTGTGTAGCACTTACTACATGTTGGATACTGTTCTAAACCCTCATCTATGTGTTATCTCGTGTATTCTTTCCCTCAGTCTACCTAGGAGATAGTTTCTATTGCTGAACCTACTTTGCAGATGAGGACCCTGAAGCACAGAGATTAGATAACTTACCAAGGGTCATGACTATAATATGAAAAGCACTAGGAAGGAAATAGATGGTTGTATGTATTATGTGGAAAAGGAAAGTAGTTTTATATTTTTTCCATTCTGGCTTTTATCTAGAAGAATTTCTTGAATTTAATATCTTAGGGTTACTAGTCTCCCTGATTTCAATGCTGATAAAGTCATTTTCCTTTATTTTTAAAGGCATTTTTCCCTTTATCTTTAACCACTTCAGTTAATTTCTTAACAGAATCACATTTTTAAAGGTAGCATTTATCAGGGGCTGGGGTTGTGGCTCAGTGGTAGAGTACTCACCTAGCACGTGCGAGGCACTGGGTTTGATCCTTAGCACCACATAAAAATAAATAGATAAAATAAAGGTATTGTGTCCAACTACAACTAAAAAAATACATTTAAAAAAGATAGCATTTATCATATTTGATTTACAAAAATGAAACCTCGTTATTGCAAGTCCACAGTTTCTTAAACCATACTTGATAAGGGATTATTGTGTCTTTCAGAATTCTTCAAAAACATATGAAGAGCCAAGGACATTCAGTTACTTACATATTAGTAGGAATCATATTGCTCATCTCTTCGATATTAGGTGAGAGGGACCTCGAAGAATTTTGGTCACAAAGAATAGAGACAAAGTAGTTTTGAAGCTTAAAGAAATTTGAAGTGTAGGGAACTTTAAATGACAAAATAATAAATGGATTATTGTGGGAAAAAGAAAATTCTAGAGAAAGGTGCTGGGAAGTTGAAAAGTTTTCAAAAAATAGCATGAGAAGAAGTCAGAAGCCAACTTTATATTTTCAGAATCTTGCCTAATATTGGCCCTTGTGGAAAGAGAACAAAATTTTCAGAATTGTGGCCCTTCTTACACCTACATAAACTGAGTATAGTCCAAATGCATATAGGTTAAAGAGGTTTTTATAGATTACTTGGGGACTTGACAACCATTTAAGACAGTGTATCTGTGGGAAGATACATTCTGAATTTAAAATAGACTTTTAGGATACAACATATTTGTGAATTTTAGGATTCTGTATTTTAGTTCTAAATATCATTTTTTGAGACAATAGATTTTTAGTTGAGACATGACTGCTTGTCATCTCTAAAATCTTTTTGTGTGTGTGTGTGTTGTGCTGGGAATTGAACCCAGGGCCTTATATGAGGCAAGCACTCTACCAACTGAGCTATATCCTCAGCCTGTCATCTCTAAAATCTTTTATCAAACTTGTTCTCTGTGGAAACAGAAAACTACTAGTATTAAAGATGAATATTAAGTAAAACTTGGCACTCTTTCCAGGTTGCTTATCAGATTATTATAAAGAACTAATTATAAAGAACTTGACAAAGTACTGGTTACTTAAGAGAACAAGGTAAGTTATTTCAGGATACCCATATTTGTTGTGTTTCAATAGGAAAACAACTTGTGATTGATGTATGACTATATAAAGATCATGGATTCATATAGAGGCTAGGGATCATAAAGAGGTTACATATACATTTACATGTTATTTGATAGGTTGTTTTGAAAAATAGTTAAATTTTCATGAACACAAATTTCTTATGTTATAAGGATGGTATCTTCTTGTGTGTGGCCCTGGGGGTGAAACCCTAGGTTGCTTTACCATTGAGCTACATCCCCAACCCTTTTTATTTGTTATTTTGAGATAAGATCTCTCTCAGTTGCCAAGTCTGGCCTTGACCCTGCCTTAATCTCCTGAGTAGCTGGGATTGCAGATGAGCCTGGTAGGATGTGTATCTTCTAAGCACTCTAAAGATGGAAATATAGCTGGCCCTCAGGAACAGATATAACAATGAAAGGAATTTTTTGTATGTTTCTGATCTCTGCTTTCATCCCAGTCTTGAATTTTTCTCAACATGTTGAACTGTTACCTGAAGGACAACATACCATCAGCAGTTCCCCAAATACTTTCATCTCCAGAGAGAAGCAGGCCCAATTCTCTGCATTATCAATCTCAGATCTCAGGAAATGGTCTCTGTTGGACCCAGTTTTTGTCAGGTGTCCAGGACTGGACCTGGCAGTGTAGCTGGAAGGCAGGGACTTGTTGTATCTCTTGAACATAGAGGATTTTAGGGCAAACTTAGAGTTGTAGGCAGCAAGAGTAGACAGTGCCTTAGATACTTACTCTGCTAGAACACCTGTCCATTCATCCACTTGACATTTGTAACACACACACACACACACACACACACACACACACACACAGAATTATCTTGAAACTGACTATTCATGTTTTATATAAAAAATGTTTTTCATAATCTAAACCTCATTTTCCCTCCTTTTTTCCTTTGCTTTTTTTTTCCTGACCCTTCCAAGATGGGGTCTTGCTATGTTGCATAGGATGAAATTTATTTTTCTTTAAAAAGTTACAAGGGATATTTAAAGGAAAATGACTCATAGAGGAGTAAATATAGACTCCCCTTAAAGTTCACAGAATGACAACGAGCAATTAAAATATGCTTCGAGTCAACTCTTTCTTTTAAAAAATGTTTTCACCAAAACTATAAAACATTTCAATAAAAGTATTTCTTCAAATATGTTATTTTAAATACTATTTTACTTTAGCAAATATTTAAATACTATATTAGTTTCTCTGCATGTTAATTCTCTGCATGTTAATTCTACCTGTTTGCCAAGTGTGTTGAAATCACAGATTCATTTTTATTTGCCAGGTTAAATGTTTATTTTGTTTTCCCACATAATATATTCTTTAAAGTGTTACAAGCACACCAAATCTTATTTCTTTTTAATAGGGACCTTGTAGGGCTCTCTCTTTTTTTTAATTCTTTGTTTCTTTGTTCAGTTTAAGGGATAGGATGTGCTTCTCTAAAGAAGTATATAAAGGCAAAAGTGTACATGTTCTCTAAGACCTATTGCTTTGTTAGCTGTAAGAAAATAGAAAGTTTAAAACATGTTCACTGAACTTAATATACATTTTTAAAGCCTCACTCTTATTTTCTTATAATCAGAATACCAAATACTTCTTATAGAGTTTCACCTTTTATCTAACAGGTCACTCTGAATAGACGAGTACAACAAAAAAGTATGAGGCTATGGTGATTTATAAATAACTGGCATTATTTGATTATGGGTTTTTCTTTCCATGCTTATGTGACTCAAACATCCATTTAAAACTTTATTTTCATAGTTATTTTCAAAGAACATTGATGTGCCTCTGAGCCCTATGAATTCTTAGATCTATTCTTAAAAATATCTATTTGATAAAAGCTTTTAATGTATGTTTTATTTTTTAAAAGATAGACTTCATATTTGGCTTCTCTGTGATTCACATGATAGTTTCTGCCTTTTGAAGAGTTCATTAGTATATCTTTTCAAGTTTCTTACATTGGACCTAATTCACTTTAGTAATGACCATCTTTAAGAGAAGCTATTTGAAGTGATTTGGTAGTGATTATCCTGTTTTAACTTCCCTGATTAAAAAGTACTGGAATTCTCTTTTCTTTTGTTATCTATTATGAAAATACAGATGAATGCCTATTCTTTCTTTCATTACCAGTATCTCAAGGCATCCTGATACCTTAAATCAAAAGGAAAAAACATTCCTTGTGAGAGGAGACTCATATAGATAATGCAGTAGATTTCATAGATGTGTCATTGCCACAGTTGAAATGATTCACACACACAATTTTGAAATATCTGGGTGTTTCCCAAAGTTAAGAACCTGATGGCTTTTTTTCAGTAAGTTTCTTCTATATGACGAATAATTGAAAATAACTGTAATCTATTTGAACAGGTCCTCTGATGTCTTATAACTTAGGACTAATGGCTATGAGATATTTCTGAAGATCTCAGGACTTCTCTGAGATACAAGATACACACAGAACCACAAAATGTCAGAATTGTATTAAAGAGAACTCAGTCACAGTGAGATGAGGCAATCTAACTAGATTCCTATGATGTGTTAGAGGTAAAACCAACATCTAGTACCCAGGTCTTCTGATTCCCACATCAGCATTCTAATTACCACTAACTCTGATGTTTTTCTAAGGGTATAATGTGGTTTTATAATGTTTAATTAAGAATATTTCAAGCATTTAGATAGTGATTAAAACTTAGTGATCTCTGTTCAGCATTTTTGAGATTGGGTTCGAATTATATTAACCCTATGAGGTACCCTACTTATTCTTTTGCAGATATATCTTGAATGCCATCTTATATACTTTTTATTTGCATCTTTCTCCTCAAAATAAAACTTCATCTTGAGAAGTATGCAACTTTTTGCAATATTAAGCTTTTCATTAAAATCCAAAGCGTGGGCTAGAGAAACAACTCAGTTGGGAGAGTGCTTGCCTTGTGTACACAAGACCCTGGGTTCAATCCTCAGTACAATCAATCAATCGGCCAATTTACACATTATTTTCCAGGTTTATAGCTTCTTCATTAAAATCCATCCTGCATTTATTTCTATCCAGTTCTAAAGACATTCTCTCTAACTTTCAAGTTCTTGTTCTTGGGATCACTTTAGCCCTCACACACTCCTCATTTACTTCAATAGTCTTCTTTTTCTTTGATGAAGTTTGACATCCATGGCTTTTCATTAGCTCTATCTCAGCTTCCAGTAAATGGTTAGAATAGGACAGGTCAAGAACAATAATCCAGTCTGCCAACCAGCACTTATATAAAAATGCATAAATGAAAAATGGCAAAATATTTGAGATCCTATTGGAGTGATTCTTTGTCAAGTCCCTTTTTATATCACTTACCTTTCATGAATTGTTATCCTCTGTGTGAGCTCTGAATAGATTGAAATTAACTAAATTAATTTCTTTCTAGACTAGCACTTCTAAGCCTTTTTGGATTTAGGGCAATATTAATGGGTATTTATTTTGTCTTAATGTTGCCCTCTGAAAGGACTTCATGAGATTTAAAATTACATAAAATAATTTGCATTTAAAAAATGTTGAATGATGTGATGAAAGAGAGTTATCTTTAAATTCATTACAGGCTCCATTGACTGCTAAAGATCAGTTCTGAAAATCAATATGGCACATAAATGTAATGAATTTAAACCTGTATCATACCACCATGACAGAGATAGCTACCAGCCACCTAGAATCTGTGCTTTCTTCCTCTGTAACAAATCTGATTTGTAACTTGATATTTTGCCATCCAGAAAAACTACCACATTTCTCTTTTTACTTTGTAGCTTGGTTTGATCACATGACTGAGTTGTGGCCCGTGAAATGTAAGCATAAAAGTTCAATGGAAATTCTAGCAGTTTTTTTTAAACAGAAGTAGTCTACCCTCTTTCTTCCCTTTGTACATTTGATTGGGTTATGCAGATGTGAGAGCTAAGAAGCCAATATGAATCGTGAAAACAAGGCCACAGCCTGAAATGTCAAAGCAGATGCTGGATGAGACTGAGGATTTATTGACTTCATTGTGTGATTATGTCAAGCCTGAATGGTTATCTCCAGAATTCATTTGTGTGAGAAAAAGTCAATTTTCTATCTTTCCTAAGTAACTACAATTTTTGGTTAGAGTGTATGTAATAAAAAAAAAAGTCTTAACTAATAAAACCTGTGGATGAGCCCTTAGATTATTAATAATGTATTTACTTCTGGAAAATAGCTGTTGAGGGAGACATGGTCTAATATAAAAGTTGTGCTACTTAACAGTTTGATAAATGGAAAGATTTGGGCAGTTCCCATAAATTTGGCAGTATTTGGATTCTTCTTACCTGATGCTAATAGAAATCTAGGTTCTCTCATACAGTCTATATCTCATTTTTGCTAGTGAACTAAATTCATAAGTTTATAAATTGTGAAACTTCTTTATGCCAAATTTTGTTAAGACTTATTAACATCAAAAGGTTGAAGAAATCATTCAGTATTACTTAGTATGTTTCCTGTCTCTTAAATTCTGGAAGAATGTGGGGGAAAGGATTTGATTTTAGGTGTTGTTTTGTTAATCAAAATATTCATCCTGCTACTTGTGAAATTAAAATATTATGACATAATGAATAAGTACCATCTGGGCTATCTGTTTTTCTACCTCCTCTAAAGAACATAATGCAAAGGAAGGTATGCAAAGTAACAGAGCATGCTCATTTAACTATACTTATGGGATACCTGATATGGTATAATAGGAGTATTACTTCAAAGTTATATATTAATCAAATCATAGTTTATCACATGGTAAATGTACCAGGAATACACCAATATAAAAGAATCCTAAGAAGATAGCTTTTGTTATGTAAAGAATCTTAACTCATTATTTTGACCAGTTTGTATTTCCATTGTGTGGATTTCTGTCACTCATTTGAATATTGTCCATGTTTTATTTTCTTTTGTTTTTAATCCACTTATAACATTTGAGCCATGCAATAATGAAATCTGTTACTTCAGTAATCATTATGTTTATTGGCTTGCTTTAATGAAACTCTCCTCTTCCTACTTACCTCGTACCCTGCTTGCTTGTTAATCCTAGGTAGATGAAACCGTGCTTATAACGCAGTGTTTTCCTACATAATTCAGGTAATTTTAGTTATTCAGATAGAAAAATTTATATCTGAATAAGGAGTTTTCTTTTAGGAATCAATAACTAGTAGAAATAGCACTGGTTTTGAAGTAGGAATGTTAACTCTTTCTAGCAATGTCTTATTGATGAAAAGCTACAAAAACTCTTAGGCAACTACTAAATAGACTTTTCCCTGAGTAGCTGGCAAGATCAGTTAGGATGTGATTGGGGTGGAAAGGCTGGGCAAAGAGTATACAGAAACTCTTTACTATATTTGAAATTTTCTGTAAATTGAAAAGTTTTTGAAATAAAAAGTTGTTTTAAAAAGTCAGAGTCATTGAGCTTTAATTTCTTCATCTATAAAATGAAAATATAATGGCTGATCTTCCTAGCTGCCAGTTATTCAGAGGATGGACACATAAAGCAGTAAATAAAATTTTAAAATGTTGCTGTTCTGTGCTATAATTCTTCCTCACTTCCCCCATTTACTAACTCTAATTGTTCCTTTCTCTAACTGCCAAAGTTGTCATTTGCTTCTTTAAAGCATTTGCAGTTCCTTTATTTAAGTTGAATACTACCTCACATTGCCTAGTCACTAAAACACTTCTCCTTTCTTCATCTATCTTTGGAATCCATTCCACACTCCCTTGGCATGCCTTCCTTAAGCCTTCTTACCTAAGTACTGGGCCTAATGACCACTGACATTTAATCAAATAGCAGTTATAATACATTTACTCATAAGAAAAGAGAATAAAATTTGGGCACTGACTTCTAAGAGGATGGGAATTTCATCATCAAATATCTTAACAGAATCCATTTTGTTAAATAACCATAATTACGGGTTTTGCCTGTCTGATTCCAGGGGATTTTGCCATTCTACATTCTTTGAAGTCCAGGAGGCAACCATAGTGCTCAGGCTACTTGAAATACCCATACTGAATCTAAATACAAACAGGCTTTCTTCAGATCAGTCTCTGCAGGACTCTTTCTTTCAGAGTTTTTCACTGTCAATTATTTTAAAGATGGTTTCTAGCTTTTTAAAAAATGTTTTTAAATTAGCTATGTAGACTTTTAAGATAAGAATTGAAAATAGACATTAATTTTCTGAAGATGTAGACAATTCTGCTTTTTCTTGTTAAGTATTTGGGGATTTCTGTTTATTGCATTTGAAACAAAAGCAGTCTTGACTATTTTGCTTATTGCTGTATTCTTATGATAGTCATATTTGATGAAATGATGATTTTCTCTTTTTTTCAATGTTAGTCATTGATTTAGTGTCTTGCCATATCAGGAAATCCTTGTCTTCTTTTTATGTGAACTCATGCTCCTAGCTGGATCAGCCTCTGTGGCAAGGTCTGTGGATGAGTTAACTCATTCTCTGACTCATGAAAACAACTCAGCTAATTGTGAGAAAAGAAATGTTAGATTTAATGTGATTAAATGTATTATTTTTAGGGAAATAAACCATTAACTTAATTTGTTTCTAAACTTAAATGTTGTTACATTGTAAAGTCTATTTTTCCTCTGTAATATATTCCCTTGAGAATTTTTCTAGGATTAGTGACTTCAATTCTTTAGTGACGCATAGTGTAATAGCCTTCATTATTCATAGTTTTTTAGTTCTGTCTTTCTTTTAGAAATTTTAAAACGTGATTCAGATTTACTGTTAAGCAAGTTTTTTGATATCCCCATTTCCTTTTCAACTTATCTGCAACAATATTTTCCTTTAGTTAAAAATTCCTACTGTATAATTTAACCATCTTAGTAAGACACCTTTTTTGTTAGAATACTTAAGGCTTACTACATAGATTTTCAAATATAAAGAGAGTCAAACTATCAACAAATTATAGAGATAGTACATGATATAAACTCGTGATCTTAATACATCTCTGAGGCAACTATTTCTGCTGTTGATTAACTTTTCTGGCAACAGTAGTGTAGCTCTCAGAAAAAGTGTAAGATGAAGTGATGGGAGGTCTTAGAGTTTTTTGACTCATAAGAGTTAAATGCAGTGGCTGTGCTCTGGTCTGTGTAGTAGGAGCTCTCTTTCCTAAGTGTTCTACAGATAAGCCTGCCATTTTCTCAATAGGCCATGATGTTAGAACCGAAGAGAGGTTTGATAGAACACAACATGATTCATATTTGTAAGAGACTACTCTGACTGATTTGTTGTTCCTTTGGTATCATGATCATCCTGTGAGTCTCACATGTGAAACGGCCTCTGTTTTGAAGTCTGAAACAGTGTTTGGTGTTTGTTCCTTGAAGGGCAAATAGGGTAGGCTAGTACAGTGGAAGCAGGAAGACCCTTTAGGAAACTGTTATAGTAATTCAGGGGAGATGATGATGATAATTGAGACCAGAAGGGTAGTAGTTAAGGTGGAAGATGAAGAATGAGGTTTATTTCAGATACATTTTGACAGTAGCACAATGGAACTTGCTTCAAAGGAATTAATTGATGACTTAACCTGTGATAAGTATTTCATTTTCACTGAAAACTTAAATATGTCACATAGTAGCAGCCAAGAAAGATTACAAGCTGTTCCATACAGTTTTATAATCTATGAGGAGTGTTGCACTGACAGGCTTCCCTTTTCACAAGATTTTCATTTAAAGATACCATAGTTTCAGATTATGTAAGTAAAACCAGGCTCTGTTGAGTGTGCATGTTTGACCACTTGAGAACCTGATCTTGGCTAAGCCAAGATGGACAGATCTACAGTTCTAACTCAAAGTCAAAAAGAAAGTATCAGCTAGATTTTGTGCAATAATGCTTTGTATACATATTTTCCAAGCAGTGTCCTGAGGTTTTAACCTGAAATGACTAAAATATTTAATGGATATCTTTATAAGTTTGCCTTATACATTTTTCAGCTCATTTGGATATTACATAAACCTCTGAGAATTTTTAGGAATGTTATTCAGTATACATAAAATATCTTACATGCTAACCTAGTATGCTAATTTGTATGTATACAGTCAAATAAAAAACAGAGAAAAGAGTTATAGCATCCTCAATTAGGAAAAAAAAATTAAAGGGGGTGTTTAATCTTCTATTAATCTAAATAATTAGTTTGAGCAGAAACTTACATAGCTTTTTATGTTATTTGTCATTTTTGATATTCCAGAGCCTGTTTACAAAGTCAGGGAAACAGTAGCAAAAGCTCATTACGCTAAATGTGAATTTACAACTAAACATGAAATTAGACTGTATAATACTATATTATTTTTTTAAAGGATACTTTTCTTAGCATACATTTTATCCCAGGACAGGATATATACATAATTTCCCCCAACTACTAGCTCAATATATTGAGATTAACATTTTTAAAGCTATTAAACCATTTTTAAATATATTAGTTTGATGTTTTTTTTAAAGAGAGAGTGATAGAGGAGAGAGAGAGAGAGAGAGAGAGAGAGAGAATTTTTAATATTTATTTTTTAGTTCTCGGCGGACACAACATCTTTGTTGGTATGTGGTGCTGAGGATCGAACCCGGGCCGCACGCATGCCAGGCGAGCGCGCTACCGCTTGAGCCACATCCCCAGCCCTATTAGTTTGATTTTAATACCTATATTTTTATATATAATCAATTTATGCTCAATCTTCCCCCTGCCAGGTACTGATATAATCTTTTTAAAAATATTTTTTAATGTTTATTTTTTAGTTGTAGTTGGACACAATACCTTTATTTTATTTATTTAAATGTAGTGCTGAGGATTAAACCCAGGGCCTCACACATGCTAGGCGAGCACTTTACCGCTGAGCCACAACCCCAGCCCTCTGACATAATCTTTATTGATTAAATAATTGAAAAGTAAAAGATGGCCACATACTAAAAGTGATCTTGCATTTTATAGCAAACTGGGTTTTCCCTCCACATTTTTAAATTGGTGCATTATAGTTAAACATACTGATGAGGTTTATGCCCAATTTTGTTATTTCAAAATACATTAAAAAGTTAAAAAGTCTTACATTCACCTTAACTAATATTTTTAGCTACATTGGGTGTAAACCAAAACTGTATAATCCATTATTTTCAATCATCTCCATTATGAACTAAAATCCTCTCAAAGTGAGAGCAGATGAACTTTCAGTTTGATTTGACACTTATATTCTCTAATTCTAATACTGAAGAAAGATGAATGTCATAGGTCTTGAGAAGCTGCTAAGAGATATGGCAGCACATAGCTTCAGTAACTGGTGAATATGCTTCAGTGAAAGCAGTCAGAGAGGTTAAATGTATACACTGTACAAGTCATCAACCATCAGAATGGTATTAGGGATGGGGGGCAAATGGTGATTGTCCTCACTGAAAGTAGTTGTCAAAGACGCAAGCAACTTCATGTTAATTAAAGTTAGAACCATTCACAGAATGTTCATATTTAAAAATATATACTGAAAATCTGTTATGTTCAAGATATTGAAAAAATTATTCTGAGTACTATATATGTAGGGATATTTTCTTTACTGTTTTCATTTAGATAGTACCTAGAAAATGAGTTTATCTGTATAGAAATCTGCCTTCTAAGTTTGTTTTACAATAACCAGAGAACACTATAACTTCTTGATAGTCAGCATATAGTAACATAGCTATTCTCATAGCTATCTCTTTTATTCTGTTAAATTTTTAAAATATTTTTGAATGTTTAAAGGAAATTTTAGGAATAATTCTTCCAAAAGTAGTTTTTCCAATACTTGACTATATTGCGATACTAATAAGATTTAATTACAGAAAGAATGAGTATGTTATGTATTTTTTGGAAGATTCAAGAAAACTGTTTTGGGCACCTAAAGAAACCTGGGAGTGGATATAGTTGACACATTAAGCACAAGATAAAGTGAATTTGCAGATAGAACACCATCACCAGTCTGATCATGACCTTACATTCTTGTGACAGTCTGAGATAAAAAAAAAATATTGTGTGATTTGAAAATGTTCAGTATGAATAAAGCTGGGATAAACTGGCTATAAATTTTCAGTGATTTTTACTTTCGAGATTTGTGTTTTTAATATTCTAGCAACATGATATCTTTTTTATTCCAGTTTCATGACCCTATAGAATGGTCAGATGGACTTTATAACTCCCTTTAAAGTGACACTTTTAAAATTAAGTTGGTATTCTAATACTTGGTTCAGAATAAGCTAGGATGTAAATGGAATACGAATTCATTATAGTGAATATGATAGATGTATGTAATTCTTTTCTTGTTTTTCTTTTTTCTTTATTTTTTTAACAGTACTAGGAATTGTACCCAGGGCCTTGTGCATGACAGGCAAACACTCTTTGACTAAGCTACATATATCCCAAGCCCTTTTTATTTTTTATTTTGAGACGGTCTTGGTAAGTTTTGTCAGGTTGGCCTTGAACTTGCAATCTTCTTGCTTTGTCCTCCCTATTAACTGGGATTATGGGCATGCACAACCATAGCTGATTCTAACTCTTTTTGTAAGAAATTTTGTGTACTTAGGGCCTAAGTTTTACCTCTAGCTTTGTCTCTTCGTTAACTATAAACATTGAAAGTTTTTTTTTTGTTAACTTCTCTAAATCATAGTGTTCTTAGTTGTAAAATGGAGTTATTAAAACTTCTGTCTTAGAGGTTTTGCTGTTCTTTGTAAAGAGGAGGCATTATTATTTTGATCATGTTCTTACAGTAGGCTTATGATTATTTTTCCCTTTGTACTTTGTCCAGAGATTTCTTACAGTACCAAGATTAGAAAAGAGCTGCCAGTGTGCACTTCAGTATGGATTGGAGTCTGAATGGGTGATCTGAATAGAGGCCAAATGAAGAGGAAATTTGCATACCACAAAAAATAAGAGTCAGACTTATTTAACATATGTTCAGGGACTTGATTTTTTTAATGGGTCATTGGTTTAAAAGCTGCCTACCCTGTCTGTAATTCATATAATTTGATTACAGTTCCTATGATTCCTGGTCATAGAACAGCCAAGGAAGATACTGGAGTAAAAAAATTACTATTGTTTGGAAATAGCTTTTTTATATTTCCAATAAGTTAGCTTGGGAATTGGAAGTCCTCAGCTTCAGTTCTAAGTTAGTCACCTTTGGCAAATCATTTCTCTCTGAACTTCAATTCCCTTGTCTTTTTAAAATGAAGAGGATTGAATAAGATAAACTTTAAGCTACTTTCTAGCTATAGTACACCATGCCTATAAATCCTTGCTGTTGAGTCAACTACCTTACATTGAGTATTTCCTGTGTGCTAGGTGCTGTATAAATAGTTTGCTATGAATGTTCTGGGGCCAACTTCCTGATACCCTTCAGATCAAGGCTTAAATACTGCAGGAATTAAAAGAATAAAAATGCTTAAGAAACAAAAGAGGTTAGGCACTGGAGAGGGTCTCTGAATGGAATGAAACTAGCCATAATAATTGAAAACCCTTCAAATGTTTATAGCTATCTCTGAAATGTAATCAGATTGATAGGCATTGAAGTCCAAAAATGTTCCAGCTAGTTAAATATTTCACTCAAAGCTGGCCATCCTGACAACCTTAGTTTCTTAGGATAAGTTTTCCTGATTTAAATGTCTAGAATCACTTAGTGCAGATACATCAACTATGTAATGATGTGTACAGATGCCAACTTTTGATTATCCAACTTGGTAGAAGAAAAAACATTAAGAATCCATTTAGGAACCTTCTCTTCTATTCCACAGCTAGTTTATCTAAGTCCTTTTTGTCTAAACATGTCATGTAGATGAGGCTGTTTAGTAGAACAGCAGAGAACTTATGTAGGAATGCAAAGATAATTAAAGACTGGTTGCATTATGGTGATAGTCATTGTTTGCCCTGTAGAATAAAATGATAGCATTTGTTCATTCAAAAGTGTTCATTACATTTTATGTTCAAAACACAGACATATCTTCCCATTCTTTCTTTGTTTTCCATCAGCAATCATGAATTGTGTCAGATACATTGAAAAGAAGGTCAAAACTAAATAATGCATTTATATATCAAAAATATTTTTAAGTATACAAATATTCACCCAGTAATATATCCTTAAGGATGGTACGTCTGATGCATACACAAGAGAATACATATGCAGTCATCTGCATATACAAATGTGTTTTTGTGTATACTTCATATACGTAAAATATTTGCTTATATATGCTCCAAAAAGACACTTGAACCTAGAGGGTAAATAAACATGAGAAATCTAGGTTTATGCCTGAGCATGTGTATGTTTGTGAATAAGTATGGGGGTGGGTGGAGGCAAGGCAAAATAAGTGAGAAGGAGGGCAAAGGGGGAAAAGATAAGGAAGGGAATAAACAGTGTTCTTAGAAGGAACCACAGTAGTTACAAATTTTCACTGTAACTTCTACCACCCTATCCTTGTTTTCTGCAGAGTTCTAGATAGTACACCATTATTCAGCCTATCAGCTGATGTTATCAGTGAAAATTGACTACCCACTAAAATTAAACAAAAAGAAAAAAGAATGACTTCAGTTTTAAAAATACAAAAACATCCACAGACATTAGAGGATAAGGGCTCCAACAACTGTGATAAAGATAACTTGCTAAAAGTCCTTCCACAGCAGGGAAAAAAAAGTTAAATCTCAGGGATTTTTTTCCTCTGTAGGCCAGAAACCCATTCCAAGAAGTACCAGCCTGTCTCATTTCAAAATGCTCTCCTTACCAAGGAAGCGGAAGTGGTCATATTCTTCCCCACCAAACCATGGGTGAATTATAATTATCCTACCTCTTGTGGGACAATGAAGCAGCAAACATCTGCTATACTGAATCAAAAAACCCACGAATGAAACTATACCAAACTCTGAATCATACCTGGACTCAGATTAAAGGATCTGTATTGTGTTTACTACCTTTTTTTCTTTTTCCTTTGCAATTTAAAAAGGATTTGTTAACTGTGGCACCAAGTTCTAAGGGGAAATATGGATTTCATTTGCTGAGTCCATTGACTAACATTGAAAAAATTACAGTTTTAAAGCAGATGAACAATAATAGTTACTAATATTTTGTTTGGTTTGTTGGTTTATTATCCCCTAACAGTTTTTTTTCCCTTTAAAAGGATGGTCTAATAAGAAAATTTAGAAGTACATAGTCTTAAGAAATTTGGTCTTTTAGTTTTAGTTTCAATAACGAAGTAGAAATAAAATTTTAAACTTTATTTCCAAAAGAAGCAAGTTTCACAACTACTGTTACTTATCATATGTGTCATGGTATATAATGTAGCACTTGGTAGTACTTAACTTTATTTGCCTGGGGTAAGGAAAGCAGAATAATACTTCAAACTTAAGTTTTAGCTGTGAAAATGTATGTAATAGTCTACTTCCTTGAAAACATTTTGTCTTTTCATTTTTTTTTCATTAGAGGGCAGAAAGACAGACACGAAGTATGGATTCAGCTCAATATGCAGAGTTTTGTGAAAGTCGACAATTAAGCTTCTGTAAGTATGCATTTAACTACTTAATTATATGTTAATGTATAAGAGATTTGTGTTACAGATGCATAAAACTGACGTGTTCTTTATTCCTTAGAAATTGGTGTATTTAATATATACATAGTTGTTGCTGTTACCGAACAACTTGCATTTTGGGGAAACCTAAAGATTTTACAACATTCTACTGTTTTGCAGTTAATACTATTAAGAGATTTTAAAGTGCACTAGTAATATACAGAGTTATGTTAATTAATCATGTTACCTTTAGTCAGAAAAATTTTCATTTTAATTTCTTTTCCAGTTTCTTGGTCATATTTATGCTAGTGTTGCTGACTCTAGTTGATCCATAATGGACTCCAGTAGTACAGTCATGACATTTAAACGCCCCCAGTATTAATTATAATACCAAACTTTGCCTTTATGCATACTCATATTTCCACAAATGAGCATATCAATAGTCTTTTCCTTTTTTGTCTTTAACCTCCTGCTGTGGCATGCATTCAGTATTACCACATTCATTAGTCCATGCTCTCCTAACATGAATGACTACCAGTATTATTAGTGCTTACCCATCATTGAATACCAGCTTATTAAAAGTACATAAAGACTCATCGTAGTGAACTGGATTATGGAGCAAAACATCTTCACAGCAACTGTTCAGTGATGACTAAGGCTCTTGGGGTAAAGGTCAGAGTGAAAGTGTGATGAAAAGTCCAGTTAAAAATATGACAAATTAGCACATGACATTGATTTGAGGGATTATAGAAACAATGATGTCTTTAAACAAAAAGCTATTATCTGGTCATAATAACAACGTATTTGATTTGGAAAAAAATGAGAGCTTCATTTATAGATCATAAAGTACAAATGAATGACACATTTCAAACAGTGCCCCCATGTAAATGTCAGAAAAATATAGGAAAACATGTTTTGAAAGATTTTTTTCTAACTAAATATACTTTCCAATCTGACTAACAACTTGGCATGCATCTGTGAAACATTAAGTAAATGACACTTCAGATCATGGCAATTTCAGCAAATGAGAGGTTTTTGTATCGTAATTTTTAGGTTTAAAAATGGCATTCAAGTCTTTTATAACTATAAATCTCTACTTTATAAAATAACATTTGGTGCAATATAACTATTTTTTAAATCATATTTTAAATTTAATTCACTTAAAGGAATAGAAGTAGTATTTTACACTAAAACTGACAATCTTAAATTCTCATACCTTTCATTTGAAAATTAGATTTTTGTTCACTTTTTGCTTTTAACACAAAAACTAGATTAAAAGTACATTTTCCCCTCTATAAAATAATTGTGTTTAAAAAAATTTTTTTTTAGTTGTAGTTGGACACAATACCTTATTTTATTTATTTTTATATGGTGCTGAGGATCGAACCCAGAGTCTCGCACGTGCTAGGCAAGGGCTCTACCGCTGAGCCACAACGTCAGCCCCAATAAAATAATTGTAATATAAACAGTACACTATGCTTAATTTTCTTTTCTGTAGGAAAGAAGGAATTCATTATTTAAAAATATTTGTTCAAATGGTGTCCATAGAGGCTTCATTATGAAACCTTGGTGTTTTATATGATAGAATACTGAGGTTGAGAATACATTGTACAAGTGAGTCACCAAATTTAGAAAGCCATTGCTGTACTGGTTAGAAAGTTAGGTTTTTTTTCCTTCTTCTCCTGATAAATAATCACCAGAATATAGGAATTGTTATTCTACCATATATGTCTTCTTACATACTTGTTCATGGCAGTTACTGGTATTATTTTAAAATAGTGAGTATTACTTTTTGGGCAATGGAGCAAAACATCTTTTTTTTTTTAAATATTTATTTATTTATTAGTTATTGGCGGACACAACATCTTTGTATGTGGTGCTGGAGGATCGAACCCGGGCCGCACGCATTCCAGGCGGGCACGCTACCGCTTGAGCCACATCCCCAGCCCAGCAAAACATCTTTACAGCATGAGTTCTGTTATGACTAAGGCTCTTGGTCTGTCTTTGTTTGTATATTTATATAATTCAGATAGTCATTTTACTTAAAGTCTTTAACACCTCCCACCCCTTGTTTCTGTGCGTGGGCTCTTTCTCATTCAGCGAGGAGGTCCACGGAACAGGGTAGAGGAGAATGTGGCTGCAGAGTCGCTAATCAAGACCTCCAGAGACCAAGCAGGAAGCAGGTCTGATTTATTGCGCAGTTACCATGTATATATATTCAGGCAGTAGCTAAGCAGATTACAGGCAGCCACCAATACAATTTCTGGCCAACTGTTCCTGCAGTGACCAATCGAGGAGCGGGCATATAGCAAGTGCAGGGACTGCAACATGTGACTTCATGCTCAGGGCTGTGCCTACGGGGTAAGTGGTTTGCCACTTACATGCCTAGCATGGGAGGATGTTTTGCCACTCAGAAGCCCTTAATGTATGCCATGTATGCAGTACTCCATGCACTTGTCCCCACATGTCTGTCTGTCTTTCTATGTGTCTCTCCGTGTTTTTTTTTTTTTTTTTTAAGTACTGGGAAATGAACCCAGAGCCACATCCCAAACCACCCCCCACTTTTTGTTTGAGACAGGGTCTAAGTTGCTGAAGCTGATCTTAAACTTATGATCCTCCTGCCTCAGCCTCCCAAGTTTCCAGGATTACAGGTGTGTGTACCCCCACTGGCTAAATCTTTTAAAACTTAACATTAGCATTGACTCACAATGGTTTTTCTGGCAAATCATATTGCAGTTCTTTCAAGCATTATTTTTATTTTTTTCTGAACAGTTATTACCTAGATTTTTAAAAATCAATCAGATCAAAGAGTCTCTTTTAACTGATGAGTTCAAATTGTATCTACATTTGATTTTATATGTACTGTTATATTTTGTGTTTTAAATGTACTATGTGTTTTTATTTATTTTTCCTCCTCCTTTTCTGTGTTCTGTTGGATTTATATGGTTTTATTCATTTCAATTTTTCTCTACTAGTTTATTTATCTTATATTCTATTGTGCCATTTCAATAACTACCTTTATTTTTAAAATTTATACCCCTGATAATATTTTTAAATATTAATAATTTAAACTTTCCTTTGGGCCTAATGTCATTATTCCTGAGACTCTGAGTGATCAAAGTACTCATTTTTGTCTTGAAATGGCTTTATTTTCTTGCCATAATTAAATGATTATCAGGTGGGCAGGAAATTGTGTATTATAGTTATTTGATATATGATTCCATTCTCTTTTTGCCTCTATTAGAAAACTGCTGTCCATTGACTTATTCTGTATTTTTCTTGTGAGAGTAGCTTCAAGAGAATGAAGACATTGCCTGAAGGCCCTCTGTTATTAGGAAATGAGCAGGCTAGATAACCAACCGTAGCTGCCCATTGAAGACATATAGAAAGAAGGGAATAAGGAACCCTTACTCTGGAGGTTCCAGAGGAAACCTTACCCTTGAGGAAGGCTATTTTCAATTAATGCAAAGAATAGTAATTTCAAAGGGTTGAAGTCACAGAATTCTTGGTGAGAACAGATGTAGTAGAAATCATGAAATATTAGGCAGGGATGGGAGAAAAGAATTTTGTTAGAAACTTAAATTTGGCTAGTAATTATTGATAAGAGATATAAAAAGTGAGATTAACCTTAAATTTCTGTATGAAATTATAATGTAAAGTTGTTCTAAGTGTAGTCTATTATTAGAAAGCTGATAACACTAGGAACTTTTGGACATTGTTCAGAATTCTACTTAAATTATTAGTCAGTTTCCAGATTACCCATTTTCCTGATATATGGGGAAGAGGAGTAAAGAAGAAACTCATTTGTTTAGAAGCTCCTTCAGCTCTCGGTGAAAATGAACTGCTACAGCTGGGGATCATTGTGCTGCTTTTGGTAAAATCAATAATATCCTGGAAGCATCAGTCTCTGAAGCAGTCCTTTCCCAGATGACAGGGAACAAATGGCTCAGAGAATGTTCGTTCACTTGTTGATGGAACAGCAATAATGCAAGTGGTTTATGGGAAATCTGTGCATCTTTTTTGATACATAGAAAAGTTTGGACTCTGCCTTTTTGTTAAAGAAATATCTTTTTCTTTCCTTTCTTCATTTCTTTTAGAAATACTTTCTTGTGAGTCTGCCAAGGAAAGGCATTATTTTATTTTCTGAGGCTACAATGGTGGAGTCATAGTCATAGTCATAGTCATAGTCCTTGTTTCTGTCCAGTAAGGAAGCTACTAATTCTTTTGCTTCTATGCATAGGTCTGACCTAATACTAATAATCATCCTTTTCATAACTTTCAAAGTAAAATTTTTAGAGCATAGTCACTAAATATCTGTTTCTGTGTTCCTAATGATCTGCCAAAAGGAGAAGTAAATAAGGTACATTTCATTGATCTTGCCAGATTGCTTCCTGGTGACTTTAATTCTGTCAGAAGTATTTCAGAGATGTCTAGCAAGTGTTCATGAGCTGTTGCAGCTTACTAGATAGATGGACTGTTTCATGTCTGAATATGTGGAAGATGAGTTACTGTAGGGAGATAACTTTAAGGGGGCTAATCATAATTCTGCCACATTTGACAGCTTTAGATATAGCAGGATTTCATGTCTTCTGTGATTTATTTAAAACAAAACTCTTCTGTGTATGGAATCCATGAAGATTCTATCTGTAAGGATCAAAATGCCATGCTCTAAGTTATTAAGTGTTCTGTAGACCAGTGGGATGATGTTAATCTAAAGAATAATGAGTAGCTTTTTTTAAAGATCATGTAGATTTGATAAAAAAAAAATTTCCCTATCAATCATTTTCCCTCTAGGGTACTATTTAAATTAGTAATGTCTAGGGAAAGCTCTATATCAAATTAGATTTTTCTTAGTACTACGGCAGTTTGGATATAGTTAATTGAAGGTCCCTTATGTTTCTTGGTCCCATATATGCTTGGTACTGTTAGGTCTGCAGAGAGACCTGATTCATGATCTTTGCCCACAAAGAACTTATAATATGGTTTGAAAAATGATAAGCACATATGAAAAATACCCTGTATTTCAATACATGGCCAGAGTGTGAAAGTATATCCATGACTTATATGGTCAGAATTCATATGAATGATGAAGAGAGATGGGAGAGCAATCCATGGAAGGAAAGGAGCAAGAATGACCATAAAAAGGGTTAAACCCAAGGCCACATGACAGCTAAATAGGGAAGCAATGTAAAGAAAGGCTGGAATCAGCCTGAATAGTTTTGAGAGTCAGGTTTAAGAATTTGGGCATCTTAATCCAGAAAACATAGCTACAAGTTTAAATCAGGCCAGATATCAATTTATTTTATTCTAAATTAAATAAAGGGGAAGGCAGAAGGCATGGGGTTATTAATGATGGTGGAATGTGTTGATCATTATTATCCAGAGTACATGTATGAAAACATGAATTGGTGTGAATATACTTTGTATACAACCAGAGATATGAAAAATTGTGCTCTATATGTGTAATAAGAATTATAATGCATTCCACGGTCATATATAAATAAAAATAAATAAATGAATTCACAACTTTGAATTTTTTCGTATAATAGACACATTTTGAAAAGTATTAGATGGGCAGTTTCTGTATGTTTCTTTCTTCATCATAGGCTTTCTCCTAGTTTTTTATTTCCACGAGTATAAATTAAAGTTACATCAAGCTAGCATGATAGTGCATGCCTGTAATCCCAGTGACTCTGGAGGCTGAGGCAGGAGGATTGCAAGTTTGAAGCCAGTGTCAGCAACTAAAGAGACCCCTAATCAACTTAGAGATTTAAAAAGGCTGCAATGTGACTTAGTGGTTAAGCACCCCTGAATACCAAAATAAATTAAAATAATAAAAAACAAAAACATTACATCAAACAAATCTCTGTTGATGCAACTTAAGCAGTGGCCAGTGGTAACATATTTTGAAGCAATATGAAAAGTACTAAACTTTAAATAGTTTAATATACTGTCATGTACCACAGATACAGAATAAATGCATAGGGATTTCCTAAAGGCAGCCATTGTGTTGCGTTGTAATCAAGGGTTGAAACTTGTACATCTTTTCCTTACCTTGGACGGGCAGGGGATGTACCAGAGATTGAACCCAGGGGCATTTAACCACTGAATCATATCCCTAGCCTTTTTTTTTTTTAAATTATTTTATTGTTGGTTGTTCAAAACATTACATAGTTCTTAATATACCATATTTCACAGATTGATTCAAGTGGGTTATGAACTCCCATTTTTACCCCGTATACAGATTGCTGTGTCACATCAGTTACATTTCCATTGATTTACAAATTGCCTTTCTAGTGACTGATGTATTCTGCTGTCTATCCCATTCTCCACTGTCCCCCCTCCCCTCCCCTCCCCTCCCCTCCCCTCCCCTTCTCCCTAGCCTTTTTGAATTTTTAATTTGGAAACAGGATGTTGCTGAGTTGCTTAGGGTTTCCCTAAGTTGCTGAGGCTGGCCTTGAACTTGCCAATCCTCTACCTCAGCCTCCTGGGTCTCTAGTATTCGAGACCTACTACACCACTGCACCTGGCAAAACTTGTATTTCTTGGGTCTAGAAAACCTCAAGGTCAAAACATTGCTTTGCTTTTATGGGCATTATTCTTTGTATACAATTCTCAGGAAAGGTGTTTTTCAATTTATGATTGTATATGCAGTATTAAGATACTTTAAAAATTAAATTTTTCCACTTGTTTTTTAATGACTAGCCAAAAAAGCTTCCAAATTTCGAGACTGGTTGGACTGCAGCAGCATGGAGATAAAACCCAATGTTGTCGCTATGGAAATTTTAGCTTATTTAGCATATGAAACAGTGGCACAGGTAAAAATTCTAAACTGTCTGTCAAACCACACAGGGCTGGTTTCTCATTTCTGTCCTTGATCAGTTCTACTTACACCCTCTGCTCTACCATCCATGAGTTCTTTTCTGTGACAGTTATATCATTTACTAGAATTTAGTACAGTTACGTTTCTTTGTATCCTTAGCTCTGGTGGGTGTTAGGATAGAAAAAGATTCTAATTATTCTTTTTTTAATAGTTTTTTAATTGTAGATGGACACAATACCTTTATTCATTTATTTATTTATTTTTATGCTGAGGATCCAACCCAGTGCCTCACACTTGCTAGGTAAACTCTGTACCACTGAGCCACAACTGAAGCCCCTCTAATTGTTCTTGAAATTGAACTCTGAAGTCCTCACCTGCCTTTAGAGATACTGTTTGAAGTTTGGAAAAATGCCTGTCTAGGTATGTGAGGTCTCCTAGTGCTCAACAAAATCTGGATCTGGGATCACTGCCATCTGCCAGTTTCTCCAAGTATTACCATCCCCTCTGTACATGTTTACAGTGGGAACTCCCAGACTACCCACTTAGAACAGACCTACTAAACTAGAATCTATGGGCTTGTAGCCCAAAAATCTATATTTTAAAATGCTTCCCTACTGATTCTGAAATGAGCTTTGAGAATTACTTCCCTAGAAAGTCAGAATATATCATTTGTATTCATAAGTAGGTCATGAATTTTATCAATTAGTGAAAGTCTGTGCTCATATCCACAATACAGATTTTTAGATAAAGTATTATCAATAACATTTTGAATGTATTGCTTTTAGGTTCACCACTTTAATGGTATTCATTATTTTCATTGCTCTGATCTTCTAGTTAGTGGATCTGGCTCTTCTTGTGAGACAGGACATGATAACCAAAGCAGGAGACCCCTTCAGTCATGCCATTTCTGCAACTTTCATTCAGTATCACAACTCTGTTGAGGTAAGTATCAGAAAATCTGACTTTAAGACATTGGTGGATTTTGTTATGTATCTGTATTTACATTAGTAGTTCTTTGAAAAAGATTAGTAAAGTATAGCCTTCAGTCAAAAAAACTTTAAAACATACACCAAATAAACATTTATTGAGAACTTACTATATGCTAGGACTTAACAGTCTGCTTACTAGAACAATTTTTGTTTCAATTTTTCTTTTCCTCACTTGACTTTCCTAGACCTTCAGTAAAGGTGGGATATTTGCAAAGCATTTTTCATTTCCACAGAAAATAAACAACTGGTTTAGTTAATTGAATAACATTGGGAAAAAATTATTTCTTTTTGCCTCAAAGATGAGAGAATTTGGCTGGGATGTAGCCGGGTGGTAGAAGAGTGCTTTCCTAGCATGCAGAAGGCCCTTGGTTCAGTCCCAAGCACCTACCCATAAATTAGAGAATTATTATTCATATAATTACTAACATTTATTGAAATTTATTGAAAGCTTCCCACTTAATTTACTGATTCATCTATAAACATGATTTAAACACCCTTGGCTCATTAGCTTTAGATTAGCCTATCATGTAAAAATCAGATTCTTTTCTGATCTATTTATGCTGATGGACTTCCTATTTATGGGGACTATAAAGTCTTCTTTCCAGTTTTAAACATTTACATAATAATTTTCCACAACTTTTAGTATATCGAATATTTTCTGTAAACAGCATGTGCTTAAAAGCCAGAAATAAAATATAACATGTTGAATATATTTGATAGTATCTGACTTCTTTTTTGCTAACAAAAACAGTAGTTTCTTACAGTTAAGTCAATAACTATAGAAAAGACATCAAAAATAGTAACATCCAAATGTATAATCGCAAAGTGGATTTTAGATCACGTGAAGTGAAATGTTTAACCTGTTTGAAAATTACAAAGCCCTGTGTTATATCTGTACCTAAATTATAAATGTCTGTTCCTTGTTAATATCTGTAGGTAAGACTGATGACTAAAATAGTTTCTAGGAAGTAATTCTAATTTGTTTTAGGCCACACCTCTTGAGAATCTGATGAAGACTAAAAACCTCTTTTCTGTAAACATATTTGCCAATTATGAATACAATTTTATGTTTTTCAGACACTTCTGAATTCATCTATGATCTAAGGAATCTATAAACCTTATGAATCCCAGGTTTAAATATCTTACTTTACGGTATTTAGAAAATATATTAAGATATCATCTTATTACATACTTTTATTACATAAAAAGTCAACTTGATGTCTTTTTATACCTCTTGAAGAATCAGATTGGCTTGAAATCCAAGTAGGAATTAAATGTTTATGCCCATTAAAAAACCATTTCTTTTCTTGGAAAAGGTCATACATTATTATCAGCCAACATACTTTAAAAATCCCTAAAGCTTACTTAGTTGATTAAACACTGTTTTCTTTATGTTTCAAACCCAAATTATGATGTCAAAGAACACCCTTTAAAATGTCTTTGATGCACATTCACTTTATGAATGTGTATATAAGTATGCTTTCCATTAACATCAGACAAATTTGTTTTAACATTTCTAATTGAGGAAATTTACTGTGAACATAACAAGGCTAGTTTTCCCTTAACATTCAAGTGATTGCTTGCATGGCTAGGAAGGTTCTTTGTGTCCCCCACCCTGCTTGGTTCTCCAGGGTGGCCAAGCTGCCCTGGGCAACTGCTCAGCAACCACAGCCTCTGTTCCCAGCTACATGGCAGTTAAGAAAAAAATGTCCTATGTATGCTGGATTTCCTGGGCTCTCTGGGAGGTAGGAACATGAGTGTCATTGAGCATCCTTACAGATTATTAGTATAAACCTCAAGCTTTTCCTGGCCTGGCAGACACATTTCTTCCTCTGTGACTGGTAGTCAAAGTGGACATTCATAAAGACTGTCTTCTTTACTGCCCTTTATTACCTAATGAAACACAAAGAGAATGATACTATAAATCAGAAATCTTAGTCATCAACACTGCAAATCAGCAGCCTATCTCTAGGGCCTGCACCTTAAGTAATGTACCAAACTGGGTCCAAAGAGGTCTCTGGAGACTAATAGGAGCTGTGTTCAGGGAAACAGAACATTTTGTAAAACAAACAAGCAAATAAATGAACAAACAATTCAAGATAACGTAACAAAATGAGTGGCCCAAACAGAGAGTGCAGGGGTTGAAATAAAATCTCTGATTCTCTCTCTTTTCCCTCACTCACACACAAACACACACACATTCCCCAGTTACAGTCAGAAAGCTGAGTATTGAAGGAATGAGAACCTCAAAGTGGGGAAGATGTTCTGGGCCTGGGATGAACCATAAGTATGATTATACATGGGAGGAAAAAAAACCAACTCTGATTGAAATATTCAAGCAAAACATTCATTGAGAAGGGATAGTAGCAGGTTTGGTTAGAAAATCATGGCCCAGATTATATAGGGTCTTAGAGTGCAGGAATCATTAAGAAGAATTTGAATGATTCTTGGCTGAAGGATAATGTGTTCAAAAGGATGTTTTAAGAAGATCCAAATGATTGTGCTATGTTTAGTTGATTGGAATTGAAAACTCAGCATCACGATGTTAATGTTCAGTGCCTTACATTTAAAGGAAGATCATTCTTGAATACTAACCATAGATGGGATTGAGCAAGTTAAGCTTGGGTTCTTCATACTAGATTAGCAAATTTAATATTAATTCAAGTTAATTTTCCAGGTTTTGTCCTAACATATGATTTGTACAGAGGTAGCTATGATCCCTAAGAGATATGCAAATATTCCAAAAGAAAAAACAAATTCAAATATGAGACACTTCTGTTCCAAGCATTTTGAATAAAGAGGTACTCAACCTGTATCTTGTTTTTCCAGGAACAAGTTATGGCAGGTTAGCCTCATTCCCTTTTGTTTAACAGTGGTTCTCAAAAAGATCAAGGAAATACTCTTAAAACCAGCATCCAAATTTTCAGCAAATCATTTTACAAAGTGTGGCATAAGTTTTTAATACATTATAGAAATCATGGACAGTAGATAGTATGGCTGGTATGGTTGATAGGATGAGGAATGTTTAGATTAATCATATTATACTAAAAAAAAAGACAGTTGTTTTTTTTTTTTTTTTTGCTTGTATATGTCTGAGATGGCAATATTGTGATGCAACAAAGATTTTTTTAGTTTAATTTATTTTAGGTGCCATCCTTATTGGATTGACATTTACCTGGTACAGAATGTCTAAAGGAAAGTAATGGAGATGGTGTGTTTGAAGGAGCATAAAAGCATATCTAATAATAACTGGTTGGAATTATTTAGAATATTTAACCATAAAAATAAGGCTACAATGTATAGCAGTCTTCAATATTGAAGTGCTTCTACATGAAAGAAAGGACAGACATGCATTCATGACCCAAGAAAGTAGATAGTTATGAGGGATATCAGAAAGGAAAGGAAGAAAGGAAGACATTGCATATGGAAAGGACTAGAGTAATCCACAGTGACTCTAAGGGTGAGTTTGAGTTACTGGGAAAATTCTAGTCACCATTGTCACAAATATCATCTAAAAAGCATCATTTTAAGGAAACTTGTGAGACAGGTAAGTTTGAAATGCTAACAAAATTTCCATCTATCTAACAAAACCAGAGGCTAAAAGTTTATACATGAAGAATTCTGATTTTGTCTAAATAATTAGTTTAAAAATTAATGTGTTTAGAACCTCAACAACAAGATAGTCATTTCTATGGACTAAATAGGAATAATTTGTGTTTTCATATTTGAAAGTCATAAGTAACATGAAATTCATTAGCTATGTTTTTTTAAATTGTAATGTTAGTAAAGGGCCTGGTTATTTATTACAAAGCCATGTCTCTTTGGGCAGGGGTCTTGCATGAAGTCCTGCCCCGACTCCCCTGAGAACACGCCACCTCCTACACCAACAGCTCCATCATCTGGATCCCAGCACTCAGGGAGAACCACATCAGGATCCCTAGGGAGTGGGAGTGCTACACAGGACTCTACTAAAACCAAGCAGAGGAAGAGAAAAAAGGTCAGTGATGATTTTTTTTTTTTCTGGTACAGAGTGAAAAGAGCCTTTAAGTTTCTTTCAGAGATAGGAAAAATGTACGGTTTTTTCTCTCAACTCAAAATATTAGAAGTACCCAATTTACATTCACCCATTTTCAATGAGTTCTACTTAAACTTTTAAACAACTGTAATCTGGATAAAGAGGATACTGATTTTCTCTAAAATTTTACTATAAAAATCTTCAAACATATAGAAGATAAAAGAATTATAAACACTTCATATCTACCATCCAGATTCTGTAATTAACATTTAAGTATATTTATTAACTACATATTTACTGTATAACATTTACTATATCTATTTATCTAATCATCCCCTTTATTCTGTAGTTCATTCCTTTTAATGATACATTACAAAATAAGTTGCGGACATCAGTGCATTTTATACCTAAACAGTTTATTGTTTATAATTTATGGTTCCTTTTTTTAAGGTAAAATTTATGCTCAGTGAACCATTTGATTCTTTTTTTAAAATATTTTTTTAGCTTCAGATGGACACAATATCTTCACCTCTATTTCTATGTGGTGCTGAGGATCGAACCCAGTGCTTCATGCATGCTAGGCGAGCCCTATACCACTGAGCCACAACTCCAGCCCCTTGATGCTTATATGTACTACAAAAATATAATTTTGACAAATACATTAACCTATGTTTTTCCAAAACCCTTTCAAGATACAGAACATTACCATCAGCTCAGAAAGTTTCTTCATTTTTTTCTCCCAATTATTGCCACTATCTTCTGAAAAGTAACCACTGTTAACAATTTTTTACTATAGATTGGTTTATTATATTCTAGAACTTTAAATAAACAAAATATAATATGTACTCTTTTGTATGAAATTCTTTTACTGAGGAGGTTTTTTTTTTAATTTGTTTTTCAGTATAATGTAGTCCTCTTTATTACTGATGAATATTTCATTATGTGAATATGTCAACTTATTCATTCTTTTGTTGGTAGATACTTGGAATATCACCAGTGTTTCAGGTAATGTGAATAAATCTGTTAGGATATTTCTGTGTTAGTCTTTAAATACAAATGTTGTTATTTCTTTTAGGTAGACAGCTAAGAAGAAAATTGCTGGGAGGTAGAGTTATGTATTTTTTATTTTTAAAGAAACTGCAAGACCTTTTTTTTTCCAAAAGGATTGAACCATATTATACTTCCATGAACAATATTTAAGAATTCCAGTTGTTCCACATCCTGATAAACATTTTATGTTGTCATTGTTTTTACTTCCAGCCATTCTATTGAAAATTTAGTGGTAACAATAGTTACAATAGTTACAATGTTGAACACTTTTTTCCATTTACTGCTTTTTCATTCATATAGCTTCCTCTGAGAAATAGCTGTTCAAATTCTTTATTCAGGTTTTTATTTTTTGTTTGTTTTATTATGTTTTGTTGGGGGAGGTCATGTTGACTTTCATTACCAATTCATAGGGATTTTTTGGTCAATTTTTATTTTTGGTGTTTTTTTGGTACTAGGACTGAACCCAGGCCAGGGGTGCTTTACCCTTAGCTTTTTATCCAGACCTTTTTTTTTTTTTTTTTTTTTTTTTGAGACAGTGTCTTGCTAAATTGTTGAGACTGATGCAAAATTTGCAATACTCCTGCCTCAGCTTCCCAAGTAGGCTGAAATTACAGGCATGCACCTCCATGCCCAGCTATCAATTTATAGGAGTTTTTTATATATCTTGAATTGTCCTTTGTCAAATATATACTTTTCACATATTTTCCCAGTTTATGGCATACCGTTTATTGTCTTAATGGTATCTTTTGATAAGCACAAGTTCTGAATTTCTGAAGAAGTCTTAATGGGTCCTAACCCAAGTCAGAGTGATATTTTATAGTTTTAGTTCTTGCTTTACTTTTATTAATTTGGGCAAATTAAGTTTTGTATATGTATAAGTTGAGGCCACATCTGGTTTTTACATATGGATATCTAGTTACTGCAGAACTTTTTGTTCTTTTTTTCTCATTGTTTGACAGCTTTGTTGAAAATCAAATGACCATGTATCTATATGAATTTATTTTGGGGAATTCATCTGTTTCATTGGTTTGTCAGTATTGATTTCCCATCTTGATTACTATAGCTTTATAGTAGTATAAATTCTCAAACTGTTATTTTTAATCTGTTTGGGTGTGTTATGTCCTTTGTATTTCTATAAAAATTTTAGCAGAAGCAGAAAAAAGAAAAAAAGAAATGGTTGGTGGCATGTTGAAAGGGATTGAATTGATTGCTTATATCCATTTGGGGTGTGAATTTCTAAATGATATCAAGTCTTGTAATCCATGGATGTAAAATAATCTATTTATGTTTATGAAATTTCTCTGTTTCTTACTGGCATCAGTATCCACCCTGATGTCTGTTTTATCTGATTGATGTAGCCATTCCAGCCTTCTTACGGTTCTTGTTTTTGTTTTTTTTTTTGTTTGTTTGTTTGTTTTTAATTCAGTTGCTTTTGATTTCATTGTGTCTGTGTCTTTAAATTTAAAGATAAATATATTTGAAGTGTATCTCTTGTCAACAAACAGTTGGGTCTTACTTTTTTATCTTTGCTTTCTGCCTGCATATTTTAATTATGGTCATTAATTCTGTGACATTTAATGTACTTATTGACATGGTTGGATATGGGACAACTACTTTCTATATGTTTTTGGCTTTTATTTCTATTTGTACTTTTTGTTTCTCTTTTCTCCTTATTGCCCTCTTTTGGGTTAATTGTATAACTTTTTAGAAATTAATTTTAAGTATCTGTTGGTTTCTTTATGATAACTTCACATACTTTTTTTCAGTAGGTATGCTAAGGATTAAATTTTCAGGATATAAAAAGATGTATTACAAATATATTACATCTACATATGTTGTAAGCCACAGTATTACAATTTTTGCCTTAAGTAATCAAATATATTTCAGTGAAACTGAGAGAAAAAATAGACTTAACATTACAATTCCCACAATTGTTTTTCTTTCTGATGATCAGAATTCCTTTGTTATCATTTTTCTTTTGTGTTCTGCTAAATTTCAACTTTTTTGTAGTGTTGATTGGCTAATGATAATTTTGTCTTAGTTTTCATATTTCTGAAAATATCTTTACTTTCATTCCTGGAAGATATTTTCACTGTAGAATTGTAGGTTGGGAACTTTTTTTTCAGTCTTTTAATGCTGTCACTCCACTTCTTTCTGGCAACCATTATTTTAAAATATAATTCAATAAATATGTATTGTTGTTTTTCTGTATGCATTGTGTTTATCTTGATGCTTTCAGAATTGGGTCTTTATTTGTATCTTCAGCAACTTGACCATCATAATGATAGGAAGGGTTTTCAAACTTTGTACTTCTCCCACCTACAGTTCACTGAGCTTCTTGAATGTATAAATTTATGTCTTTAACCAAGCTGGGGGAATTTTTGAGCAATTATTTCTTCAGATTTTTTCTGGCCTAATTTTCTCATTCATTTTTGAAATTCCATGTACCTTATTATGTTAGTTTGTTTGGTACTGTTCCATAGGTACACGAAACTCTTTGATTTTTCTTTTAGTATTTTCTCTTCTTCTGATGGGATAAATTCTACTGATCTTTCTTTCTGTTCCAGCCTTTTTCTTTCTTCTCCCAGCTCCAATCTACTGTTGCATGCAACCAGAAATACTTTACTTCTCATATTTGACTTTTATACTTCTAGAATTTCTATTTTATTTCTTTTTTATAGTTTGTTTATGTGTTATAATTTTTATTTGTTCATTTGTTGATTTTTCTTTATGCTCGTGAGCATTTTTATAACATCTGCTTTAAAATTCTTATTTGCTAAATTATATATCTGAATTTTCTTATTCTTCATTGAATATAGGTCACACTTTCTTGTGATTTTGCATGTCTGGTCATTTTCAGTGATATTGTAGATATTGTGAGTAATACATTATAGTTTTTTGAGAGAGAGAGAGAGAGAGAGAGAGAGAGAGAGAGAGAATGTTAATATTTACTTAGTTTTCGGCGGACACAATATCTTTGTTTGTATGTGGTGCTGAGGATCGAACCTGGGCCGCACGCATGCCAGGCAAGCGTGCTACCGCTTGAGCTACATCCCCAGCCCCATTATAGTTATTGTGGGATTCTGTTATATTCCTATGAAGAGAATTGGTAGAGGTGGTGACAGTACATGTGTGTTTATCGGTTAAGCAGAAAATTTATTCTTCTAGACTTACTCTAAACTTCAAACTTCTCTTTTGTGGCAACATCTAGAATCTCTGTTATTTTCTTTTAGCTTTAGCAGAATTTCATGGATTCAGTACCACACTGGAACAATTTAGGAGTTAGTCAAATATTTGGGTAAAACTTATAGATTAAATTTGGGTCTTTGATTCTCTTCTTTTTTGAGACTTTCTTCCTCACTTCACACCTGCTTTGGTTTGCCTTGAACTCTGGCCTGTACTTCATCAAGCCTCTTGGGTTGTGTTTTAACCACTTCCATATCCACTGGAGCCTGACCTTAGTAAAAGTGGAAATTCAATCCACTGCCATTCCCATCTTCTAAGAGTAGACACTCCCCCTTCCAGTTTCTGCCTGATTTGGTTAATCTTCAGTGCTTTCATGTACTTGTTTTTTGTCTGAAGCTTATATTTTTATCTACTATTAGGTTAGTACAATAGGAACTATTAGCTACTGCAAGTAGTGAAACCATGTCAAGATATAATTTTATAAATGATAGTAAGCAAATTTAAATTTCATCCTCATTTCTGATTTCCCCTTTCATTTACAAAATGGCAGAGTTCATTGCTTATTTGTTAAAGGAAAATCTGAACTATGAGGGATTTCTGTATTGTAAAGTAGTTTTAAAGAATTTCAACTATTGTACTGATTTGGCTGATACTAAAACTAGGATTGCCTACAAGACCTTTTCGGTGGATTTGCTTTCCAAAGTATGTGAGAAAGAGTTGAAATTAGCCTAGTAATTATGTAAGCACAAGTATATATAGCATAATTATAACTTTTTGGAAATTGTACATGTATGTGCATTGGTCAGTCTGTCTGTTAGAGTACTTGCTAGGCAAGTACTCTAACACTGAACTGTATCTCCAACAAGTTTTTGGAAATTCTTGAGGTTTTTCTCTTGCATATTTAAGCATTTTTTCCTGATCTTGTTGAAAACTTGAATTTCAGTTATTTTGCAGCAAAGATTTGCTGATTGAAACAAGTATTAGCTAGTCCACATCCAGATTCTCCTAAATTCAAAATTAATATTATAAGAATTAATAATGTTCATTTTCAAGGTTATTAACTTCAAACTCTTACTACACTTTGATTTTTTTTCTCACTGGAACCCTCAGCTGTGGTAGTATCATAGTACAATTCATTTAACATAAAATAATGAAGTTTATCAAGTGATACATAATTAGAGAGGAATGAGTTTCAAGAGACCTACCAGCAATGATGATTTGTTATATTATTGAAAAATGTAAAAAATGAAAGTTATGTGTTCTCACCATACAAATGAATATTATGTGAGGCAATACATTTGGTTGTTAGCTAGATTTCACCATTCCATAATATGTAGTACTTCAAAAAATGCTTTCTGACATGATAAAAAACAGTGTTATCTGTTGTTTTTTAAAAATAAAAATAATAAAGTTTCTACTGTGTACCAGCTATCTCGACTTCAAGATGCCAAGTAACTTTGGGCATATTCTTTATTTTTACTTTCAACAATAAAATTGGGTAATAATTGGAAAAAAATTAGAATAAATGATGTTTTATGTCCCATGCAGATTTAGTTATATGTGACTCCTCAAATTTAGTGATTCTTTTTTGTCTTATCCTTAAATAACTTTTATAGTTTTAATTTCCTTTAAGTTTCCTTATTATATTGAACTTCAATTTTATCAATTATCATCTTGATTAGATTTTTATAATGAGAAAATTGGCTACCTATTGACCCACCTTCATCTTCAAGGAAATCTAGAAGAGTAAAGCTCTAGGAAGACAGTGTATATGATGGACAGCAAGGAGAAAGAAAACACTTTCCTGGCCTTTGTGGCCAGTGAGTGGCAAGAATATTAGTAATACTAACCTTTCAATGACTCTAGTCTGCTATATGTATTGTTCTTCTATAAGATTTAAGATTTCAAATTTAGCAAAAGATGTAGCCTACCATTATAGATGAGGAAAGAAGAGACAGTTGTCTAAGATTCCACATCCTTCTTATACATTGAATTACTGTGGTAAAGGGAAGTTTGAAAAAAGATAGGACACTTTATAAGTCAAGAAGAAAACAGAATAAGTAAAAGATCTAGGAACAACTGAAGTTTCAATCTAACTGCCTTCTACCACAGTTGAAAGTTCATGCTTCTGAGAGATTTTGTTCAATATAAACCAGCAAAGACAAACAGGCAGTAGTAGAGTTAATGTGTATGATGTTTATACTTCAGCTTCCAATACCAACCATCAGTTTTAAGGTGAAGAAACAGAAATAAAAGATTTTAAAGTCAATGAAAAGGAAATTTAAAAATTTAAAATGCAGCCAAGAGAAAGAGGACCTCACACAGGGAGAACTTACTGAGTAGAATTTTATCATTTCATTTAAGGTAATAAAGAATTCAGTTCCCCACAGATATCTCTGATAGCACGGTATAGACAACACTACTCAGTATTTTGTCAAATATGTGGATTTAATTTTTGAAAATTTCAAGAATACCTAAAATGTGAACATAATGAGGATGGAAAAGATGAAGTGACATATAAATCTAACAGTTCTCACATGTATTTATAACATATATGAGATCCTTAATAACAGAGAACAAATATGTAAATTTAATATTAAGTTTTCTTAAGTAATTTTTAAAATATTATAAAATGCTAGAATTGTTGTTAAATTAAAAATTCTAAACTTGTGACAAATTTTTAATTTTACTAGATCATGAGCACCTCATTAAGGAACTGAACATTTAAAAATTTTTTTTTTAGTTGTTGATGGACCTTTATTTTATTTATTTGTATGTGGTACTGAGAATCGAACCCAGTGCCTTACACATGCCAGGCAAGCGCTCTTCCACTAAGCTACAACCCTGCCCCAAGGGACTAAATATTGATGGAAGATATTTGTTGAAGTGGAAAATAAAGTCTAGGAATATAACATTTCAGGTTAAAATACTCCATTCCAAAGAACCCTGTGGGTAAACCAAGACAATGTAGAAGTACACATGGTAACTTCATTCATACTAACGTTAACAGTTGTTTAATTATGGCAGATGAACATGAAATTGGCAAAGTGGATAATCTATTGACTTTTTTCTCAAAAATGAATTTTTTATTTGTTTATAAGTTAACGTCACCTTTTTTGTCAAGGGCAGTAAGATTCAATCAGGCAAACTTACTTGTCTCCATATCTTACAAATAGCCAAAACAAGGCAATTTCTAATTTGTGATTCTAGCATTGCCCATTGGGACTGCTATAACAAAATGTTTTAAAATTCACTTAAAGGCAGTAGCAATGTATTTTTCACTTTCTTTAGTCTGGAAATCCAAGATCAAGATGCTGGCAAATTCATTGTCTGGGGAAGGCTTAACTTCCTGGTTCACAGTTAATCATCTTCTCACTCTGACCTCACATGGTGAAAGGGTTGAGGGCTCCACCATCGTAACTTCATCACCTCCCTTAGGTCCTATGTCCTAATGCCTTGGGGGTTAGGATTTAAACATGAATTTGGGGGAAACACAAAGATTCAAACCCTAGCAGTCTCCTACTTCAGTGTTCCCAAGTCCTATTTGATTGCCATGCTGGTGGTTCTGAGATTTGATCAAAGTGTTCTATACCAAAACCAAATTTATTAGAGGATATAGAGAAAAAGTATCATTTCTATTGGCCAGGGAGAAAATAAATGAAAATTAAATCCAATTTGTTGGTAGAAAAGAGTGAATTTAGGAGAAACTGTAGAGGAACACATGGACAGGAGTTCCTCTCTGACTTAGCTTATTGGATTCTGACCCTCTCAATGCCTTTCTTTTCACTTGAGATTATACTGGAAGACTTACTCTTTAGATTCCAGCCCAGGTAAATTCTTGTATGTATTTTACTGCAAATACATAGAATGTCTCAACCTCCTTCATAAGTAACTGTGAAGCCTAGCAAAAAAAATGAGCCTATATTAGTCATATTCTTATTGTGAAACAGAATAGATTCACAGAAGAGTCTTTACCCTCATCTAGGGACCTGATGATTACATTTATTCTAATATATTCCAACTGAAAGTAACTGGAATGAGAATTTAAAAATCATTCAAAGAAACCTTGTGTACTTTTATGCAAGTGCCAAAGTGAGGATTAAAATAACCAAATTTGTGTTGTTATGGGCATAGAAGATACATTATTTAGGGTATTTTTGGAATGAAATTGAGAAAGATCTTCTAGAGTATGTCCTATTGGCTTATTTAAAATTTAGTTATAATAATAATCAAGATCTATTTTGAATTTTTATTTGTTTTAGGCTCAGCTTGAGTAACTACCAGATATTCTTGTAGAAATTTTAAGAATATTTTACCAGTTTGTAAAGGAAAGCATGCATGTAGTATAAAGGTACATTTTAAAAGTACAGAAGAATATATAATGAAATGCCAGTCTCTGTGTAACGCCCATCCTTCTGCCCCCCACTTAATAACCATGAGATAAGCATTGTTACTCATTTTTGGTGTACCCTCACAGTGTATTTTATGTGCTTAAATAAGTATATAATAGTCTTTTTAAAAAAAAGGTAGTAACAGTGCCACACAATTAGATACCTTGCATTTTTTTCATATAATATATCTTAGAAATAGTTCCATTGGGAGTGATTATGAAATGGCCCCGAAGTGGTTGCTGTGGTTTTCTTCTTCCAATAGGTGTATCAAAATTTATTTAACCAGTCCCTCATGGTGAACATTTGATTCATCAGTTCAGATACTACAGTAGTACTGTAGTGAATATTGTATATGTGTGTGTGTGTGTGTGTGTGTGTGTGTGTGGTTTTGCACCCATGTTAATAAATTCTTCAAGGTGCAATTGCTGGGTTAAGAGTTTGTGCTTTTTCATTTTGGTAAGATTTTGCCAAAGTATGATCCAGAAAGGTTACTGTCCATAAACTTTATTACCTTCCAAGAATTGTGAGCCATCTGATTCAAATGTATGATATGTCAAGATCATTGTACTGTCGTGTGCAACTAATTAAAACAAATAAAAAATTTTTGGTAATCATCAGGAAAATTATAGTAATTATAATAGTGATCAGAATAATGATTAATTTTAATTAGGTGACTATGAATGAGTTCTAGATCACAGTCAAAGGAATATGTGAGCTGAATATTTCTTTCCATTGATTCTTAAGATTGATGATATGGTGTCTGGTATCTATTACCTACTATACTTTAAATTAGCTTACCATTTCAAGAACATGGAGGTTCCATTTTTAATCCTTAATTTAAATAATAATGTAGTACTAAGAATAGCTAGCATATGCCAGGCACTATTCTATGTTTATATATTTCACCTCATTTAATTTTCACAAAAATCCTATAAAGCAATTATAATTTTTGTCCCAATTTAAAGAAGAGGAAATTGAGGCCCAGAGATACTATGGTAGAGACAGAGCTGATAACTGATAGGACTGGGATCTGGACCCAGGGTAGTTGATAAGCCAGAACTTGCAATTGAATCATTAAACTATAATGCCCTACAGAGCATTGTAATTTCTTTTGAAAAATCATGTTATATACACATCCATACACCTCTATCATTTCTTGAGTTGATATTTGTACTCATTGTACATTAGCTTTCTCTTTCTTGTGTGTTTTTGTGCTTTCAAACTGCCTTCCATAGATGAGACAGATTAAAATAGAAAGTTTTTGTTTTATTTCGTTCTGAGGAACAGAACACTTAGAAAATTAGGCACCAAGTTGAAACAGTCTTTTATGATATTCACCAGTCTGATAAATGAATGCATAGAAGTTTTACATTTTTCATTTTAACTTGATGACCCTGTGTTATTTCAGAAATATGCTCAAGAATCTCCCAAGAACATTTATAATAATAAATGTTTTTTAAAAAAGAATTTCATGTGGTTCTTTCAGCAAGCTCCTTGACACTTTTTGTCGGCATGCAAGTGGCTGTATTCTCCTTACCTTGACATGCTGGCTTAGGTGAAATATTGTAGGCATAAAAATTGCATTTGGTAGGTCTAATAGGAAGGGGTCATGTAAAAGTCATCTTTGATTTGTTAATGGAACTTTTTTTTTTTGGATGTAGTATATGGCTGCAGTGATGTGTACCCTAAGGGAAAAAATGATCCTTTTTATAAAGGTTTATTTTAATATTTTATACACTGTAGTTCTGTTGTGTGTTTTTGATTTAGTAACAATTTATGTGTTTTTCTGTTGCAGAGCACTGTGGCCTGTGGTGTTGAGCCTCACAGCGATGCCATCCAGCCCTGCCACATCAGAGAGGCCGTTCGACGCTATGGCCACAAGATTGGCCCCCTTTCCCCATTCACAGTACGTAATAACAGAGTTATAAAAAGTTATATTTATAATCTGAAAGAATTTTGATTTTCAAGTGGTCAAATGAAGAAGCAGTGGAATTGTTGAAAGCAATTTGTGGTAACCGTAATTTTGTTGTATAAAAGTGGCATAATTCTCTTGGGAAATAAAACTCATTTTTGTCTCTTTTTGAAAGGACAGTTTTTTTCCTACAAAATATTATTTTCTTTCAGTTACATATTAAGCTTTTTGTTGGAGCTTATATTTGCTATTTTTCAAAGCTTAAGTTTATAAAAAATTTTGTCAAATTATATGTATTCAAATATTGCCAGAAGCACTTTATATTTTAAAATTGGTTAGATTGGCATTACCGCTTCTATCAGATATCCTTCCCCTAAACATACTTTGAGTTGGAAGAAGAAGAAATGATTTTTTTTTACTTGGCACTGAACTTGAACCGTAGACAGCCTTTCACATCTTCAAATGACCTGAAAGCTTCTAATCGGGCTTTTTTTTAAAAATGAGGAATTAAAGACTTTATATTTTAGCAATATGTTTGGGGTGTTTAATTAAATACTCATCACCTTTTAAAAAAATCTTTGTTACTCCTCGTGGTTCTATTTCTAGGAAATTCATTTAATATTTACAAAGTAAGATTTGATCTACGTAACCAAGGAACTGTAAAATTTATCTTTTTTGATATTTACTTGTCTTAACATACTAATGCAGAATATATAAAAATAACATTAATGTAATCAGTAAATGAGTAAATGAGAAGCAAGTATGACATTGTATATGTTTTTACCTAAGAGGGGAATTTATTATTCTTTGTTCATTGGAGTCTTGGTTTCTTTTAAAATTATCTCCTTTTTTGCTTATGTATATAGACAATGTTTCCTTTCCATTCTTCTCACACTTATTGTGAATTATATGAATTCTCAGTGTGACAGCAAGAGTATATTTTATAAATGTCTCGGGAAGCTTTCTGTAGTAGTGATCATTTTTCACTTTTGTTGTTGCTGGGGTTTGAACCCAGGACCTCATACATACAAATCATGTTCTCAACCACTGAACTACACCCCCACCTTGCACATGATTTAAATACTACTAATTAAAACAATTATACTTTTGCACAAATATGCTTCTGCATAAATATTTCAGAGTCTTGAAAGAAGGAAATCAGAATCCTTGGTTTTTTTCCCCCCATTCTACAGATAGGTTAGGTTATTTTAAGTGACAGGCCAAAATGAAGATGGGATTTAGAAAAACTGAAGATAATTGGAAGTAAAAATTTTAAAAACAACTAAAAAAGAAAGAACCAAGTTATAGCTAAAGGCTAAAAATATAAAATATCAAATCCATAGATAAGAGCCAAATAATGACCACTAGGTTTAGGCAATGGGGTAGAGAAAGAAGAAAAAGGAGGCAGTGCTGATAATGATCTAGAAGACCAGAAAGGGAAACAATTTTTGAGAAAAAAACCAAAAATGGTACCTAAACATAGTGAATGAAATATCATAAGTGTATCCACTATATGGGGAGAACCTCAAAATCATGAAGTCTTCAATATATTCTCAAAGAAGCAGCTGCTTGTTTAATGAGGTTTTTGTTTTTAAATAGACTGAAGGGATCACGTTATTTACATGTGTGTTTGTGTGTCGCCCTCCATTCCATGTCCAACCTGGTACTCATGTGCATGATTGCTTTTACAGCCTAAGACTGTGGTATATGTTTTTTTTTTTAAAAAAAAGGACTTTAATTCAGGTGCAAATATAACTCAAGGTAATTTTTATCTAATAAAATATAACTGATTTTTTTTAACTATGCAATTTTAAAATGCCTAATCTAAGTAAATCTAGAAAATAGAATTTTTAAAAAAAGACCCTCTCCAGAGAAGTACCTCAGGTTTTATCACTTCTCAGAAAAGCTTCACCAGGAAAGATCTGCTCCATTACCTGCATCTCTAAGAATTTGCCTAATCATCAGGTCTAAATATGCCTGTTCCATTTGATATCATGGGTGTTGTCATCAAGGAGACATAGTTTTATATTATAATTAATTATTCTAATTTTTAAATTTGTTCTTTTTAGATATAAATGACAGTAGAGTGTATTTTGACACATTATACACACATGGAGTATAACTTACTCTAATTAGGATCATTCTTGTGGTTGGACATGATGTGGAGTTTCACTGGTGGTGTATTCACATGAGAACATAGGAAAGTACTGTCCAATTCATTCTGCTGTCTTTCCTATTCCCGTCCCCCCATTTCTTTCCTTCATTCCCCTTTGTCTAATCCAATGAACTTCTATTCTTCTCCCTCATCCCTTGTTGTGTGTTAGCATCCACTAAATGGGGAATTAAAGATTTTATATTTTAGCAATATGTTTGTGGTGTTTAATTAAATACTCATCTTATAGCCTTTTAAAATAATCTTTCTTACTCCACGTGGTTCTGTTTCTAGGAAATTCATTTAATATTTACAAAAACCTTTGGTTTGGGGGGATGGGCTTATTTCACTTAGCATGATACTCTCCAGAGCTGTTCATTTACCAGCAAAAGTCAAGAAGTCATTCTTTTTATGGCTGGGTAATATTCCATTGTGTATATATACCACATTTTCTTTATCCATTCATCTGTTCATGGGTACCTAGGTTGGTTCCATAGCTTAGCTATTGTGAATTGAGCTGCTATAAACATTGGTGTGGCTGCATCACTATAGTATGCTGATTTTAAGTCCTTTGGGTATATACCTAGGAGTGGGATAACTGGGTCAAATAGTGGGTCTATCCCAAGTTTTCTGAGGAATCTTCATGCTGCTTTCCAGAGTGGTTGCATTCAATTTGCAGTCCCACCAGCGATGTTTGAGTATACCCTTTTCCCCACCTTACCAGTATTTATTGCTGCTTGTATTCTTGATTCTGACTGGAGTGACATGGAATCTCAGTGTAATTTTAGTTTGCATTTCTCTAATTTCTAGAGTTATTGAATATTTTTCCATATATTTGTTGACCAGTTGTATTTCTTCTGTAAAGTACCTATTCAATAACCCATTTATTGATTGGGTTATTTGTTTTTTGGGGTGTTTTTTTTTTTTTGAGTTCTCTGTATATCCTGGAAGTTAGTGCTCTATCCAAGGTGTAGGTAGCAAAGATTTTCTTTCATTCTGTAGGCTCTCCTTTCGTATTCTTGACCGTTTCCTTTGCTATGAAGAGGCTTTTTAGTTTGATACCTTCTCATTTATTGATTCTTGATTTTGCTTCTTGTGCTTTAGGAGTCTTGTTGAGGAAGTCAGTTCCTAAGCTGACATGATGGAGTGTTAGGCCTACAGTTTCTTCTAGTGGGTTCAGGGTCTTTGATATAATACCTAGGTCCTTGATTCACTTTGAGTTGAGTTTTGCGCAGGGTGAGGGATAGGGATTAAATTCCTTTTTGCTACATATGGATTTCCAGTTTTCCCAGCACCATTTGTTGAAGAAGATATCTTTTCTCCAATGTATGTTCATGGTAAATTAATCTGCTTTTCAAAGTTAAAAATTCTCTTTTTGAAGTTTAATACTGTCTCCTCAGAGTGAGATAGATTTGCAGACTCTTTTAGCCAATAACATGGCTACCCTTCCTGGCTTCCACATACTGCCAGCTGCTGAAAGGAATAAATAGCTCATGGGAGAAACCTCTCCATGTTGAAAGATGCTGTTTTTCATTTTCCGAAGGTCCACTCTGAGTACTTGAGTACTGAAGATGGTACCTTAAGCAGGTACAATAGGGACACTTTGCTACCTAGACTTTGAACTGTAGGAGAAGAAGCATGTGGACTGTCAACCATGGGCTGACAACCTAAATTTCCAGGCAGAAAGGCTTAGCTGACTTACTCTCAACATGAAATTTTCTTTGTAAACTAAAATGCCACTGAATTGAACAGCTAGTTTATATTTATGAGCATTTTATCTTTGTAGCATTTCATTCTGAATCTAGTGTTTGTATATTTATTTATTTTAAAATTATCCTTAATTTTTAAAAATTTTAACTAATATACAAAAACAAAAGTCATATGTATTAACAAGGTATTGTGGAATGTTTGATAGATGTATACATTGCATAATGTTTAAATCAGGCTAACATATTTATCTCCTCAAACATTTATCATTTCTTTGTGGTAAAAATTTCCAGAATCCCTTCTCCCAGATTTTTGAAATGTATAGTACAGTATTGTTATCTGTAGTCATCATACTATGTAATAGTACCTAAGAATATCTTGCTCCTATATAGCTGTATCATAGTACCCACTGATCACCTTTCCCCCTCTTAACCTGAAACCCCACACATACTGTCCCCAGCCTCTCTTTAACTACCATTGTACTCTCTACTTTTATGAAAACAACTTTTTTAGATTCCACATGAGTGAGATCATGTGATACTTGTCTCTTTTGTGTCTAAATTATTTCACTTGGCATAATGATCTCTAGTTCATTCATATTGTCGTAAATAACAGGATTTCATTCATTTTTATAGCCAAATAGTATTATGTATCTGCTCCACATTTTCTTTATCTAGTCATTGGTTGGAAGACACTTAGGTTGTTTCTACTCCTTGGCGATGATGCTGCAATGGACATGGGAGTACAGATGTCTTCTGTACATACCAATTTCATGTTTAGATTGATACACAGTAGTGAAATTAGTGAATTACATAATAGTTCTGTTTTTAATTTTTTTAGGTACTTCCATTACTGTTTTTCATAATGGCTGTACTACTTTATTATACTTTCAAAAAGAATATATGATTTCAAATATCCATAAATTGGAACATATACATCAGATTTCCAATAATTTGAAATTTAGAACATTTAAAATAACAACCAGTCATTTCCTTGGAAAGTATGTTCCAGGATAAGCCACATATACTTAAATACCTGCTTTTAGTGAGGTATCAGTCTCTCTTCTGTGACTTCTGAGGTAATTTTATACCAAATTACAACATAATCAATTTCAGTATACAACTCATTATACAAGGAATTGTGAGTTGTTTCACTTTGGGAATACTTACAATGTTAAAATAAATTACTTAAAGATATCTTAAGTAGAGGAGAAGGAAGAAAGTACAATGTTCTGCACTGTGGTAGCTTCAGAGGAAGGGAGTAAGGGCAGGATGGCATAAACATCAGCTGTCTGCCACTCACCTCAGGACTCTGCATTCACAATTGCCGTGGAGACCCTTATAACCCAGTGCTCCCTCTCAGCCAATTGTAACAGTATTATCTTTGGTATTATTTCAGTTGAAATAATGTGTCCTTAATAATTCCGTGTTCTCAATAATTCAGAATCCTACCAGAAGACCAGAGATGGTAACATGCCTAGAAATTTTTATTAATTTTCTCCAAGTTAAGCTATTAATTAGATTAAATGGAAGAATCAGAACTAATATTCTGACCATCATAATACCTACCTCTAATTTTTTCCCAAAAATACCTTTGTAACTGTCCCCATCCCATATACCTCATTTTATGTACACATTCGAGTAAACCATTAAAGAAGCTAACTTTACTTTTTGCTTCTTATTTACTTTTCTTAATTCTAGAAATCATTTCAGAGTTTATGGTTTGTAGTAGTTATTTTAGATACAGGGATGTAGCTCAATGGAAGAATGCTTGCCTAGCATGTGGGAACCCCTGAGTTTGATCCCCAACACCAAAAAATATAAATAAATAAATCACTAGTTACTTTAGGTGTTAATGCAATCTAGAATGTCCTAAGTGACTTTTACGCTTGCCATCTTATATTATCCTTTTGCTTATATTAGTCAATAAAATGTAAGGTTTTATTATACAGTGATGAAAAACTTTGATCCTGAAATCAAATGGCCAGGGTTCAGATCTGCCACTTACAGCTCAGTTTCTGTATCTGTAAAACAAGGATAATAATAGAAATACTTGATGATAGACTTTCAGAAGTATTATGAACTTGGCATGTAGTGGCTCTTAATAATAGTGGAAGTAATAGTAGGCTGCATTATATTTTCTAAAAGATAGGAGGTAAGAATACAGAACAAAATCTATTCTATCCAACCACACAGATGTGTGCATGCCTACATACACACACACACACACACACACACACACACACACACACATACACACACACACACAGAGGTCATTCTGCCTCACTTTGTAATCTCAGAAAAAAGCTAAATATTTTTAATAATGTGGTTTTATGTCCTTTTTTAATGGACAGAATGCCTTTATTTTATTTGTTTAGTTTTATGTGGTGCTAAGGATCAAACCCAGTGCTTCATACATGCCAGGCAAGTGCTCTGCCACTAAGCTACAGCCCCAACCCCTACTAATGTGACTTTTTTTTTTTACAAATAGTTCATACCATTAAAATTTAAATACCATATAAAGATTATGTTCTGAGAATAAATGTTCATTTTTACTTTTTTGGATTAATAATGGTTGAAGAACCTGAGTTTTTTTTAATCATTGAACATTATAAAAAAATAAAGTCCTAATAACTGAGTGTACATAATTACTACTCATTTTTTTGTATACTAGCTGGATTTTGCATACCACTTGTATGGAATGGAAATGTAAAGACCAAACCAGGATGCACTTGAATTTATATCAGTTTCATTAGTTACGAGTTTGTATATTTATGTAAGCTATCAGGAAAAAAAACAAGTTGTCAAGAGGTTGATGAATATATCAAAGTTTATAATTTTTAAAATAAATTAATAGCCATATTTTCTCAGTATAGTTAACATTTCTTCATTTTATATCAAAGAAGTGCTAAGCTTGGCACTGTGGCATGAGCCTGTTATCCCAGTGACTCAAGAGGCTTAATCTGGAAGATTGCAAGTTCCAGGCCAGCCTAGGCAATTTAGTGAGACCCTGCCTCAAAAAAAAAAAAAAAAAAAAAAAAAAAAAAAAAAAAAAAAAAAAAAAAACATTAAGAAAGGACTGGGGATGTACTAATAGAGTGTCCCTTGGTCCAATCCCTAGTATCACAAAGCAGGGGGTGTGACTATGTTAGAAAATTAATAAAATAAAAAGTAAAAAATACAGCTTACATCCTAGTGTTAATTTATTATTGCCTTTTCATCTTGTCTTTTTTTGTATTATACTTATTAATAATTTAAGGAAAACTGAGACTCTGATTTTTTTTATACTTTATGTATGGTATGTTATATATAGCCTTTCATAGGCTATACAAGCTTCATAGCCTTATACATCTGAATGTACCTTAATTCTTAATTCACTTAACCATTACCATTTTATTGGTTATTTAGATTAACTAATAAGATATATTTTGTATGTAGATCTTTTTTAAATTTTTATTGCTGGTTGTTCAAAACATTACATAGTTTTTGACATATCATATTTCACACTTTGATTCAAGTGGGTTATGAACTCCCATTTTAAACCTGTATACAGATTGCAGAATCACATCAGTTACACATCCACTGATTTACATATTGCCATACAATGTCTGTTGTATTCTGCTGCCTTTCCTATCCTCTTCTATCCCCCCTCCCCTCCCTTCCCCTCCCCTCTGCTCTCCTCTCTCTACCCCATCTACTGTAATTCATTTCTCCCCCTTGTTTTTTTTCCCTTTCACCTCACTTCCTCTTGTATGTAATTTTGTATAACCCTGAGGGTCTCCTTCCATTTCCATGCAATTTCCCTTCTCTCTCCCTTTCCCTCCCACCTCTCATCCCTGTTTAATGTTAATCTTCTTCTCATGCACTTCCTCCCTACTCTGTTCTTAGTTACTCTCCTTATATCAAAGAAGACATTTGGCATTTGTTTTTTAGGGATTGGCTAGCTTCACTTAGCATAATCTGCTCTAATGCCATCCATTTCCCTGCAAATTCTGTGATTTTGTCATTTTTTAATGCAAAGTAATACTCCGTTGTGTATAAATGCCACATTTTCACATTTTTTTAATCCATTTGTCTATTGAAGGGCATCTAGGTTGGTTCCACAGTCTTGCTATTGTGAATTGTGCTGCTATGAACATCGATGTAGCAGTGTCCCTGTAGTATGCTCTTTTTAGGTCTTTAGGGAATAGACTGAGAAGGGGAATAGCTGGGTCAAATGGTGGTTCCATTCCCAGCTTTCCAAGAAATCTCCATACTGCTTTCCAAATTGGCCGCACCAATTTGCAGTCCCACCAGCACTGTACAAGTGTACCCTTTTCCCCACATCCTTGCCAGCAGTTGTTGTCCTTTGACTTCATAATGGCTGCCAAACTTACTGGAGTGAGATGGTATCTTAGGGTGGTTTTGATTTGCATTTCTCTGACTGCTAGAGATGGTGAGCATTTTTTCATGTACTTGTTGATTGATTGTATGTCCTCCTCTGAGAAGTGTCTGTTCAGGTCCTTGACCCATTTGTTGATTGGGTTATTTGTTTTCTTATTGTCTAATTTTTTTAGTTCTTTGTATACTCTGGATATTAGGGCTCTATCTGGAGTGTGAGGAGTAAAGATTTGTTCCCAGGACGTAGGCTCCCTATTTACCTCTCTTATTGTTTCTTTTGCTGAGAAAAAACTTTTTAGTTTGAGTAAGTCCCATTTGTTGATTCTTGTTATTAACTCTTGTGCTATGGGTGTCCTATTGAGGAATTTGGAGCCCGACCCCACAGTATGTAGATCGGAGCCAACTTTTTCTTCTACCAGACGCAGAGTCTCTGATTTGATATCAAGCTCCTTGATCCATTTTGAGTTAACTTTTGTGCATGGCGAGAGAAAGGGATTCAGTTTCATTTTGATGCATATGGATTTCCCGTTTTCCCAGCACCATTTGTTGAAGATGCTATTCTTCCTCCATTGCATGCTTTTAGCCCCTTTATCAAATATAAGATAGTTGTAATATGTGGATTGGTTTCTGTGTCCTCTATTCTGTACCATTGGTCCACCTGCCTGTTTTGGTACCAGTACCACGCTGTTTTTGTTACTATTGCTCTGTAGTATAGTTTGAAGTCTGGTATAGTTATACCACCTGATTCACACTTCCTGCTTAGAGTTGTTTTTGCTATTCTGGGTCTTTTATTTTTCCATATGAATTTCATGATTGCTTTATCTATTTCTACAAGAAATGCCTTTGGGATTTTGATTGGCATTGCATTAAACCTATAGAGAACTTTGGGTAATATCGCCATTTTGATAATGTTAGTTCTGCCTATCCATGAACAGGGTATATTTTTCCATCTTCTAAGATCTTCTTCTATTTCTCTCTTTAGGGTTCTGTAGTTTTCATTGTATAAGTCTTTCACCTCTTTTGTTAGGTTGATTCCCAAGTATTTTATTTTTTTTTTGAGGATATTGTGAATGGAGTGGTTGTCCTCATTTCCATTTCAGAGGATTTGTAGCTGATATACAGGAATGCCTTTGATTTGTGCGTGTTGATTTTATATCCTGCCACTTTGCTGAATTCATTTATTAGCTCTAATAGTTTCTTTGTTGACCCTTTTGGGTCTGCTAGGTATAGAATCATATCACCCGCAAATAGTGATAATTTAAGTTCTTCTTTTCCTATTTTTGTGCCTTTAATTTCTTTTGTCTGACTAATTGCTCTGGCTAGTATTTCGAGAACTAAATTGAATAGAAGTGGTGAGAGAGGGCATCCCTGTCTTGTTCCAGATTTTAGAGGTAATGCCTTCATTTTTTTCTCCATTTAGAATGAAGCTAGCCTGAGGCTTAGCATATATAGCTTTTACGATGTTGAGGTAAGTTCCTGTTATCCCTAGTTTTTCTAGTGTTTTGAACATAAAGGGATGCTGTACTTTGTCGAATGCTTTTTCTGCGTCTTTCGAGATGATCATGAGGTTCTTATCGTTAAGTCTATTGATGTGGTGAATAACATTTATTGATTTCCGTATATTGAACCGTCCTTGCATCCCAGGGATGAATCCTACTTGATCATGGTGCACAATTTTTTTGATATGCTTTTGTATTCGATTCACCAGAATTTTATTGAGGATTTTTGCATCTAAGTTCATTAGAGATATTGGTCTGTAGTTTTCTTTCTTTGAAGTGTCTTTGTCTGGTTTCGGGATCAGGGTGATGTTGGCCTCATAGAATGAATTTGGAAGAGCTCCTTCTTTTTCTATTTCTTGAAATAACTTGAAAAGTGTTGGAATTAATTCTTCTTTGAAGGTTTTGTAAAACTCCGCTGTATAGGCATCTGGTCCAGGGCTTTTCTTGGTTGGTAGTCTTTTGATGGCTTCTTCTATTTCTTCCTTTGTTATTGGTATGTTTAAATTGTGTGTATCTTCCTGACTCAATCTGCGTAGATCATATGACTTAAGAAATTTATTGATGCCTTCACTATCTTCTATTTTATTGGAGTATAAGGATTCAAAATAATTTCTAATTATCTTTTGTATTTCTGAAGTGTCTGTTGTGATATTGCCTTTTTCATCCCGTATGCTAGTAATTTGAGTTCCCTCTCTTCTTCTCTTCGTTAGCATGGCTAAGGGTCTGTCGATCTTATTTATTTTTTCAAAGAACCAACTTTTAATTTTGTCAATTTTTTCAGTTGTTTCTTTTGTTTTGATTTCATTAATTTCAGCTCTGATTTTAATTATTTCTTGCCTTCTACTTCTATTGCTGTTGTTTTGCTCTTCTTTTTCTAGGATTTTGAGATGAAGTGTGAGATCATTTATTTGTCATTCCTTTAAAAAAGGAAAAACCAACAAATAAATGAGTGACCCCCCCCCTTATATCAGAGAAGACATTCGGCATTTGTTTTTTAAGGAGTGGCTTACTTCACTTAACATAATCTGCTCTAATGCCATCCATTTGCCTGCAAATACCATGATTTTATTATTTTTTAGTGCTGAGTAATATTCCATTGTGTATAAATGCCACATTTTTTAATCCATTCATCTTTTGAAGGGCATCTATGTTGGTTCCACATTCTAGCTATTGTGAATTGTGCTGCTATAAACATTGATGTGGCTGTGTCCCTGTAGTATGCTTTTCTTAGGTCTTTTGGGTATAGTCTGAGAAGGGGAGTAGCTGGGTCAAATGGTTATTCCATTCCCAGCTTTCCAAGGAATCTCCATACTGCTTTCCAAATTGGCTGCACCAATTTGCAGTCCCACCAGCTATGTATGAGTGTATCTTTTTCCCCCGAATCGTGGCCAGCACTTATTGTTGTTTGACTTCATAATGGCTGCCATTTTTATTGGAGTGAGATGATATCTTGGAGTAGTTTTAATTTGCATTTCTCTGATTGCTAGAGATGGTGTGCATTTTTTCATGTATTTGTTGATTGATTGTATATCCTCTTCTGAGAAGTTTCTGTTCAAGTCCTTGGCCCATTTGTTGATTGGGTTATTTACTTTTTTGTTGTTTAACTTTTTGAGTTCTTTGTATACTCTAGAGATTAGAGCTCTATTTGATGTTTGAGGGGTAAAAATTTGTTCCCAGGATGTAGGCTCCTTATTCACCTCGCATATTATTTCTCTTGCTGAGAAAAAACTTTTTAGTTTGAATTCGTCCCATTTGTTGATTCTTGGTTTTAACTCTTGTAATATAGGTGTCTTATTAAGAAATTTGGGGCCTGCCCCCATGTGATGAAGATTAGGACCAACTTTATCTTCTATTAGACACAGAGTCTCTGGTCTGATTCCTAGCTCTTTGATCCATTTGGAGTTGACTTTGTGCACGGTGAGAGAAAGGGATTCAATTTCATTTTGTTGCATATGGATTTCTAGTTCTCCCAGCACCATTTGTTGAAGATGCTATCCTTTCTCCATTGCATGCTTTTAGCACCTTTGTCTAATATAAGGTAGTTGTAATTTTGTGGATTTGTCTCTGTGTCCTCTATTTTGTACCATTGGTCTTCCAGCCTGTTTTGGTGCCAGTACCATGCTGTTTTTGTTACTATTGCTCTATAGTATAGTTTAAAATCTAGAATCGCGATACCACCAATTTCACTCTTCCTGCTTAGAATTACTTTAGATATTCTGGGTCTCTTGTTTTTCCAGATGAATTTCATGATTGCTTTTTCTATTTCTGCAAGGAATGTCATTGGGATTTTGATGGGAATTGCATTGAATCTGTAAAGTGCTTTTGGTAGTATGGCCATCTTAATAATATTAATTCTACCAATCCATGAGCAAGGTAAATCCTTCCATCTTCTAAGGTCTTCTTCTATTTCTTTCTTCAGGGTTCTGTAGTTTCCATTATATAGCTCTTTCACCTCTTTTGTTAAGTTGATTCCCAGGTATTTTTTTTTTTTGAGGATATTGTGAATGGAGTAGTTGTCCTCATTTCCATTTCAGAGAATTTGTCACTGATATACAGGAATGCCTTTGATTTATTGGTATTGATTTTATATCCTGCCACTTTGCTGAATTCATTTACTAGTTCTAGAAGTTTCTTGGTTGAATTTTTTGGGTCTACTAGGTATAGGATCATGTCATCGGCAAATAGTGCTAATTTAAGTTCTTCTTTTCCTATATTTATGCCTTTAATTTCTTTCGTCTGTCTAATTGCTCTGGCCAGTGTTTCAAGAACTATATTGAATAGAAGTGGTGATAGAGGGCATCCCTGTCTTGTTCCAGATTTTAAAGGGAATGCCTTCAATTTTTCTCCATTTAGAATGATGCTGGCCTGAGGCTTAGAATATATAGCTTTTATGATATTGAGGTAAGTTCCTGTTATCCCTAATTTTTTTAGAGTTTTGAACATAAAGGGATGCTGTATTTTGTCGAATGCTTTTTCAGCATCTATGGAGATGATCATATGGTTCTTATCTTTAAGTCTATTGATGTGGTGAATAACGTTTATTGATTTCCGTATATTGAACCATCCTTGCATCCCAGGGATGACTCCCACTTGGTCCTGGTGCACGATCTTTTTGATATGTTTTTGTATCCGATTTGCCAGAATTTTATTGAGGATTTTTGCATCTAGGTTCATCAGAGATATTGGTCTGTAGTTTTCTTTCTTTGAGGTGTCTTTATTTGGTTTGGGAATCAGGGTGATATTGGCTTCATAGAATGAATTTGGAAGTACTCCCTCTTTTTCTATCTCCTGAAATAGATTGCAGAGTATTGGTATTAGTTCTTCTTTAAAGTTCTTGTAAAACTCTGCTGTATATCCGTCTGGTCCTGGGCTTTTCTTGGTTTGTAGTCTTTTGATGGCTTCTTCTATTTCCTCATTTGATATTGGTCTGTTTAAGTTTTTTATATCATCCTGACTCAATCTGGGTAGCTCATATGCCTTAAGGAATTTATTGATGCCTTCACTATCCTCTATTTTATTAGAGTATAGGGTTTCAAAATAATTTCTAATTATCTTCTGTATTTCTGAATTGTCTGTTGTGATGTTGCCTTTTTCATCCCGTAAGCTAGTAATTTGGATTCTCTCTCTTCTTCTGTTTGTTAGTGTGGCTAGTGGTCTATCAATCTTATTTATTTATTTTTTCAAAGAACCAACTTATAGTTTTGTCAATTTTTTCGATTGTTTCTTTTGTTTCGATTTCATTGATTTCAGCTCTGATTTTAATTATTTCTTGCCTTCTACTGTATTTGCTGCTGATTTGTTCTTCTTTTTCTAAGGCTTCGAGGTGTAGTGTGAGGTCATTTCTTTGTTGGCTTTTCCTTCTTTTAAGGAATGAACTCCATGAAATGAATTTTCCTCTTAGTACTGCTTTCATAGTGTCCCAGAGATTTCGATATGTTGTATCGGAGTTTTCATTTACCTTTAAGAATTTTTTAATTTCCTCTTTGATGTCTTCTGTAACCCTTCGTTCATTCAGTAGCATATTGTTTATTCTCCATGTGATGTAGGATTTTTTCTTTCTTATTTTATTATTGATTTCCAATTTCATTCCATTATGATCAGATAAAATGCATGGTAGTATCTCTACTCCTTTGTAATTGCTAAGATTTGCCCTGTGACATAATATATGGTCTATTTTTGAGAAGGATCCATGTGCTGCTGAGAAGAAAGTGTATCCACTTGATGTTGGGTGGTATATTCTGTATATATCAATTATGTCTAAGTTATTAATTGTATTATTGAGCTCTGTGGTTTCTTTATTCAACTTTTGTTTGGAAGATCTGTCCAGTGGTGAGAGAGGTGTGTTAAAATCTCCCATGATTATTGTGTTGAGGTCTATTTGACTCTTGAACTTGAGAAGAGTTTGTTTGATGAACATAGCTGCACCATTGTTTGGGGCATATATATTAATGATCGTGTTTTTCTTAGCCTAAAGATTTTTGTTGGGCTGGGGATGTGGCTCAAGCGGTAGTGCGCTCGCCTGGAATGCATGCGGCCCGAGTTTGATCCTGAGCACCACATACAAACAAAGATATTGTGTCTGCCAATAACTAAAAAATAAATATTAAAAAAAAATCTCTCTCTCTCTCACCTCTCTCTTTAAAAAAAAAAGATTTTTGTTAATGGTTTTTCTTTTTAGATAGTCTTAGAGCTCACTTGTACACACTCAGAAGTAAAAAGCATTTTAAATTTTGTGATTAATCATTTGTTGTTTTTCTCTCAAAGGAAACATTCTGAATAATAACAGAGTGTATTCCCTTGTCTGTGGAATACAAGGCCATCCCACCCACGTTTTACCTAGATTCTTACTATTTACAAATAGTGGGTGGTGCCCATGGTTATGTACTCTGGAACTCAAGCCCAGCTCTCAATGGGAAATGCTGTAAATGGCTGATATAAAGTCAGGTCTATAATTGTGAAAGCTAAAAGAAAGAAAGCTGTGTTTGCTGAGTGTGATGATATAATATCATGTGTACTGCCTAAATCTATTTTAGTTCCTCCTGATAATCAAGTGGAAAATATGTTAAACCCATGAGCTTGTGTATTGTCAGGCAAGTTTTTTTTTTAATTGGTTCTTTTTAGTTATACATGATAGTAGAATCTATTTTGACATAATTATACAAACATGGAATATATCCTGTTCTAATTAGAATCCCAGTCTTGCAGATATACACAATGGTGAGATTTCACTGTGGTGTATCCATATATGTACATAGGAAAGTTCTGTCAGATTTATTCTACTGTTTTTCCTTTTTCCATCCCCTCTCCCCTTCATTCCCCTTTTTCTAGTCCATTGAACTTCTACACCTCCCCCTTAGTGTGGGTGAGCTTCCACAAATCAGAGAAAATATTTGACCTTTGGTTTTTTGGGATTGGCTTGTTTCACTTAGCATGATAGTTTCCAGATTTATCCATTTACTGGCAATGACATAAGGTCTTTCTTCTTTATAGCTGAGTAGTACTCCATTGTGTATATATGCCCATTTTCTTTATTTATCTATTAAAAGGCACTTAGGTTGGCTCATAGCTTAGCTATTATGAATTGTGTTGTTATGAACATTGAAGTGACTGCATCACTGTAGTTTGCTGTTTTAAATCCTTTGGCTAATCTACTGAGGAGTGGGATAACTGGGTCAAATGGTGATTCCATTCCAAGTGTTCTGAGGAATCTCCATACTGCTTTTCAGAGTAGTTGCATCAATTTGCAGTCCCACCAATAATGTATCAGGTAGCTTTCTATTGAGCTAGAATAGTGAGGCGATAAAATTGCTCTATTAAGCATAGTTATTAACCTAAATAACCTTAAGTACTTCCCCTAGAAGGGATTCTCCATTATCCACTCAACTGTTTTAAATTCTAAGACAGAATCATAGTATTTTAAAGCTGTTTAGTGGGCTGGGTATGGAGATACATAGCTGTAATTCCAGTTATTTGGAGGCTGAGATAGGAGGATTGGAAGTTCAAGGCCAACTGCTGCAACTTTATGAGACCCTATCTCAAAATAAAAAATGGAAAGGGACTAGGGGTAGTTTAGTGTAGAGCATCTCTGGATTCAATCCCTAGTGCTAAAGTAAGCTGTATTGGAGGGAACCAGTTAGAATTGGCCTCAGAGAAGCTTTGCAGTGCACCAACCCAAAGACATCTTTCTTGCAAGGGTGTGACAGGACTACCTCTAGACTCCAGCCTCCTGATGATTCTCCATTTACTGCACTTCCACTTTAGTCACTTACTTTGGTGTATATAGATTTATTCAGGGGTTCTAGGGATGTTCTCACATCATTAATTTTCCAGGGGTGTTCATAATAGACCAGGAGAGATAAAAAAAACTTGAAATTTTCTGTAAGAATTCCCCACATTTAACTTTCAAAGACAACAGTTACATGGCACATGGTTTTGAGTATTTTGATCTAGTTTCACATTAATGAATACAACACATTATGTTTGTCCACATTTTGTGTTCAAACTAGAAAATTTAATATCACAAAATACTAGAATAATTTCAAATGTAAATACCAAGTAGAAATTGTGTAGAATTCTTAAATATTTGTATTTTTACTAGAAGTAAAATTCTTTTCATTAAATCTTCTGAGAGTACTTAATAAACCTATCATTCTAGTTTGGAGCCAAGTACATTTTTATAACTATAGGCCACTTATTCTCAGAAAAAAATTGACATGTAGCTTATTTATCTTATGAAAATAGCCTAAAATGGAGTGTTCTAGGAAAACATGAAACTTTTAATTGTTTTTAATTGCAAAATAGGGTGGAGTGTATATTTTAAGTTATAGAATATATTAGGCCAGTTTATAAGCAACTACAATTTTTAGGTCAAAAATAATTGAGTATCCGAAATTTTATATGGTCCAGTTAGTACAATATTAAGTTTAGGATTATTCAGAGAGATCACGTTGGAAATGGTGGGAATAAAGAAGTGGAAGAGTTAGGAAGACAAAATCTAAATCACCCAAGGATCTTCCTCTGACAAATATTTGCTATAAGTTTCAGAGTCAAATTTATTTGCTTTGCTTATTGAGTCCAAACTTGGATAAATTTGTTACTAATACTTTTTTCTGCTTTAATAATGTAACATGATGATTCTGTATGGATAAATTGAGTTGATGTAATCATGTTATGTTGTAAAGCTTTTTAACTTTTTTTCATCAGCACAAAAATGGAGGAGAAGGGAAGAGAGCCCCTACCTCCTACCTCCTTTGGGGGAACTGAACCCAAGGTGCATTACCACTGAGCTACAGAGCTACATTCCCAACTTTTTTTTACTAGATACTTTTTTCTAAGAGTTATTAGAATTACAGACATGTGCCACCATGCCAAGTGCTCTTACCTCTTTTGATCTCTGAGTAGCAAAGTCTTAACTTAGGACAGCCAATGAATTTTTTGAATGGAATTATCAAGGTCTATATTTTAAAATCCTGTTATTATTAACCACTATTTTTTTCTCTGCAGTATACACTGACTATAGAGGCAGGCACATTTTGTTTATTCCTGCCTTTACTTTTTTATTAGTAGAAAGACCTCATATGAAGTTCAGCATAGGGCTTACATCCTAAGGTGATGCACTCTTGCACAATTTTGTGTAGGATATTTCAGCTGCTTTAAATATTTAAAAAAACCCTCAAATTCCAAGATATAACTTCCTAATCAATAAAATGTTCATACAAGTTCAAGTAAAACTATAGATGACAGATCTATGGGCATTCATACCAAACATATGAAACCCTAGAAGCACACCAAAGAATTTTAGAATTTCCAGGAATGTAATTTGTGAAAAAGAAAATCAATCTTCTCCAATGGAAGTGTATGGCTAAAATAACAATAAAGGCTAGTAGCCCAAATCTGCCCTAGATGTTTGTTCCACGTTTGCCTCTTTCAGTCTTTTTAAATTGGAAGCAGTTTAAAAAATTAATGAGTTGTCCTATAAAGAACTAGAACTCTGTTCTAGGGAAAGAAGGAAGATTTTGGACATGAGAAAGAGAGGTTATTGACACCAAAGAGAAACTTTTTGAACAGAATATTCTGTAAGGACTAAATCTTGAGGTTTAAGTGTGTTGTTATAGTTTCTGGAGATAGAATGGAAAAATATTTTGAACATCTCCCAAAAGGAAAATATCTCTCTTTAAAAAAGAAAAAACAAAATCACAAAATTTCTTTAACTCATAACTTTATGAAAGCACCAAAAGAATTTGTTGGGAGAAACTAAACTGAGTTGAAATATTTCTACATTTAAATATTATGCTCTAAAAATAACAAAAGTCTATAAATAAGCAGGAAGATTGTAAATATTCAGTTTAGACTTAAAACTTATTCAGTATATCAAACTGCTGTTGACTTAGCAAAAATACTATTTAAAATTTTAATTAGTATTTTATATCCAAATTACATGAGTATAAGGTAACATATCAGTTTTATTGAAGTAGATCCTTTACTTACCATTGCCATACCCACCTAGTAGTCATAAGCAAGTTGTTTAAATAAAACATTTTATACTGTTTTATTAATAGTGTGACAAATACCTATGATGAGAGCCTGCTAAATTGGTGGTGATTTATTTTTTTGGTGATTTGTTAAGCAGTGTTTCACCTTTTAGTTAACAAACATAATCATTGAACTATCATTTAATTTACTGATATACTTGCAAAGTTAACTCCACAACGTAATGAGTAGATTGTTATAAATGGGAATTTGCACCTTCCACAAATGAAATTGATACCTTGCTCTTTTTGTGCTTAACATATATTTAAGGTTATACACAAGGTAGGAAAAATATGTGCAAGAAATTAAAAAAAAAGAGTATAGCTTGTTTTCCTTGCTGGTGTTTTAATTATGATTTGATTTAAACCAAATCCCCTAGGCTGTATATGCACAGACCAAATATTCCACTCCCACACGCTGCCTTTGCATGACCCTAAGCTGTGAGGAGAGAAAATTCATAGCCCATATGTCAGTCAGATGTGAAGTTTTGCTCTGGCACTTGGATAGGTGCTCCTACCTGATTAGAGTGCACTTGCAATTCTGGGCATATGCCCAATGTATGGAGTATGTGTCTATATCTGGAAATATTTTGACTGATTAGTTGGCAGAAGTCATGAGGATAGAGCCCAATGTCAGGTTCTGAATTTTCCCAGGTGCATTCAAGGTGATACTTGGGAACCAGACCCCTAGTGAAATACCAGGGAGGGAGTTTTTGAGTTCACTGTCTGGCCGTGGATATCCACAGCATGGTGTACAGCTTCCTGTCTATTCCAATTCAAACAGTTGTGCAGATTTTACAGTTTCCAGTAGAGAAGTAGGAGACTATATTTCTGGCTCATATTTTATTCTACATTCCTGTTCTAACCCAAAACACCCATTCCCATATTCCAGACTAATTAAATAAGACCCTAATATGTTTAAGTTCTAGTTGACAAAATCCCTCATCCAAGCAGGCTTACAGTGGAGCGGGGACAGGAGAGAGGAGGGGAGAAAAGAAGATGAAAAAAGCAAAGAAAAGAAAGGTAGGCCTCTATGCTGAGTCTTTCTCTGAAGCCACTGTCCAAAGAAGATAGCACGAGTGGTTGCTTCTGACGTGGGTGAACTAATTTCAATTTAGTTTTTGATGGCAAACAATATCTGTCATCCATACAGATGATTCACATATAGCCAAAAAATAAAACAATAATGAAGCAAAGCAGGACAACATACGGCTATGTGTCAATCTGTCACCTGCTGCTTCTAGAAAATCAATTCAAAGCATATGCCTTCCTGACTGAATGAAAGTGCATTCCACATACCACAAGAAGCCCTTGATTCTGAGTATAAACACTTTATTTGGTGGAATCCATATTCATACAACTGAACTACACACAATTAAGAAGTGAAAGAACCAGTGTTAACATACCCACATGTCCTAAGATTAAGCTTTTATTTTAAAAATTTATTTTTAAACAAGGAGCTAATTTGGTGGGAAGTTGGAGGGGGGATTGTTTGTTTGTTTGTTTGCTTGTTTGTTTAAGCAAGGGGCTAATATGAACAGCTCTGTATGAGAGAGTTAACTCAAATGGTAAGGTAGAGTAGAGATGACCTAAGTTGATGCAGTAGACTGACAAACCAGCGATGTGGCCACTACAGTACCACAGGCAGGAGACCATCTCTGGCACTGACAGTGAGGATGGAGAAAACAAAATGTATTCAAGAGATGTTTAACTATAGAAGAAGTAAGATTCTTTAATGAGAGGAGAATAAGTGATGACAAGTTTATAATTTGGGACATTGCATAGAACAGACAATTTAAAAAGTTCTCAAGACTAAATATGGTTTTACATTCTTAAAAAGAACTTTCATGAAGTTTTAAGACTTAAGAAGGAAGCTAATTTCAAGGGAATTTCCTGGTTAGTGGATTGGGGTAGGTGGATGGATGGGGCTTAATACTTAGATAACCTAAACTTAAATATAAAAAAGACATTCTAGCTTTCTTTTTAACTTCTGGGAGTGTTTATATGAGCAGAAATTCCCATGTAGTATTATGCTGTGTATTATTATGAAATTTGTTTTGATGAACAAATTTGACTTTTATTTAAGCCATTAATGAATTTGGTCTTACATTCCTGAAAGATAACTGTAATCTAACCAAATTTCAAATTTTTTTTCATTAAAGCCATGGCTTTGATAGCTTTGTGCCAGTGTAAGTTCCAAAGCATCTTTTTTCTTAATTTTGATTAGCAGCTTTTATCTCTGTATGAGCATATTATCTCTACCACTCCTTCTCCTCCCTGACTCCCAGAAAGAAACTATCAGGAAAGTACTCAGACTCCAGATTTTATAGGACTCATGCAATGACATGTTAGCATTCTTTCCTGTTTAACAGAAATCCAGTCATGCTGATTGTAGTGATGCTTCTAAATAGAGATTTGCTGTGTAGTTCACTCTAACCCACATAGTCACTCCATCTCAATGAGCACTTCCAGGCTATAAGGAGCCCAGTCTCAATTTTAAACTTTTTGCCCTTCCCTTCTAAGAGTCCCTCCTTCAGATTTATGAAAGAAAACATTTCTTTCTGTGAAAGGTTTTTGTACACCCGCATCTGGAAGTGTTTATTTCAGTGGCATGTAAGCTATCTGTGGATTTAGTTAGCACCAGACCCCCTTTTGTGTACTTCTGCCTTAAAATTTTTATAAATGATCTTATTGAATTTGTGCCAGTGTGCACATGGTTTGGCTGATTGCTGCACATATCCTTTACCTGCCAGTCACCTTTGATTTATGTTCATTCTGCTAAGCTTTTGCCTTCCAAAAATGGTGCCACTGAACTGTCCTCTAAATCATCTTATTGGTTAAATTACTCCAAGATGAGTTGGTATGTTTTTGGTTGCCTACAGACAGAAGAATTTATATTTTTCTGCCTCTACCCTCTTCTAGTAAAGCCACTTATAGGGGAGGATTGGACAAGTTGTGTCATCGATCTCTTTATTCCAAATGAATACCATCTGAAACACTGTGCCAAATCAAGACTAAAGTGATAAAGTGTTCATTGGCATTCACTTCTGTTGTGAGTCCTTCTTTTCAAATAAGTCTGTGTCTCGAACTCACTCTGATGTGGGGACTTATCCTTTTCAGTTCTCAGAACAGGGAAAATAAAGTCTCTCAAATAAAATAAGTAAACTTTGTCAGAAAGGTAGAGATTTTATAGGCTTTACATAGATTTACTAGCTTGTGAGTTTTATGAGGTTTCCTGGAGAAAAGCAGGTGGCTTGGCAGTTACCTAAAGTGTTGGCTATTTATGGTCGTGGTTTCAAGGTGTCTCATATTCTAAAGAGGAATCTTGAAGAGCTAATTCTTAAAGAGTGTCTGAAAAAAAAAAGATAAATCATTTTGAACTAATTTTCTAGATGTTCATTGGTCCCTAAATGTGCTGTTTAATCTGATGTTAGATGTTACCACTGAATTTGCTAATGAGGATTCTAGTTTGTGTTGATAGAGCTTGACATTATTACATAATTTTTAAGTAGGCTCTGGGTACTCAAATATTTCACTTAAGCAAATTTTATAGAGAACTTCCCTTCTGTTTTATATGATGGTGGAGAGCATTTTCAAATGTTCATGGTTATAGTTGAAAGTGGTGTGGAAGCATTTAAAATACTTGAACTCTGTGGATCTCACATCATAGTTCACAAACTATTATAAGCAAAGAATAGAACTTCTAGGCTAGGCTGCTGACTGTGTTCTCATCAAGCCTGGAGGTGTTTATTCCAGAAGACTCTGGAGACCTCATTTATAGTCCTGAAAATGTATATGGAACTCCCTGTGTTCTTCCTAGTTAAAAGCTGTCTCAGGAATGTATCAGTCACATCTTCATGGTTTAGTCAGTCAGGCTACTGACATACCTTTTCAGAGAAACAGCACATGGAGGACTGCTGCTATTAGAAAGTCAGCAGCAGAGACCTGAGCACTGTATTTCCATTAAGGTGCTACTTTCATTTTAACAATGTCATCTTTAAAGAGAATTTATTTATGTGTACATATAATTTTGTTTAAAAAGACTGTCCTAAACAAGCAAAAAATTTCATTAATAACTGTTTCGTGTATATCACTGCTTAACATTCTGCTGTCTTTGATGGGTTTTCAAGGTCTTTTGAGTCAGTTTGCCTGAACCTCAGTTTTATCATTTATAAAAGTTAGCAATTTTTACTGTTAACAATTTTTATTGTTAAAAATAACACTTGAAAGCTTTTAGCAGTGTCTGGTGTGTAGAACATATTTTTTTTAAAATGTGAACAGGGCATTTTGTTTTTAAATCATGGTCATTCTAATAGAATTTTAAAGTATAGATTATAGTGGTAGTTTGTCAGCAGTGTCCTTTGAGAATTGTAAAGGGAGGCCCAGCCTGATATCTTGAGTATGAGGTAGAGACCCAGATTCACCTGCTGGTTTTCTTCATGGCCTGCAGAAAATGCGCTAATGTTCCTGTGATTATTTCATGTGTGTAGAATGAGTAACAGTGTGTTCTTGATGCCAGAAAGCTTCAGGGTCTCTTGAGATCCATGAGTTCTGGACTCCTTTTCTGTCCCACACATTTGCCCTTGTGTGGGTAGGCAAGCCATGCTGAGAACCATTTTACTTCCGGTGGTGGTGGCATTACTGACCACATATGGTGAGTAAAGCTTAGAGACAGAAAGGGTATGGTAAAAAGATGAAAGCTTTCAGAAATTGTGGGTTCCAAAAAGTGACTGCCAAAAGCTTTTCCAGGAATGAGAGCTTATAGCAGTTGGAAGCTTTAGATTGAAAGGAAAAAAATGAAAGATGTAGTGCATTGTGAACTGGCTTTAATTATAAGTTTCCAACTTGAGAGTCAGGGAGGGATCCTTACCCGGAAATGGTTCTACTCCTACTTTCAACAAATTCCTAAATTTCTACTAGTACAGAGTCATTGCCCTCTTTTAAAATACATTTATACCTCTGAAAATTTATTGTTTGAAACATCTAGGTCAGAGAATCTATAATTCAACAAAGTTGTTTGGTGATAGTACTTTAACTTGATGACTTAATATAATCTTTACTCCATTCTTTTAGTCTATTTCAGCAGGACTTAAGTAAGACATATGAAAAATTTCCCAAAATCTTTTGTTTCCAAACATTTCCTAAGAATTTAATTGTGAAATCTCTGTTGTTAGTTATTCCAGCATCTAATAGTTATATGCTTTTTTCATACATCAGTTGAAATTTTTTCTTTATTTATCTTCATTGGAAAGAAAATATTATAATATTATATGAACAAACCCTTTGAGTTCTTTCCTAATTTTTATAGCAGTATTTTTCAAATACTTGGTTGAGAAAATTTTGCCACTGACTTCACTTTAATCTCAAGATAGCTCTGAGTACCCATTGTTTTTTTAAAAGCTGGTGTAAGGCATGGTAGGAAGAGTCCAGATCCCCTCTCCTTCCCATTTCCTTGACTTTGAGCTGTTTTCTCTTTTTGAGTCCAGTTGTAATCTTTGACCCACTTTCTCCAAAATGTATTTTATTTCTTAATCTGATACAAATATAGTTAGGACCTATTCTCAGTTAGACAAAGGGATTACATCTTAATCATGTTGGTACCTCCCTCAGCAAAGGACAATTTTTTTTTCATTTGGAGCTCAACATAAAAGATGGAAGAATGAATGAACAGGTGTATAGAATGATGGTCCGAAGAAAGAACAGCTTTCCAATGGCAGAATCTAGTTCTAATCTTGCTGATTAAGTTTTAGCACCAACCCCAAATCTGCTCTGACAGAGTACATGAGGATACATTCCTTTATACTATTTTTTCCTTTGCTTGTAATCTTGAGAATTGTTCTATTTTCCCAAAGAAAGTAGAATCACAGCATCACTAAGTAGATTGTGTGTGTGTGTGTGTGTGTGTGTGTGTGTGTGTGTGTGTATCATAAAAAGCAAGGTGAATTCTCCAGTGAGGAAACATATCAAGTCCCATCTTAAACCTGAATTTGTCCAGCTCTTCTATTTACTATGTGATTAGAAAGACTTTCTATGGACTCGGGATAAATCTGATATCCTGATAATTGCAGGCATCAAAAAGAATTATATGTTTGCTTTATTATTACTATCCAGTATTGATCATTGATTCCTCAGGAATCTAAGACAAAATAACACACAAGCTATTTCATGAGTGGTACCTGTTTTAAAATGAAATGTTCAGTGACTAGTTATATACCATTCATATTAAAAAACCCTAATCATTCTGGGAAAGGTATGAAGCTCTGCTCCTGGCATCATGCTGGAACCATAATTGGAGCTAACTAATGCCTGCAAACAGGCATTAGTTAGCTCCAATTATGGATGTATACTTAGAACCTCACTCAACACCCATGAGCAAAGTGCATATACCCAACCTATAAGAAAGAACTTTGCCAGCAGTTGTAAGGCTCTCTAAGGATTCTCTTTTAACATCATTGAGGAGACTCTCCTATCATTTTTCAGAGTGGTATTTCAGAAGTTAGGTAATACGTATAAAATAGCCAACCTTCGTGGTTATTATGTTATCTAGAACCTGATCCTGTTTGCGTAGTTGTTTTTAATAATAAAATTTTAATCTCTGTATTTAGTTGGTTAGTGGCCAATTATTAAGCTCTGGAAGTAATATCTTGGAACAGAATATTATTCTTTGTAATATACTTGATGAAGCAAGATTTTACTCATAAGGCTAACTGAAAACATTTAGTGAGGACTGAAATTTATATTTAATAAACATTTGATATTAAAATCACAACAATTACAAATAGAAAACTGTCCTATGATATGGTAAGAGTACACTGACTGCATCGTTACTATCCATTTAGGAAGCTCCTGTGCAAAAATGTTCAGTATCAGAAATAATCACTTAGAAAACAGTATTTGAAGAACTCCAAACAGAAAAATGATTTGGTAATATTAAGACATATCTATTTGTTAGCTGATTATGTGTTCTCATGGACACCAACCTGATTTTTCTGATAAAAGTGCTTATGTTAATTGTATGTACCTGTATAGCTTCAGAGACATCTTTTAATGATACATTTTAATATGTCATTAAAATACATTTTAATAGCCATCAGTGAGGAAAAAAGTCTAGGCATCTTGTTTTCAAACTTGTAAGTCCTGTTCTGTTCTTGGATAACAACCTCACATGCTGCCCTGAAATACATCAGGTTCCCACATAGACGACTTGTCTCTTTTCTTAGCAAGGTACTTTTCTCTTACCTCATTAAGAAACAAATTCTCAACTTGTAATGTTTTTTGCTCTTTGGTAAGTAAAAGAGCTGGACAATATCTAATTGATGATAGGACTTGACCTCTTTCCTTACTGAAGGAAAATCACCTTTATAGGGGGAAAAAAAACACATCCTTAGGGATAATATGATTATATTGGGTAATATGAGTATATATGGAGAAAATTACAAAAATTCTCAAAATTATAGCAGAGGCAAAAAATAGTGCAAAGGAATGTATCCTCATGTATTCTGTCAACTGAAAGCATGATGATTCTGCTCCCAGAGGCAGATAGAGACAAAACTTGGGGAGAAATCCCCTTTCCCATCTGTATTCAGGAAATTCACTTCTCAGAGGCCTTTTTTTTTTCTTTTTTTAATTGGTTGTTCAAAACATTACAATGCTCTTGACATATCATATTTCATACATTTGTAAGCATTGGTTTGCCTCTTTTCACCTCTTAGGGAAATCAGTTCCCCGGGGAGCTAGGAAGACTAAGGATCATGAGTAATTCGCACATTTTTAGGAAGAAGGTGTTTTCCAATCAGCAAAAATTTTGAATTCTCAGCTTATAATTCATACCATGTTTGAGAATGAAAAGAGGAGAAGAGAAATAAAACTGAATATCTACTGAGCCCTGTCACCTGGCATAGTAACTGGCACACTCAGATCTAGTGTATTTTCCTTCTCAGTTAAATACTAATAGCTGGGAACAAAAAGGGATCTTGAAATTAAATTGTGGGGATAGCAAGGGTAGCTCATTCTATTGATAAGTGTCAAACTTTACTTCCTTAATTGGAGGTACTTTAGGAAGGGAAATCTAACAGCTTGGTGTAATCAAAGACTCTGTACCAGTGCCTGTTGTGGGGCAGCAGTATAGTATGCTCCTAGACTCACGCAGGAAGGATTCCTGTCCGAGGCCCCAGAGTATAGGATACCCCCATCACGAATACTGCTCAGTTCCCACATCTCCACATCTTCTAACACTACCCTGAATCAAAAGTCAACTGCTAATGAGTGGGAAAACAGAATGTAGCAACTACCCACAGTAGACTGTTATTAAGACATAAGAAGGAACACTACATCAGAGATGAACCTTGGAAACACCATTGTGAGGGAATGCACCAGATACATGTATGGAACTGTTCTACTTATTTGAAATATCTAGAATAGGAAAACTGATAAAGATAGACAGTAGGTAGAGGTACAAGGGATGGGGAAATTTGTTTAGAGTAATGAAAAGAAGTTTTGGCAAATAATAATGATGGTTGCACAGTATTGTTTGTGTAATTAATTTCATTGAATTGTGCACTTAAAAGTAGTTAAAATTGCCTGGGGCTGTAGCTCAGTGGTAGAGCACCTGCCTTGCATGTGTGAGGCACTGGGTTCAATCCTCAGTACCACATAAAAATAAATAAATAAAAATATAAAAAATAAAAATAAATCATTAAAATGGCAACTTCTGTTAGTTATATTTTACCGCCACCACTACTCTCCCAGCAGTGAAAGGCAACTGTTGCCAAATGCCATGAAGTATGTGGAATCTGCTGTCCCAGGTGTCTTAGAAGGACACTGCTTAAGTAAGAGTGAAGGATGGATTTGAGCTGCAGAAGCTTTTAAATAAGAAAAAAAGGCAAATTAGCTAATTGAGCTTCCCTTTCTGCCTGAATACAGTACATTCAGGCCTTAGAAAGGATTGTTTCCAGTGATGCCAAGCAGATTTTTGCTTTTCCATGTTCTAATTCAAGGCTCCAAATAGCTCACAGGTTAACACAGTGTCCACAACAGTTGCATATAGTGTCTGAAAAGCAGTAACAATTACTGTGTGTATACATGTGTATACCATATTAATTAAGTGTGCGTATAGTGGCTGTAGATGTGGTGTATGATGTGTATAGTCATTCTTTATATTGGCAACTAGAGTGGCATTGAATTTAGAATTGCAAATACCATTATTGTTTAATAAAATATTAACAAAATTATATTGAACTTTTAAAAAATAAAATAAAAATGTAAGTTTTATTTAAATAATTTAAAAGCATCTCAAGGGCAAAAGGATCCTAAAGGTATTAATATGTCTGACAAAAGAAAAAGTATATGTGCCAAATTTTGGCATAAATTCCAGAAGTATGATTTGTGCCTTAAGCAATGCTTAGTTTTGAATTTGTTACTAGGAATTGTGGTCACAACTTTGCCAATAATGATGACATTTTTTGAAATAATCTGAGTATTATTTATGCTTTTTTCTGTATCTGCCCAAAGAAAGAACATCTTAATAAAGTAGATCAGAAGTTTGACCTTGCAATCCTTGTCAAACCTATAACAGATGCTGACTCAACAGTTAAAATGATTAGATTAATTTTGAGAGAATGAAAAGATGCATTAAATAACAGAATATTCTCAGATAAAGGGTGAATCAAGGTCTTTGGAGGAAAATGAAACCAGTTTTTAATTGTGTTACCAGCAGTTACTTCCTACAAATAATAACACTAACAAAAGCTTACCGATAATGTGAGCAATAGCTTACTTCTAAAACAAAAATTTTTCACAAACAGTTGGTTATTTTATTTATAAAAGGCATTGACTTTTTTTAAGTTTAAGAGAAATTGGTTTTTTTTACTTGAAAGAAAAATTTGAACAAGAAAATGAAAATATTTGCCTATCATGGAGAAGATTCATAAATAATCTTAAAACTAATTTCGGTAGAGAATGTTTTCTGTTTTTTTTATAAATCAAAGTACATTCTTTAGAGAAAACCATTTCCGTGAATCTCTTATTTCCTGGTTTTTAAAGTTTATTGTTGTTTTATTGCTGCTGTTATTTCTGTGGCTTAAGTCCTATGGAGTGAGGGGATGTACATTGTTTGAAAGTTTCAAAGGTACCATTTAAGTTTAATTGGAAAATGAGAAAATGCTTACTAAGTTTGAAAATGTAAACTATGAGAAATAAAGAATCGTCTCTACTAGTGAGATTAGCAGTAGAGAAACCTTGGGTGAAGATAGGGACTAGAAGTTAAGCTGACTAGGAAGAATCAGAAGCTGATGTTAAAGAATGGCCAATGGAGGAGGTGAGGGGCCTTTCAGTGAGGCCTTTCCAGCCCTAAGGTTCAGGATTTAGGGGAGAAGGTGGAGGGGTATGGAGGAGGCAGGTTTTGCAGATAAACAGAGATGGACATGATGGCTCCTAATGCTGTAAGGAAACAGACCCCCCTGGAGCAGAAGGTAGGAGTTCATGAGTAGAGAGGAGCATGGACTTCAGTAGCATAGTTCTCTTCTTTCCCTGAAATGCTTGAATACCGTTGGTATATGTTACCCAACATATGGCCATGCCATTATACTCTCCCAGCAGCAACTCATGTAAGTTCCGATTTCACTGCATTCATGCCAGTTGTTCTTACATTTTAAACTTCATTAAAAGTTTCACAATTTGTTAACCTGCCAAATTTCTAAAATAGTAGCACTGCAATAAAACTAAAACCATACCCATTTTTCATATGTGTCTGGAAAATTTGGAAAAAAATAAAATAAAATATAAATGTACCCTGAAGATTCATAATGCCTTAGGTATAGTGAGAAGAGCCCTTTGCCTAGGGCAAGTGTCAGAGCCCCTGCCTCTGGGCTTTGAGGCCAAATCTGTGAGCCTTTATCTATAATGTGAAAGTCATAATATATGCCCTGCTTCCAAACATGGTTAAAGATAAAGGGAGAGAATAAAAGTGAACAGTCTTTATAAATAATTAAATTCTAAGTGAATGTATAATTTCAGGTAATTTTTTATGTTACATTAGTATAGCTTATGTTTGACTTAAACTGAGTACCTGGTTCATACAATTGTATGAGCTGTTGTATCACTTCTGATGACAATATTTAAAAGTCAAAATCAAAAGTGGGGGAAGGGTCTAAATAGGTGATTCAGAAGTTCATTAAAAGATTAAAAATACAGAAATAGCCAGTAAATTTCCCAGAAAGCATAAGTTCAAGGGTTTTTAATTAGCCAGGTGGATATTAAAACATAAAGCTATAGAAATGTAAAAGTTCAGTATTGGCACATGGATTAATTAATTGAGCAATCTCGAAAGTCCAGAAGTACAACCAATATGGGTGATTAATTTAAGCATATGAAATGGATCAAAAAACAATCTTCAATATTTGTTGCTAATCAAACCAAACAAAAAACTTAGAATTCTTATATTTTTCTTGAATGCATATTGCTTTCACGTCATCTTAAAAATCATGAGTCAAACCATTGTAAGTCAGGAAACCCCTGTATGTCCACATCTATAGGTATACACATAAATGTATATACTAATATTTACATTGAATTCTCTTCAAGGACACAAGAAACTGATAAAAGGTGTTGTTGAGGATATGAATGAATTCAAAGATGAGAGGGAGGCTTATAATTTCATATTACCTTTCACTACAGATTGAAGTTTTTAAACCAGTTTCAAGCATTATCCAGTTTTAAAAATTTTGAAGAAAATATTAACTCAGAATAAGGCTGAGCCAATGAGTAGTGCTACAAATCAATTATCTCAATTTTTTTAACTTTGTCTGAACAAGAAACTGCCAGATGTCTAGTATCAAGAAACTACCTTTCCGTAGTTTCTTTGCATTAGTCCTGGGCACAGAGTTGGCTTGCATTGGAAGCTGAAGGTGTGAAGGTATCTTTCCTTTTCCACCGAATGGGTCTAATTTAGGAAGCAGGATTGCATAGTTGGCAGTCCTCTTAAATAGTTTCCCCATAGTACTAGTGTTAAATAGCAACCTTTTGGCAACCAGACAGATTCCATGAATTCATGTGTAGTATTTCTTTTCTGTTTGGAATTGAGATCCAGTGCCTAGCCTTCAAAATCTATCTTTCTAAAAATCTTGCTCCATTTCTGTACTGATTGAAATTAAGCACTTTGGACATGTCAGGAATTGTTAAGATTTTCTTCCTGTAGGAAGTCACTGAATGAATTTCAGCAGATTTGTTTCTTACTGCACTTTCAAATTCCCCTTGTTTTGGCCCTTATTTCATCATACTCAGAGCCACAACATCAAATTTATCTTCAAAAAGTAGGCAAGTTTCCTTTTTCTTTTTCTAACTTCATATTGGAGAAGTATAAACATTACAGATAAATTAGGAAATCATGAATTTTTTAGGCTGTGAAGTCAATATCTCAAAAATGACAACAGCCATGTTGTACATATATGATTATCTTAAAAAATATCATCTGCCAAAATAACATTTGCCCCCCGGTGATCATTAGAAATGGTATATTCTGTAAAAACCGATGTTATTATCGCATTATTTCTGCAAATTAAGAATTTGGGAGCATTTTAGCTTGGCAGCTCTGGCATGTTTTCCCATGAGATTGTAGTCAGAAGTCGGGTAGATGCTCACTGCTTTAAGGTGGCTCACTGAACATAGCTGACAGATCAGTACTGTCCATTATCTGTAGGCCTCACTTCTTCTCAGGAGTGCTCAAGTGTTGTTACTAGATGGCACCTGGATTACCCCAGAGCAGACAATCCAAGAGAGCAAAGTAGGAACCACGGTGCCTTCTATGACCTAGCCTCAAAGGTCATACACCATTACATTTAGGTTGGGAAGGCACAAATACCAGGAGGCAGAATTGTCTGGGGCCTTCTTGGAAGCTGGCTACCACAGTAGTTCATATCAGAGCATTTTGGCTTTGAGCTAGCAGAGAACTCAAGGAATCATAAGATGCAAGTTTTTAGTCACTTATTTTCCATAATTGAATGAGCACATATGTTCTGGAATTAGAATTCACACATGAGACCATTAGGAAAACTCAAGCTTTGGGGGGTAAATTTGTATTAATGTATAATAAGCCAAATGTAATTTGGGTAACAAATTTTTAAATTATCTGGTTGGGAAACCTGTGAAATCGAAAGAAAAAGCATAGCAAAGATGACCTTAGGGAGGGGAAATAAGCTGCATCTGAGCTGCATGAAGTTAGAGCCTGGATCACCTTTGTTCACCATGTGTCCCAAGAAGCAGCACAGCACTTTAACACAAGTAGTTGCCCAGTGATTGTTTTTTGTTTGTTTGTTTGGTTTTTTTGTTTTGTTTTGTTTTGTTTTGTTGACTAACTTGTGAGATTGGAAACTAGGGTTCCTGGTACATGGAGAATGTATACAGGGATTTGAACATTGGGGACTGGGCCCTTGCAGTTAGGTTTTGTGATTTGTGTACATTACATTATCAGTAAAAAACACAATGCAAAGTCTGGTACGTCATCCTTCCTCCGTAAGTACACTGTTGAAGATTATGCTATATTACTATAGTAATTGGTGATTTTAAAAGAAGAAATTTCTGTTGAATAAGGAACCACAGCCAAAGAATGCTACATCATTCAGTTTCTGTTCCCACTAAATTTTTTGGAGGGGCAAGGGGGTACCAGGAATTAAAATCAGTGGTACTTGGCCACTGAGCCACATCCTCAGCCCTATTTTGTATTTTATTTAGAGACAGGGTTTCACTGAGTTGCTTAGTGCTTTGCTTTTGCTAGTGCTGGCTTTGAACTCATTATCCTCCTGCCTCAGCCTCCTGAGCTGGAATTATAGACATGTGCCTCATTGCCCAGCCCCACAAAATCTTAAATGAACATTTTTCTAATAGTGGATTTCTATAGGAATAGTTATGGGCTCTAAGGGAATTCAGACATTGTTTAAACTCATTTTGTAAACCTGAGATTCTGCTGAAAGAGTTGAGATTAAACCCAATTCTTTCAAAATGTACAAGTCTATGTGCTCATCACAGAGAGAAGGCCATCATTTCATTCTCTATTTCTAGGCCAAAGCCCATGCTAACTAATGTGCTTGGCCATCAGTTTATTCTCCAGTAGGACCTTGAGCTGAGTTAACACAACTAGGATTTGCATTCTTAACTCCAGAATATCTGCATTTTGGTTAAACCTCAGGCTTAACCATTCTCTAGTTTTAAAACTGATAACATTTTAAATCATACTCAAAGGTAGATCTAGTATTAAATGAGATGATGTATGTAAGATGCTTTGTCACTAAACCCTGAGCAAACTTTGGATGCAATAAAATAAGATGTGGCCATCCTCACTGTGTCATTATTTTTATTTCATACGGATGACCTTGACCCGATGTCCAGCTGTACTACATGCTGACTTCAAAGTTTTATATGAGTTTTCTAATCTGTTATATTAAAAAGTAGAAATTGCATTTCTTTCCCACTTTTCTGCCCTAAAGGAAATTGTGTGTGTGTGTGTGTGTGTGTGTGTGAGAGAGAGAGAGAGAGAGAGAGAGAGAGAGAGAGAGAGAAATATATGAAAATTGCTTAGTGAAAAGTAAAAAGGAAATAGGTACTTTTTAAAGGCCATGGGAAGACTGGGCTTTATTTCAGTGATAGAATACTTGCGTAGCATGTGCAAGGCCCTGGGCTCAATCCCCAACACAACCAAAAAAAAAAAAAAAAAAAAAGCCATGAGAATAAGAACAAGAAGATCTGGTTAGAAGTCCACAGTTATTCTTTTATGCACCTTAGGTACCTCATATTTATAGTTAGAGCTTATATTAGGTAATCTGAAAGATCACTTCTTGCTATAATTTAGATCTAGAATGTCACCCAAATGACTTGGGGTTGAAGATTTGGTTTTCGCTTGGGCCTGTTGAAAGGTGGGGGCAAAGTGAGAAGTTTTAGGTTATTGGGGGTATACCCTTGGAGCAGATTGTGCGACAACAGTTTCTTCCTTTGTTTTTGCTTCTTGGCTACCATGAGGCTTTGCCCTAGATAATGATCCCTGCTCTGATGTGCTGCTTTGCCACAGGCCCAAAAGCAACAGAGTTAATCAACCATGGACTAAAATGTTCAAAACTGTTAGCCAAAATAAACATTTTTTCTTTTTAAGCTGAGGGTCTCAAAGTATTCTTCTATAGTAGTGGAAAGCTGATGAACACACCTTCCATTACTGATCACCTTACTGGTTTTCTGTTTGATCTCACAACAACCCTGTAAAGTGTAATTATCTTTGGGTAAGTTACTTAACCTCTCTAAGCCTCATTTTCCTCAAACAGAAAGTGTGACTAATAATATTGCCTTTTATAGAGTTGTTAAGGATTAAATGAGTTAAAACATGTAAAGCCTTTGGGATATGGTAAGCACCCTAACTGGTGATGGTGATGATTTTGAAGAAGAGAAAACTGAGCTTTGGGAAAGTTACTTAATTTTTCTCAGGTCTACAGTGGTAGAGCTGTAACTTGAATTCAAGTCTTATGAATTCTTCTAAACCATATTATTTGCATATGTGTCTTTTCAGACATTCTTATCTATTTTTTAAATAATAACCATCACAGCATCTAAACAGCTTCACCCTCAATCATATTCTGCTAGCTCTTTTATAGGTTATATTACAGAAAAACAGTAAGGAATAAACAGTTGGGATATTGTTCATTCCCAGTCCTCTGAATGTCCATGGGACTATGGCAGTGCCTCCTTCAAAAATAAGAAGCCACACTTAGTAGGGCATCACTGCCTAGGAAAGCAGAGGGAAAATATTCCTGCTTTATTACCAAAGGCTATTTGTTTTCATCTCACTTATTACTTCTACCTTAATAATGTCTCCACATGTTTTTCACTTACTTGGGTGAAGAGTATAAATTTCATTTTATATTATGCAGCCTATTAAAACAGTAAAATAATGGTTTAGTTTTGAAAAAGATTATTTGTTCTTCAGTTCTCCAGTCTTTTCCCTAATTATGGTTCTGCCTTGGGTGAATGCATAAAAAGTAAAATCACATTCCCTCTACTGCACCCCAACCCCTTACGACAAAAATATTGTTTTGCTAAAAAGATAAGTGAAACTAGAAAGTAATTGGTTAGTTTGGTGGTTCTTGTTTTCAGATATAACCAGAATATTATTTCACAGAGACTCACTCTTTCTCAAAACAGTATGTCCTTGAATATCTCTACTATTCTAAACAGTGCTGCCTTTGCTCAAAATATTTTTGAAATCAGTCTTACAGTTGTCTTCAGAGCTAACAGCACATTTTTTTGAAAGGACAGAGTGGTGACAAATTAGTCACATTACTTTATTCTCACACCATATAGTTACAGATTCAAGCTGCTACTTACATAAAAATGGAAAAAGAAAAATTGTGTCATGCACTTTATTGTGGCTCAATTCAGTGACCATGTAGAGTGAATCCAAATTGAGGGAAAAAAATTAAAGAAATGTTAAAGAAAAATGTTTGAATGTTAATTTCTAGATATTATTGGCACCTTTCCATTGTATCAACATCATTAAGGGTGTTTATCTTCATGTACTCAAAATTTACCTAGTGGAAAACTGAAATAAAAAGTTCTATAAGAACTTTTTAAACAAAATAATGTTCAATTATTATATTGTTCAATTTTTGTGTTTTTTATTTTAAATGTCATAAATGTGTTATTTTAATGCCCCATAAAACACACATGCTTATTAACTTGGTTTTCTTGGTCTATTTATATGAATGTTGTATCAAAATGGATATTTTAAATGTTATAATGATGTAATACTTTGCTAAATTAGACTATAAATGATTAATTTGGAAAGCAAATTCATTTTTATTGTTTGTCTTGAATGCCTTTGTATATTGTAAATAGGCAATTTATTAGAGAATAAGATACCTTCTAAGTGCAAATATGCTCTTTGGGCACATGGGCCTCTGCAGCAAATTAATTATTGAGTCAACATTTGTCCAATTTATGTTTGATTTGGGGGTGGTTGTTACTTTTCCTTTTGAATATTCACACATATTTTGTATTTGTTCAGAAGACTTCACGTTAGTTTATATCCTATGTGGATAAATTGATGTGTGGTTAAAACAGTGTAAGAGTAGAGAGAAAAGTACAGCTTCAGAAAAATGAAACTGAACTTCTGAAAGAGATACTAGTGAAAGGAAATTATTTTGGCTGCTAACACTTAGCTCAAAGATTTGATTTTCTGAAGCTGTGGGCATGACACAGAGAGAAGTCAAGAAAACCTAGAATGGAACCGTCATATGACCCAGCTATCCCACTCCTGGGTCTATACACAAAGGATTTAAAATCAGCATACTATATAGTAACACAGCAACATCAGTGTTCATAGCAGCTCAATTCACAATAGCTAAACTGTGAAACCAACCTAGATGCCTTTCAATAGATGAATGGATGAACAAACTGTGAGATATATATATATACATATACATATGTATATGTGTGTATGTATGTGTGTGTGTGTGTATGTGTGTGTGTGTGTGTGTGTGTGTGTGTGTGTGTGTGTGTATATGGTTTTACTCAGAATTAAAAGAGAATAACATCATGGCATTTGCAGGTAATAGATGGAATTGGAGAATATCATGCTAAGTGAAGTAAGCCAATCCCAAAAAATCAAAGGCCAAATGTTCTCTCTGATAAATGAATGCTGATCCAAAATGGGGGAGGATATAATGGGATAAATGGAGGAATTATGTTTGGGCAAAGGGGAAGGAGTGGAGGGTAGGGGGCATGAGGGCAGGAAAGATGGTGGAATGAGATGGACATCATTACCCTAGGTACATGTATGAGTACATATATGGTATGATGCTACATGGTATACAACCAGAGAAATGAAAAGCTGGGCTGCATTCTGCTCTCATATAGATCTAATTAGAATAAATAACTAAATGAAAAAAATTTTTTGAAATAATCAAAAAAGAGCCCTGGACTTATGTCCTTGTTTCTACCACAAGTCTTTCTGAAGGACCTCAGACCAGTCACTTGACCTCTGTGGGCTTCTGTTTTGTCATCTGTAAAATTAGAGGTTTAACAGCTTATTGCTCAAACCCCTTCAGCTGTGACGTTCTGCCATTCAGATTCTGCATGTACTGATTCACATCTTGTTTTGCCTCTGTATTATTTGCATGCAATGTATCTAAATATCCATAGATGTCTACACTCCAAACTTTGTATTAGTCAACTCGGCCTGCCATAACAAAATACCATAAATATAGACTGGTGGCTTAAACATTGGAAATTTATTTTCTCATAGTTCTGGAAACTGAGAAGTGATTTTTAAAAGTACAAAATCAGTTCCTGAGACACTGCAGTTAACCAGCCTGGCTTGTAAATGGCTACATCTTCACTGTGTCTTCACGTGGCTTTTCCTTTGAATATGCACAAAAAGGACATTTTATTGTATTTTATTTTAGTTCTATTCTGTTAGCAAGGCTAGGGATCAAACCCAGGGCCTTGCACATGCTAGGCAAGTGCTCTACCACTGAGCTGTATCACAGCCATGAGAGCTTCCTTTTATAGGAGGCCATCAGTGCTATAGAATTAGGACCCCACCTTTATGAATTCACTTACCTTTAAATCCTTAAAACTCAAGTCTCCAAATATAGTCACATTGATGGTTAGGGCTTCAACATATAAATTTCTGGATGGGTGGGGATATGATTTAGTGAATTGCAGTTTCATTAGACATTTTTATTCTAGACCCTCTCTTTATTCCAGGTTCTTTGGTATTCATTATCCTCCCTTTTAAAAGAGAAAAAGAACCAAAATTTCACGAGCTTCTAAAATAAATTTAGAAATAATAAATATAACATCAACAATTTAAAAAAAGAAATAGCAAATAGAAATTTTTAACAAAATTTTTCCTAACATTTCATTATGAACGTTTTGTAACATACATAAAAGTTGATAAGTTCATTGTGAACACACTACCTTGTATCCACAGTTAATACTTCTCTTTTTGTCGCAGATCTATCCATTCTTCATCAGCAATCTTTTATCTCCCTAGACTTAATCTTTTTATTTTCTGTGTTAAAATGCACATAAGGTTTACCAGTGAAACCACTTTTAAATGAACAGTTAAATGGCATTAAGTGGGTTCATAACATTGTGCATCCATCACAACTATCCACTGCCAGAACTTCTTATCCCTAACAGAAACTCTATACCCATTAAATGATAATTCTTTCCCAGAACCCCATGGTCCTGGTAACTGTTCTACTTTGGGTCTCTAAGCATTTGCCTATTTTAGGTACTCCTATAAATGAATTATATTTTGTATCTGGTTCACTTCACTTAGCATAATATTTTCAAGTTCATCCATTCTGTAATATGTCAGAATATTTTTTAAGTTTGAATAATATTCTATTGCATTTATACCTCATTATGTTTATTCATTTGTCTATTTACTGACACTTGGGTTGTTTCCATCTTTTAGCTATTGAGGAAAATACTATGAACTTAATGTTTAAATATCTATTTGAGTTTCTGCTTTCAGTTTTTTTGAGTGTATACCTAGGAGTAGAGTTGTAGGATCATATGGTCATTCTATGTTTAGCTTTTTGAGGAGCCACCAAAATATTTTGAGTAGTAGCAATACCATTTTACATTCCCAACAGCAATGTACAAAGCTCCAATTTCTCCATATCTTCACCAAATGACAAATAATTTTAAACAAGGAATTAATGTAATATACAGTGTCCTTAACATGATACTCTGTTTATCATAGAGTCCTCATCTTCAAAACAAGCCCAAATAAAATGTGTCCCCCCCCCCGCCAAAAAAAAAGCCACTCTTAGGATTCATGATAGGAGATGTCACCTTCTTTTGGAGTTCAGATTCCATTTAAAGTTAAAAATACATCTTTCTTTGATGAGCATCACCTTTGAATATAATTTAATCTGGCTACAAATGCTTTTAAATCAACTTTGTTTTAAAAACAATTTCAGAATTGATGATGCACCACATTCTATAAAATATGTTCAAATTAAATTTGGAAATGTTGCTAAAGCCTTTATCACTATTAAGAAACACACCTAAGTGTTTTTAGTAGCTCATGAATAAATTAGAATATGCCAAGACTATAGGTAGATCTAAAATCAGAATACCTAGATAAGAGCTGCTATGATTGTATTCTGCTCATAGTAGTTTGCATGTAGTGCTGAAAGGACTTGTTTACTTAAGGGTCTTACTTGCATTGATGTCTGAACAAATGAAGAGACAGCATATTATTATCATAAATTTTATATTTAATTGCTTTTAGACATGCTACAGGAATTTACAAAAAAAAAATTCTAAGCTGCAAATTACATCAAGCTTATTCAAAGAACCTTTGGAAATCAGTAAGGAAAAAAAAAAAAAAACACCAGTAGCCCAGTACAAAACTAATCAAGATGAAAACAGACAATCAAGTATGATTACAAATATCAGACTTCAGGGATAATAGAATTCTATAGAGACAGTGATAAATCAAATGCCTACATTAAACTGACAGATTTCAACATAATGCTTGATACTGCAGAAGTTTACATGAAAAGTATACTCTCAAGGACAATTAGAGACAACACATGGATACCACTTATGTCACTGTCTCTGCCCTATAGCCATCATGCAGAAGCAAATGAGAATGAACAATTTTCATTTAAGGGTACTTACTGCAGTATACTTGCGTTAATGAAAATTTGGAAACAGTGTACTTGCCATTAAAGAGGCAGCATAACATATCAGTGCACTGAAATATTATATAGTCATTAAAATAATGTGTTTTTTTGTTTTGTTTTAGAGAGAGAGAGAGAGAGAGAATTTTTCAATATTTATTTTCAATATTTTTGGTGGACACAACATCTTTGTTTGTATGTGGTGCAGAGGATCGAACCCGGGCCGCACGCATGCCAGGCGAGCGCGCTACCGCTTGAGCCATATCCCCAGCCCCTAAAATAATGTTTTAAAAAACATTAAGACTTGGAGAAACTTTCAGCATATTATAATGAATAAAGAAGGCTCAGTTACTTTCTATAGAACCAATCTATAGGAATAAACTAGAGAGAACTATTAAATTAAAAAACAATTTCCAGTTTTATTGAGTTATAAATGTCCCATCTTTTTATGAAATTCAAAGTTAGTTGCAGAAATCAGTATTTAAGCAAGCATGTTATTAACTAAAGTTTAGTATCCTTTTTTTCTTTCCAGATAAATTATTGTACACTGAAATGCACAAACCTTGAGTATTCTATTCTGATGAAATTTTCTGACCATTTAAAGTCTTGTTTTGTTCTGTATCCATATTAATTGAAGAACTATGTTGTTGGAAAGGGACATTATCCTGTCAGTAGAAGCTGTTTGAAGTTAGGCTAGTTGTTGAAAGCACCATTATTTGCCAGATTGAAATTGAATCATCAAAAAATGGTGTTAGAAAATGCAGAAATTAAGAGAAATGATGAAATTGTTTCTTTGTTTGTTTTAATGGGCAAATAATTGGGGAAAAATGGTTACAGGTGTTTGGGTACTTATACATAATTGCTTGTATACTTTGCTGTGTACATGTGGGGGCAAGGAAATGGAGATGTTCTTCCTCATCTCCACTGTCTTCTTTAGAAATCCTCATCTAATGAAGAGAACTTCGTGTTGTCCTGGCATATGGTTGATACCTTGTTAAAGATTGATGGGTGAGTGGATGAGCGAACAGACTGTCCTTAGCAATCTGAAAGTACTTTCTAGGTATTTTCTAACCAGTGGCTAAGAGATAATTATGACATACCTTCCAATAGAATGTTGCATTATTTTCTCCAAAACTATTAAATCAAGTCTTAGTTTCAGAACAGAGTAAAAGGGGGCTTTTTCATTCATGGTTATGCATAATTTGTTTATATTTCTTTGCATTTAATTAGACACACACACACTCTCTTTCTGAGAATATTAGTAATATTTGCCAGGATACTACTTCTGCTAGTCCCTAAATTAGTTGCAGGTTTTCAGAACAGTTGGAATATAAAGTCTGTCTGATTCTACTGGGCTTGTAGTTGCTCTTAGTGGTTTATATCTTAGCTTTTTGTTCACTGCTCAGAATTCACCAGTATCTAAATGAGTCATCCAGCATCCAGTGTTTAGCAGTATCCATGAATATTTTTCTCCCAGACACTGAAAATAGTTATTTGTACAGAAGACAATTGGTGAAGATGGGTTTTGGGATTGACACAGCCCATGTGGTGTGATAAACTATTTATCTTTCCAAGGAAACACTCTTGAAGATGAAAAACAAAAACAAGCTGACCTGTTTTCAGTGTTGAGAATTGCTTACTTTTGATGTTTGGACAGAAACTGGCACTGCTGGAGATGTTCTCCCTTTGAAGCAAAGCTCATGCTCTCCACGTGAGCACAAATCTTGTCAGCTCTCCTTTCTAGTTTAACTGTGGAAAAGTGAACAATACAAATATCAGTGACATTTGGCCCTTTTTATTTAGAGCAATCCCCTTTACAAAGAGGAGCCTGGATCAACAGTACAACCACTCCCTGAGGCAGTATAGATACTAAGGAAATGGTCAGCATAGAAGCCTGGCCTCAAGGCCAAAGCATAGCATTCAAGGATTGCAGCAGGGGGTTTCAATTATGATGTAGCCAAGAACCAGCATTGGGAGTCCAAATGAGGCAACAAGGAATCTATACCATCTGGAATTTAGGACAAACCTTAGGCCACACAGGAAGTCCAAGAACCTAGGCACAGCTAAGTTGCTTCAAAGAGTGGGGAGAAAAGCAGGAGTCAGTATATATGGAAGCACCCACAAGCAGAAATGATACCATCAAGAATCCCAGTAGCAGTATACTTAAAGGAAAGGTAGAGCGGTGTTGGTGGACCAATAGCTAAACAGTCAAGGGCATGACAAATGGACAGGCTAGGTTCCAAGCAGAGAAAGCCATCTACTTACCTTGTCACCCTTCTAGATAAATATTGTGAGATGCAGTCTCATCTAAGTAGGCGGATGGTGACATCATCCTTACAGGCTAAATGGATGGTTCCATCCTTAGAGATTTTTCTTTAAAAGGTATAATTATTGAAGCAAGAAAAACTGTTTTGAACTTGGTTTTTTAATCTTACTTTACATTTTCCTGAGGTTTAGTTCTGTTTGCTTCCAGCATGGTCCAAATACCTACTTCAAAGCAAACATTCTAACAAGAACTTGTTAAAAGGAAGGGAAACCAGCTCCTGTGGCTTCTTGTGCACCAGCTATGGAGGAACTCACAGAACCACGTTTGTGAGTTGAGTGTAAATGAATCCGAAACCTACAAATTAGATTTCCCTTGAAATACACATGGGCTTAAAACCTTAACGGGAAAAGAACTTGGCAAATCAAATCTGACCATATTCAGTAAAACCTCACTAATTTGCACTAATGATCAAGAGACCCATTGAGAATTAGCTGAATTTTTGTGAGTGTGTTAGCATGGTGAAAAAATACCAAAACAGGGAGGGGAGTTGGGGATAAGGTGGGATGCAGAGAGAGGGGAGGAGGGAAATCAAAGTTCCAGCATCAAACAAACATACTTTACGGTACAATGAAGAATGTATTTGAACAGTTACTGGAATGAAACTCAATAGCTTAATGAGTGCCTTACTGCGGTACGCCTGCCCACTGGGGAGGTGGCCATGTCATATGGCCTGCCTAAGCCAGCAGCTAATGTGCACTTAGGCAAAGAGGCCTCTGCTTTATTGAAAGTCGGGGGGTTGTGGTTTTTGCAGGGGTGTTAACCTATGAGGTTCTACTATGTGGCATGCACATTTGTTATGGATTTGCACATGCATGCTATGATTATAGATCAGAATCAGAGGTGAGATTGCTCATTACTGCTTAAAAAGGAAAATATGCTAGAAGGAGATAGCAAAGGAGTTTGTAACTCTGTCTTCCTTAGATGAAATGAATTATGCATATTATAGAAGACAGGTAATTTGAAGACTCCTAAATCAAAGATTAAATATTTTATAGCCAACTAGTTTGACCTGAATTTTATTAAAAATAAAAGGAGTATCTTCCTTTATAAGCAACTGTCTTTAAAAGTTCTTTGAATATTTAATTATTCACAGTTCAAATTTCCGTAATCATAATTTTTTTTTGGGGGGGGGAACAGAGATTGAACTTAGGGGCACTCAATCACTGAGCCACATCCCCAGCCCTGTTTTTAGTATTTTATTTGGAGACACAGTCTCACTGAGTTGCTTAGTGCCTCCCCATTGCTGAGGCTGGCTTTGAATTCATGATCCTCCTGCATCAACCTCCGGAGCCACTGGAATTACAGGCATGCACCACCATGCCCAGCCATAATGGTAGTTTTCATCAGCTTCATTTAAGCCATAGAATACTGTTTCAAGACATGCTATTAACAGGTCAGTGGTATTTCCCTCCCTTCCCTCCTATCTGAGCATATCTAGGGTTGGGCATGCTTTGTAACTGTGGAATATATCTTAATAAAACATGCTGTTCCTACGCTGAGGAGCAGCCCTAGGTAATGATTTGTGTTTATGCAGGTATTGATGGCTCCTTCAGACTTGCCTTCCTTCAGTCTGTCATTTCACCAACTGAAGAATCCTTTAGGACTTCCGCTCAAGCAGCCATTGGAGGCTGTGGGAAATAATAAATATGTATGGCCATGGCTTTCTCTAGGACCCAAGTTGATACAAATGACTTTAGGTCTTATGGTGCTGCCACTGGACCAGAAAAGGAATTGTCATACCAGCTGGTGCAGAAAAGATCAAATCTTATTTGACGGATAATAGAGCCTTCAGCTTTCATCATGTTTAATCTTCCCTTTCCCCAATTTAACACTAAAATATAATTCACTCAGACCTTTTTGTGCCATTGCTTCCTTCTCAAGTTCTGTCCTGTTAGTAGCACGTCTTGAAATAGTATTCTATGGCTCAAGTGAAGTAGATGAAAACTACCATTATGGCTGGGCATGGTGGTGCATGCCTGTAACCCCAGTGGCTCTGGAGGTTGAAGCTAGAAGGATATTTGAGAGACTCATTGTGTAGCCATACAGAAGTTGTTCACTCTCCTCAAGCCCCTAGTTTTGCTCTGTGACTCACACAAACAGTCTGCTTTGCTGGCCAGAAACAAGGAAGGGAAGAAAGAAGGAGGGGAGGATTCCAAGACCAATTATTTTCTTTTTCACCTAAAAAAAACCTCTTATAGTTTAACTCCTTTTTCTGTCTTAGACCTTTCTGAAGAAGTACTCATTACTTGGTCGAGCAGGGCTACCAGGCTACCTTCCCTCACTGCAGGCTCTCTCACTCTGCTCTCCTCCCTCTGCATATGAACAGACTGAGCTCTCTTTCCCATCTTAAGTCCTGGCCTTGAAAGTTCAGATGACTGTTACTATTGCTGCCCTTTATAGTGGAACTTCCTAGAAGATTATATATGATATGCCCTAGGTCGACATCTCTATGTCCCTCCATGATCTCACCCATGGATGTCTCTCTTAACTCATCTTCCACTACCTATCCTCTTGTTCATTTTGCTGCAACCATACTGGCTTCCATTCTGTGCCTCATATACCCCACTTGTACTCCTTCCTCAGGGTCTTCCCACTTGTAGTTCTGTCTAGATTGCTCCTTGTCATATATCTGTGTGGCTTACTCCCTTGTTTACTGTAGGTCTCTCTGCTCAGATGTCACCTTCCCAGACAGGCCTTCGACCATATTTATGAAATAGTAACTCCATTGCCTCTGTAGACTTCCCCCATTGCATTTCCCCCAGCAGTCCTCATCCCCTGACCACACTGTGCAGTTGTCTCCTGTACATGTTGTGTGAGGTCATGGACTTTGCCTGTTTTGCTCATAGGTCTATTCCTAGCACCTAGAAGAGTGACTGGTAAATAATCAGTGAATGGTGGAAGAAAGAGAATATAGATACACATAAATATCCTACAAGTATGGAGTGAACCTTTATCTAACTTTGTTGTTTTGTTTTTAATTAATAATTTTTCAGTTTCTTCTTTGGAGGTTTTTTTTAATATTTATTTTTTAGTTACAATTGGACACACTACCTTTATTTTATTTATTTATTTTTATGTGGTGCTGAGGATCCAACCTAGGGTCTCACGTGTGCTAGGCAATCACTCTACCACTGGGTTTGTTGTTACATATTCACACATGCACACTCCAGCCCTTCTTTGGAGTTTTTATAACAGCTTTTTAATAGAGTTTTGTTCTCTTGACTACAACCTATTGCTTCATAAGAAACAGATACTATACCACGCATTCAAGCCTTGTTGAGACTCAGTTCCTAATTTATCTTGAAATTATGATGTTCACAAAAGAGGAGAAGCCTTTTTCAAAATTTTTAAAATTAAAGGCTTTGATTAAGTTCAGGATAATTTTTTTAAGTCCTTCAATAAGTCTTTACTGAACTTTTTTTCTTTGTTTTTCCTTCCACATTTTTTGTTAGTGCATTGTAGTTTTACATAATGATAGGGTTTGTTGTTACATATTCACACATGCACAGAGTAATACTATACAGCACTTCCCTGCCTCCATCCTTTGATCCCTTTCCTCTATTGATCTCTCTTTGATCTTCATGAGACCCTCACACACACACAAATGCACACACCTTTCTTTTCCTTTTTCCTCTCTAGCTTCCATTTACTGAACTTTCAAGCACTAATATTTTAACAAATATAAAAGATAGTTACAGCCCAGAAGAGATAGTATAGAATTATATTTCTTTGTAAGTTGTAGTTACTGTGATACTCCTTCATAGATGTAAATGGGAGCAATAGAGGGTACAATTCCTGAAGAAAAGGCTTACTATTTCACACAGAAATTTCTCACTCTTATTAAAAGGGTGCAACAGATGTGACAAAGAAAAAGAAGCAGTACGCATATTAACGAAGGCTTTGGAGAAGGATTGACTTGGCTGAATTTTAAAGGATACGAAGAGTTTAGCCAAGCAGAGGGAGGTGATGCAAGAGGCAACCTGAGCCTTGCAGAGTTCCAAGGAGGTGTGAACAGTACCACACAGTCAGGAAATTAACCAACATTTTGAAATTATTAAAGCATGAAGTGCATGGTGTAAGGAGTTGCTGGAGATGGGAAGAAAAGGAGAGGTGGGAGCTGAGGATGGAAAAAGCTCTATTTAGGAACTTGAGCTTAAGAATACCTGGTGGGTGTCCTTGCAGGGTTTTACACTTAGAAGTGAACATCAGAGTAAAAAGAAATATGATGGCAATTTGTATCTATTCAGGGATTTTCAAACTTCAGCCACAGAACTTATTTTTCCAACAAAAGCATTCATGTTAGCTTAATAAGAAAATCATATCAAAACAGAACGTACCCATTGAATTTGGGTGGAAAACTCAGAATTCCTAAGCTTGACTACCCTCACTCTTCTGTCCCCTTTGGGCATTTCCTAGGACACCTTCAGAGAATTTCTGGGACTTTTCTTAAAACATGACCCTTCTACACAATTAAAACATGATCCCTTCAGTTTATAGGGTAGAGAAAGTTGACTTAGAAAGTTAGGGCGGTTTTAGTGAATTTATGGCAGAGCCCATGATAGAACCATGTCTTTTGATTTCCAGTCTAGCACTTTTTTTAGTTTAAATGTACTATCATTGGAGGAAAAAAAATAGTATTTTATGAAGCAACTTCTCACTCTTATTTCATAGCTGCAATAAATGAGATTTGAAAATTATCAAAGTTGAGTGACTTTTCTATATTGAATGTATACTTATTAGTCATTCTGCAAGATTTTTTAAAAACCATATTAGAATCTCTTAGAATTTATCATAGAGTTCCCTTTGCTTTTTTTTTGTTGTTGTTTTGGTGGAGGAGGGGTGTACCAGGGAGTAAAGTCAGGTGCACTGGACCACTGAGTCACATCCCCAGGCCTATTTTGTATTTTATTAAGAGACAGAGTTTCACTGAGTTGCTTAGCACCTTACTTTTGCTAAAGCTGGCTTTGAACTCACAATCCTCCTGCCTCATCCACCAAGCCGCTGGGATTATAGACGGGCACCATGGTGCCCAGCTGCTTCCCCCCCCCCTCAGTATTTTTTAGTTGTCGATGGGCCTTTATTTTATTTATTTATATGTGGTGCTGAGAATCAAACCCAGTGCCTCACACATGCTAGGCAAGGGCTCTTCCACTGAGCTACAACCCCAGCCCTCCCTTTGCTTTTTCATGTTGGTGGAGAGTGTACCAAGTTATTCCTCAGCTTTTTAAGAATTAAATACAGGGAGTTTTCTGTTAAGCCCTCTTGTAGGCCTTCTGTTAGTAGAATCCATTTCCATTAAGCTTGATAGTGCCTGAGTCACTGACCTTGTTTAAATAGTATGTCATGGCTGAAACCTGTTATAACGGCAAAGGCAGTAGAATTAGAGTCAAGAGACCTGATTTCACTCCCAGTTCGGCCATTAACTAGCTAAATAACATTTGGAAAAGTCACTCAAGCTGAACTGTACAATGAGAAGGTTGAAGTAAATTACCTCTATGGCCCATTCCTGCTCCTACAGTCTGTGATTCTAATTATAGCATATGCTATCTCTGAGAGTTGTGGCATTTTATAGACTACTATAAGCTCTCGTTTTTGGTGGTCCAGATGACTCAGGGTAATTGGGTGCACAAAGCAATTAACTGATTATCTCCAAAGAGATGTAGAATGGGCATTTATTCAGGGCAGAGGATATATGTTAATGATATGTGTTATTTGTTTGTAATTATATTCCCAATCTGGGAATTTGAATGGCTTCACTGAAATTCTGGTTATACATTCCTCATGACTTTATCAATGTACATCTTAGCCTTGGACAATTCATTTAGCAGATAGGAGAGTGTTTTTATATAAAGAGTTCTGTTTATTTCAGTGAAGCCATGGTATATAAACTCTTTTAGGACTCTCAGAATTATAGATGGCCTTCTTGGTCTTTTTCTGAATCCCCAGTCTTTCATTCCACAGTCTCATTCTCCTGCAAAAGGCCTTTTTCAATGTGCTATTTAAAATCCTTCCAATCAAGCCCTCTTACTTTAAGAATAAATGTGATATAACAAACAATGACATTATTATATTGTAAGGACAAGAAATAGGAGTTAAGTTATAAAGCAGAACATTTTTATTTACACAGCAGTGTTTTAATAACCAGGAAAATTTTGGAAGAGAACTAGAAAAATAGTTAAAAGATAAATGGACTTATGTTTCAATGTTATGATTTTTCACATACACTAAAGTTCATTTTTACTTTTCTAAAATCCTTGAATTTCGGACAGGACCCTAGGAGAGTTGTTGGCATCCTTTGGTCAACACATTTGTCAGGGTATTTTCTTTTTTCAATATCCTTCTATGGTTCTGTTAAGCAGTAACCTCATTAGCAACACATTCTGAGTGGTATGGTATGATAGCTTTCCTACAAAGGAGTTCTGTATTTCAGGTGCCAGGATATAACACTCTTATGACAGGAGAGAAAAGGAAAACTTGCTGTGAAGGGGAAGCTTAGAAATTATTTACTCTAAATATTGGAGCTTTCCATTTGAAAGTTTATAGAGGCTGAAGAATTGTTGAATTTGGAGATTTTGAAATAAAAATCTCCAGCAAACTCTAAAAATGTTCCCACCTTAAAAACAAGTTCTGTTCCCTTCTGTGAGCATTTGCTATACATAGCTTTGAATTAGCCTATGTTATTTTCATCACAAATACCTTTCGCTAAGAGACACAGTATCACCCTCCTCTAAAGTGAAACAAACAAAACATTCTGGTTCCGGGCTGGGCAACTTGAGAACAGACTGCCCGTTATGTTGGGTCTTCATATCAAGTCTGTTTTTTAGGCTGCATCAGGTTAGAGTAATGTAAATTCTGAGAGGCCCAATCCAAATTAAGACTGGCAATATTCCAGAAGTGTTGGGAACTGGCAAATTTAGATCATTTTTTTCTAAATTATTTTATTTTCCCTTTGGCTTTATATCATCCTACATGAGTTAAAATTATAGAAAAACATTTTTAATTACTGATTTTCTCTCTTCTGAGAACCTTGACATGTCCTACACAAGCAGAATGTATTACAGCCAATGCCATTGTTCAGAGAAGAGTTATATGTAGGAAAGATATCCGACAGCCATAGAAATAAGAATGTTGACAGAGTTAAAAAGAATTTTGTGCTTGAATGCCCTCCCAGGTCTCTATCCATGTACCTGCCACTCTCTAGCATGACAATATGTAAAAGTGCACTATTCTTTAAAATTGTGGGTGATATAAAGATAGGGCACAGGAATGAAGACTACACTATAGTTAAACTCAATATATAAGGTTGACTCTCATGAAACTGCCATATATATAAGTCAAAACCAGTTGATTGTCAAATTTCAATTGAGTCAACCTAATAATTATTCTGATCTGTTATTAATTAGCAGTTACTCTTAAATCTGGCCTCGTTCCTAGCACAAAGACTAAATTCACCTAAATTGACAAGCCGGTCTAAAACAAAGCAACCCCAAAGATCCAGGAAGATCTTTATAAAAAATTCAGTTTCTTCATCTATAAAATGGGAATAGGAATGGTCCCTATCTTATAGTGTTGTTGTGAGGATTAAATGTAAAGGGTGTGAAGACAAGGAAAATTTGCCTCTGCCCTTTGAAGGTTCATTGAAATGGACTGATAGTAGACAGACTTAACAGGAGAAAAAGCAGATAAATAAATATATTAATGTTCTTAAATTCAGGGGCCCTACAAAATAGGGAACTCAAAGGAACAGAGGTTTGAAACATAAATACCTTCTCTCTGGGGTAGAGGGAAATGGAGGGTGCAACTATACACTATTTTAGAGGGATAATAAGTGATTTGGGGAAGAAATAATCAAGCTCAAAGGACAGTTTCCTGGGACAAGGTTCCTCTCAAAGGTGGGGGAGGTAGCAAGGCATCCTCAGCATGATAGGCAGAGTTGCCTTGAGGGCAGATTGCCTTACTATGCAAAGTTCCAGATAATCTCCTGGAGCTTTGAAAGGAAAAGCCTGTCTGGGCATATTATTTTCTTCTCTAGTATGTAATGTTTTCTGGTTATGTAATAAGATCCCTAGGGAGGAAAATCTCATTTTTTTTAAGATAACCCCAGTGTTATGTGAGGGAACTTCAGAGAGAGCCCTTCCCTACTGGGGGGTGGGTGATAAGGGAAGGCTAGAAAGAACTTAATTCAGAGGCAACTTGTAAGGCCTTCCAATTTCCTTACATTCAAAGTGCTCAGCATTTCAAACTGTCATAAATTGAGGTGTCATTTTTTTTTCTGAGATCCAACAAGGACTTAGGATAATGGTTGGCACATAATCAGTACTCAGTAAATTTAGCCATTAGTAGCATTGTCATCATTATCAGCAGGTTACTAATTTGTTCAATGAACATTTAGTGGCATCTGATTGATTATATGGCTGGGTAAGTGTCAGATACTGGGACCACATTTTAGAACAGACTATCTTCTATTCTCAAGAGGCTTACGGTCAAAGACATAGGCAACTATGATTCCATGTAGTAAGTTAAAGGTAAGAGATGATGTGAGGCCTAACTTTGTCAGGGGAGGCTTTCTGATGGAAGTGTCGTCGTCTAAGCTAAAACCTAAAGGATGAGTCAGGTTTTGCCAAGCAAGAAGAGCCAAGAAGTGCAAGCTAATCAGCACAAGTATAGAAGCCCAAGGAAGAGAGAGCATTAGATGTTTTGAGATCAAGTAGTTAAATGTGGGAAGAGCGGGGGAAAAAGAGTGAAGTCAATGCTCCCCTCATTCTTTACGCTTGTTCCCTGTGCCTGAGCAGGTTTCATTTCTTGCCACTGAGGCAAAAATACCCATGATTCCTACGAACACAATCAAGAACTTATTCTAGTTGTGTATTTGGATAGCCTGAAAGTGGCCTACTCTGGGATTTTGACTATAATGTCTGTCTTCCTCAGAGTTGGCTTTCTCTAATGGTAATTTTATGTAATCCTAGGCAGAAAAAGTACACTATATATATGATCCTATTCTGGCCTTTAGAATAAAAAAGAACATTTAAAGGAAATTTGTTAATAATTCCACATAATACAAGCATCGTAAAATGGTGGTGGAAGAGCTGGATTACCTACTTACCTGAATAAGGGTGCTTTTTTTTAAAAAAAAAAAAAAGAAGAAGAAGAAGAAGAAGAAAGAGGCAGTTAACATGGACTTCAAAAATCAACCCAATCGATGTGGACTCTTTTTCCTAGAGCAGAGTAAAGTAATTTTCTATATCTCTGTTTATGGTGCTTTATGTTTTATAAAGGTCTTATAAGTGGTGCCTTTTTTATTATTATTTTTCTTTTATTTTCAGAACATCTTCATAAAAATTTTAAAAAAGTAAATTGTGGGAGAAGCAAAACAGAGGCAATATAAAGGAAAAAGAAGATCTACCAAATAGTATCTTCTTGAGAATCTGAATTTTTAATAAGGCAATGTGTTTCTTTGAACCTAAAAGCCTGCTTACTCTTCACCCCAAATGGCTTAGGTTGGTTTACGATACAAAAAAAAATTGATTCAATTGCAATGTATATCTTTCTCCCATATAATAATATACCTAACTCTATACTCATGAATGTTATAAAGTCCCCATGATTTCTTTATTGCAGATTTTATTCTCATTTATGAGTTCCATGTTAAACTGTTAAATCAACAGAATCATCACCTTATCCTTAAATTAGCATAGCACATCATTAGGGAAAGCAGTGCAATACATTTAATTGTCATTTTTTAAAGTTCTGTCATGTTGTCATGCCCTACATTTGTGTTTGTGTGTTACCATGTTTAATTTATAAGGAGTTTATTTAATTTACAACAAGCTTCTGGGCTGTTTCCTGTTGTTCATTAACTCCCTCGAAGCTCAAGTATTCAGTAATAGACGTAGCTATTGCTCTGCGAATATTTGAAATATAGTGAAACTGAAATGATATAGAGTAAGAGGGCAAATGTTAGAGAATTAAAAAAATAGAAAAACAGTGCAGCATGAAATGTCAAGCCACATTTTAGGGCACTTTTACTGTATTTCCATAAATGCATGAAGGAATTATGTTGCAAATACTTGAAACTATTTCTTTTCATTTTTGGCCTGAATTTCTAGTATTGAAGAAACCATGTCTAATGATCTTGAGTATTCTTAAAGAAAAAGAAATTTTATTTTACATAATGGTTTGCATGTGTGAGTCCCTCTGGCAGAAGCACTATAATTACTGTGTCGTCTCTCAGAAAACAGGCTATCTGTGTTAAAGATGCAGTGGCCACATTTGACTGCTAGAGCTGAGGGCAGAACACTGTGATTTTGTTAAAAGATAAACACCATTCCTTTTCACTTATTCCTTCTCCCCTTGCTGCTTTGGCTAAAGCAGGAGAAGCAAAGGATAACTTAGTATAGTTTTCTTCTTTCCTCATTCAGCAAACCATGGAAAAGATCTTGGCTTCTTGACATTAATAACTTTGTTTCAACTCTACTTGAAACTATTTGGGCAACTTTTCAAAAATGGAAAAGGTACAGTAAAAGAGGACTGAACTTCCTGTTTTACTCATAAAGTAGCAAAGTCAGCAAAGACTCACTCTCTTCTGGGAACAGCCATATTCCTCCCTGGAGACCAGAAATTGTAGGATATTATTTCCTTGCACAACTTTCATTGAAACTATTAAAAGACAATCAGCTTGAGTAGAGGAGTGACAGACAGTATTTTTCAGTCTTGTTATTAAACAAGAATTATGTTAGTATATGTATGCTTGGCTATAGCCAGAAATGTCCCTGGTTTGGAGTGGTGGGGTGGGTACCTAAAGGCTGCCCTTAAACCAAACCAAACAAACAAAAATGTGAGTGCATTTGTAACGGGTGTGTGTGAGATGTGTGGCTGTGTCTGATATCTATCTGTACTCAACACTTCCCACAAACTCACACACACCATCTGTCATAATAGCTTCGGCTGCATAATAACCCTTAATTCCCTGCAATATTTGAGAAATTCTAATTGACCAAAGGTCAAATGTGGCACATATTGGGTCGATACCGGTGACTACATGGTAGGAGTAAAGAGGTGAAGAAACCATTCTGCACATAAAAATGACAGTTTCAATAGAAGAGCAAAATAAGAACAACAGTGCCTACTGATTCTGTTTTGCATTAGTTTGAATTCGTTTCTGAGTACACTAGAGACAGGATGTCTGCTATTCCTTATCTATTACAGTGTGAGCCATAAAGGCTGGGAGATGAAAAACTGCTGCTTTGGTAGAAGCATCTGCCAGTCCTAACTGGCCAGCCTGAGATGGGACTCGGCCCTAGCAGCACCTCACTGCTCCACAAGTGACTGGAGAGAAGGGGAGCAGCATTGGTGTGTGGGATTTTATGACACTGCCTAGAAAGTACAACATGTTTCTATACAAGACCATGTGATGGAAAGAGTTGTGAAATCAGAAACCAGGAGTTTGTCAGGCAGAACTAACTGTTCATTGATAACCCAAGAATTGCAAGTTACACAACCAAATAGTGAAGAATAAATTCTGTGGTTGTTTCCATTGTTACATGTACCTCACTCATCAAGGACACATATTTTGTGTCCTGTTTATTTTTATCTTTTAGATAAGGAAATGTTATGTTTTATCTTTGGAGGTTTTCTTGGAACTTTAAGGGACAGAAGTAATCCTGCCTCATAAGATAGACCTTCAGGTATTTGAAGATAGTGATCATGTTTCTAGATTCTGTTAGAAAATCTTCAGTTTAATAGAATTATCTAAGTTAAAATAAATTTCTGTTTGTCTTATGAATATTTTTTAAATCACATTTTAGATATATTTTAAATGCTTACATTTTTGTTTTAATGTGTTTATGGTCATGTGCAGAGACTGGAACATAAGGGGATACTCAGTGAATTCAAAACTGAGCAGAACTGTGTCTGTAGGAGGTGTAAAGACAATAAAGGAGGATTTTAGGGGGTCAGTTATCAACTGGGAAAAGGGAGAGGAATCTCAGCAGAGGGATGATATTGACCCCACTAAGCCACCCCACCTCAGAGCCAAGTTCAACAAAACATACTGACTCACTCTGACTGACTGGTTGTTTTCACAATAGATGGTAAAGGATCACTCCAAGTGTCCTACAGTCCTGAGGAGTAGCAGGGAGATCACTTAGGAGGAGATTAGTGTCATCCATGGAAAGATGATGGTGCAGTGAATTTTACTTTGGGAAAGTTGACTTGGGAAACTCGGTTTTTTCCAAGGATGAAGTCCTTCAGTAGCCTTAGAATCAAAACAGGTTCAGTAAAAATGTAAAAGCAAAGACTGGTAAAACTCATTCTCTAAATCCTTTCAAGGTGGTCCCATGTTATATGGTGTGGTTTTCAGTGTAGTTAATGAAGCTGAGCATATCTCCGCCAAGCTTAATTAGGGGAAAATAGAACAGTGGAATTAGTTGAAAGGTAAAAAAGCAAAGTGGAAAAGGTGACTATAGTGGGGAATTTACCTTGTTCCACCAAGAGTTACTTTTCCTCAGGTGTTCATTTACCTAATTCTGGCTTAATTACTTCTAGATGGTTGATTCTGAGCCTCTTTCTTCCTCACTAGAGTAGTTAGTTTCCCCAAAACTGAGAAATAGAAACTACAGTATCATTTCATGAATTGGTCTTCTAACCTCTGAGGATGATGGATTTTCCATTTCATTTGGCACTCAAATTCATAGAAAATTCATTGGGGTCCCCCTTTTTAAACAAGGAGTCAATCTTTGTCCCTTTTGCAAGTTAAGTTCCTGGAAAAGGCCTGATGAGTCAATACAATATATGTCAATTTTTATTTTTCCCATAGAAACAGTGTTCAGTAGCAGTTTATAATCTTGATCAAGGGTTTGATGCTAACTTCTTATAGAAATAATTCCAGATTTCAGATATCATCAACTAAGTCAATTAAAGGAGGTATTCTAGTATTTCATTAAATTTTTTATGATTTTTACTGTAAGGTCATAGTAAGCCATCTGGATTCCTTTTTGAAAGTTGTTCTGTCACGTTTTTTTTTTAAACAACAATATGGAAAAATATGTTTGCATTTAAAAGGCTACTTGGGGAATGTTTTTACACATTTCTTTATATGATGGCTCTTTCACAAAGAAATCACACTTTTTCTTATCACAACCCCACTATATCCAGCACAAGTTTGAGAGAATGAGGATTTTGGTCAATCAGTTTGAGGCTGGATTCATTTCCTCATAATTGTCTGACAAGTTGTTCTGGGTTGCCAACCGTAATTGTGGTGGATACTACACAAGCATGCTAATTGTTGTTAGTCACAGCAGTGTCCCTCAGAGCCTGTTTACCAATAAAACAGAATCTCTTATATCCCCACTTTGTTTACCCAGCCATTTGCAAAACATTTTATTCCTTGGATGTTTCTGTGGCTTTATTTTTCTCCTGTATTTAAGTAAATTTATGTACAAATATTTGAAAAATATATCTACAAAACACCATGGAAAAGGTTCTTAAAAGTATTGAAACTATTCCTATGAGGAAGGATAAAAGCAATTCTCTTCCTTTGGTCTCTACACATAGATAAACTTGAGTCCTTCATGTTTTTATCCAGAGTTCGGTGTGTACTGTCAGTAGTCATGCCTTGTCATTGGATTCTGAGCTCCCCAAAAAGAGAGGACTTGGTCCATGGTTGTAATTTCTACATAGCAAACCTTGACCAGCTGGGCATGGTGGCACACACCTGTTGTCGCAGCAGCACAGGACGCTGAGGCAAGAGGATCACAAGTTCAAAGCCAACATCCGCAAAAGTGAGGCACTAAGCAACTCAGTGAGTCCCTGTATCTAAATACAAAATAGGGCTGGATATGTGACTCAGTGGTTGAGTGCTCCTCAGTTCAAGTTCCAGTACAAAAAAAAAAAAAAAAATTGAGTATTAGTACATTCTTACTTAAGTAATTTTTTTTTTTTGTATTGCCAATTCTGTTTCTTGGAAGTAGTCTCACCATTGACTAGCATTTTTGTTTCACAGATTTTAGTCATCATCTCTAACCAGTTTTTGACCTCATATCCACTCGGCAACTTCTCAGACTTGACTGTCTAAGGAAGAAGTGGTATCTAATGCTTTGCTCCAAATGTCAACCAGTGGTGATCCTCAGGCCATGTGTGTTAGGAGCATTATTACAAATACATAATTGCTGTGCTCTTCCAAGCTAAACATATCACCACACAATGAATTAGCTTTTATAAATGTACAAATACATAGGCTCTACTGTTATACTCAGGTCCTACATCTACTTGATGTGCTGGAATAGCTATCCTTTATTCTTCCTGCCTAGTGACTTTAATTTAATATGTAGGTCTTGTGGGCTGTTTTCAGTTAATATTTTCTCCTGTGAATATTTAGTTACATCCTGAAAATATTCTTCCAGACAGGAAGAATACAGGCCCATGTCTGTGTGTCTTATCGCCCATTAGTCTGTCCTTGTCTTCCTTGAAGACTAATTCAACCAGAATGCTGTTAGTTTTCTGACCCTTTCTCCATATCCTTACAATTAGATCAAAAGAGGATAAAAATTAAAGATTCATTTGGAGTACTTATCTCTACATCTGTGCTGTGTAGAAATATGTGTTGCAACAATCATGTAATTTTGTGTACATTTGTTCATTCAGCAAATATTTGCTGACCCATACTGTATTCCAGGTACTTCTTTAAAGTACATTAAGATGTTCCCATGTACAGAACACAGCATTATAGCTATAATTTACCCTTTAATATCACTTTTGAGTTGGAATTAGTCACAAAATAATATTTGTTTCAGTAGTTTAGTTATTTAACCCAAAATACCCCTTAAAAGTAAGTCATCCTGGGCTGGAGATATAGCTCAGTTGGTAGAGTGTTTACCTTGCATGCACAAGGCCCTGGGTTCAATCCCTAGCACCATAAAAAACAAACAAACAAAAAATAAATCATCCTTCATTAACCACTATTCTCCTTCAGTGGATAGTCAGGTGGACTAAATAGTAGAAAACATAGTGGATTGGGTATTACATGAGCTGGTTCTGTATCCTGACTCCGTCAGTGAACTGTGAGATTTAGACAAATCATATAACCTTCTTGAACCACAGTTTTCTCATCTAAAATGGACATAGTAATTCTACCTGCTTTCCAGAATTATTATGAGGTTCACATGAGATAATGCATATAGAAATACTTTGTCAGCCATAAACCGGTTTGTAAATATGCACATAAAATATACTCTTATTGATGTGAACTGAAACAAATGATAAACATAAATCAAGGAAAATGCCATAAGAGCTAGCAGTTTGGACGTCTTTTAACATCTATCAGTCTTTAAGAGAAAATGCTGTTTATAAGCTAGCTTACAGGACCCTGATTAGAGCATCCAGTTAAAGAGATCCACACAACAGGAAAACATAGAATATTACTATGATATTTTTCTTATCACAGGGGATAAAAACAATGGGAAACTAAGAGTGGAAATAAATCTGAAAGAATGGAAGTTTGATTTTTTTTTCCCACTTGGACTAACTGTCCACTCCTCACCCCACCAAACATTGTGCTTGATGCTGAGGCCCCACCTTGAGAAATTAATTGGTCTAGGATACAGTCTGGGCCTTAGGATATTTAAAAGGTCACCAAGTGGTTCTGATATATCACTATCTAGTGCTGAGAAAAGTCACTGTGCTAGAGAAATGAAAAGACCTTCAGAAGTCTAATTGGAAAGATAAAATTTATAGACACAAAGAGCTAACTGTCAACATATGTGTTAATGGTTGGATGTGAGGTATCCTTGAAAAGCTCATGTTGGAGACAATTCAAGAGGTTCAGAGAAGAAATGATTGGGTTACAAAAGCCTTAACCCAATCAGTGAATTAATCACCTCATAAGATTAATTGAGTGGTAACTGAAGGCAGGTGGGGTGTGGCTGGCAGAGGTGGGCATTGGGGGTGTGACTTTAGGGTATATATTTTTATCTGGCAAGTGGAGATCTCTCTCTCTGCTTCCTGATCATTGTGTGAACTGCTTCCCTCCACCATACTCTTCCACCATGATGTCTTGCCTCACCTCGAGCCCCGAGGAATAGAGCCTACTATCTGTGGACTCAAGACTTCTGAAACTGTGAGCCCCCAAATAAATACTTCCTCCTCTACAATTGTTCTGGTCAGGTCTTTTTGTCCCTTCAACAAAAAAGAAAGATGACTAAAACAATAGGTGTCTAATGAATCCTAGAGAAAATTATTAGGAACTATAGGTCTCCAGCAATAGTTAAATAGCTTAGATTGACATTTTATTGTTGGAAAATAAGAAGAGGAGGAGAAAAGACAGGAGCTTAAAATTTAAATCTTTCTGTAATTGTTAAAAATTCTATTTAAAAAGTAATTAGTCAGTAACATGATAATTATAGTGAGTCGTGTCAACAGATATTTGTAAACATAAGTGTTATTTTTACAAGTCTTGTTCCCTGTAGTATTTACGTAATGGTTAATCTGAGTTGTTATAACCAATCGTGGCTGGTTTTCTTTAATGTATACTTTGATTGTGACCAGACTTGTAGTCTCAGATCAATTACAAAAATACCAAAAAGGAAAAAAAAAATTTTAGCCTAAAATGGCGTTTTATGCCTAGCAAAATAACTGTATCAGCAATTGGGAAAGTATAAAACAGTTAACACTGTTTCAAAGTAAAATACAAGGAAGAAATTACCATCCTTTCATTGTGGTGCTCAGAGTCCAGTTCCCAGAACATTATCTTGATTTATGCCCAAGGGTTTAATCAGATCCTTAATGTCAGTCACATTCTTGTGCTTTTAAGTTCTGGGTTTTTGATTTTTTGCGGGGAGATTTTTGTTTTGTTTTTGGCGTTTGGGTTTTTGTTTGCTTGTTTGCTTTGTGGGGTTTTTTCGTGTGTGTGTGTGTGTGTGTGTGTGTGTGTGTGTGTGTTTTGGGATGGTCTGAGATCAAAACAAAGCCTTACACATGCTAAGCAGGTACTCTACCACTGAACTATACTCCCAGACCTCAAATGCTGTTTTTAAACACAAGAAAGTCAAGAAAGTCAAAATAAAGCTAAAAATTCTACTTCTGATGTGGAAAGTTATTCTCCAGTCTTCAAAAAAAAATTTTTTTTTAATTGGGGAAGACAAATGTTTAGAAAAGTCTGGAATCCTGTGTTCTCTCCAAAGAAGTTTCTGCTTTCTTTTCCCTGCAAAATACATTTGACTGTTCCAGTCGTACCTCCTTTTCCCAACTCCTTTTCATCTGAGAGCTGGGGCAGTTCTCCAGAATGAGATTTCAAGTGCTCCAGAGAGGAAGACCATTTCAAAGCTTTGAAGTGACTGTTGATCATGCCCAGTGGTAAGGTACACATGAATGGTTTAGATCTACTAAACTATGAGTCCCAGGATACCCCACTTTGAACCTCAGATATATGTTTTCCTCCCATAGTGCCTACCCAATGCCTGGTAAATAGTAGGTATGCAGTAAGTATTTGCCAAAATGAATTTATTTTATAATTATATACACTGTCTACCTTGCTCTTAAGGAAATAATGCTAGCCATATAATTTTTCTATTCAACTGGACCTTTCTAATAAAAACATAGTATGTAGCCAGGTGGAAAACCAACAGCTTGGAAATTTTAAAAGTGTTGTTTTCCATTTTCTAGTACTCTTCAAGTCAAATCTTCTTTCTGCCTGTGTTGTACAAATCTTGACCATCCCCCAGTACACATCATTTAAAAAAATTTTTTTACTAATGGATAATTTACATACAATAAAATTTACTCTTTTTAAGTTAAGTATCTAACTGAATGTTTTGACAAATATATGCAACCACTATGACAATTAAGATACAGAGCATTTCTGTTGCTGCAAAAATGTCAGTCTTCTCTCCCCATCATTTCCAGCCCAGTCAACCATGGATCTATTTTCCAATCATATAAGTTCCCATAACTAGAATGCCATATAAACAGAATCATAAATGTTTACTCCTTTTGAGTCTGACTTCTTTGGCTTAGTATAATGTATTTGAAATTCATCCATGTTCTCATATGTATCATAATTCTTTTATTGCTAAGGGATGCTATGGATGTGTCACATTTATCTATGTAATGAATATTTGAGTTTGTTTCCAGTTGTTGGCAATTTTGAGTCCACGAAAACGTGTATATTTATATACATATCTTGATGTGGGCATATTTTCATTTTGCTTGAGTTTTGGTTTGTTTGTTTGGCTGTACTGGGTATTGAATCCAGGGCCTTTTAAATGCTAGGCAAGCTCTGTATCATTGAGCTACACCCTCAGCCCTTGAGCTTGGAAATTTGAAGTAGTCTAATTTATCAGTTTTTCTCTGTATGTAAGTATGTTACCTAAGAAACGTGACTTACCATAAAGCCACACAGATTGTCTCATGTCTTTTACTAGAAGTTTTATAGTTTCTTATGTTTTGAGTCTGTGATTCATTTTTAATTAATATTTATATGGCGCATTCATTGCTTGGGCTATTTGTTTGTTTGTTTGTTTGTTTGTTTGTTTTGATGTTTAGCTTTTTGAGTTGTTTATATACCCTAGAGATTAGTGCTCCATCTGATGTGCAAGTGGTAAACATTTGCTCCCTTGGCTCTTTATGCACCTTAATGTTTTATTTGCCAAGAAGAAGCTTTTTAGTTTGAATCCATTCCATTTATTGATTCATGATTTTAATTATTGTGCAATAGGAGTATAGAAGTTGGGTCCTAATCCTACATGATGGAGATTTGGGCCTACTTTTTATTCTAATAACTTCAGTGTCTCTGATTTACTTCCTAAGTCTTTGATCCACTTTGAGTTGAGTTTTGTGCATGGTGAGAGGTGGGGGTTCAATTTCATTTTGTTGCATATGGATTTTCAGTTTTCCCAACACCATTTGTTGAAGAGGCTATCATCCAAGAACCAGGGAGATCTTTCCATCTTCTAAGGTCTTCTTTAATTTCTTTCTTTAACATTCTGTAGTTTTCATTGTATAGCTCTTTCACCTCTTTCTTTAGGTTGATTCCCAAGTGGGGTTTTTTTTTTTTTTGAGGCTATTGTAAATGAGGTAGTTTTTCTTGTTTCCCTTTCAGAGGATTTGTCACTGATATACAGAAAAGCCTTTGATTTATGGGTGTTGATTTTGTATCCTGCTACTTAACTGAATTCATTTATTAGTTCTAGAAGTTTTCTGGTGGAAGTTTTTGAGTCTTCTAGGTATAGAATCATATCGTCAGCAAATAGTGTTAATTTGAGTTCTTCTTTTCCTATCCATGTCCCTTTAATTTCTTTCATCTGTCTAATTGCTCTGGCCAGTGTTTCAAGAACTGTATTAAACAGAAGTGGTGAAAGAGGGCATCCTGTCTTGTTCCAGTTTTTAGAGGGAATGCTTTCAATTTTTCTCCATTTAGAATGATGTTGGCCTGGGGCTTAGCATATAGCTTTTATGATGTTGAGATATGTTTCTATTATCCCTAGTTTTTCTAGTGTTTTGAACATGTAAGGGTGCTGTATTTTGTCAAATGCTTTTTCTGCATCAATTGAGATGATCACATGATTCTTGTCTTTAAGTCTATTGATGTGATGAATAACGTTTATTGATTTCCATATGTTGAACCAACATTGCATCCCTGGGATGAACTCCACTTGATTGTTGTGCACTATCTTTTGAATATGTTTTTGTATCAATTTGCCAGAATTTTATTGAGAATTTTTGCCTCTATGTTCATTAGAGATATTGATCTGAAGTTTTCTTTCTTTGATGTGTTTTTGCCTGGTTTTGGAATCAGGGTGATATTGGCCTCATAGAATGAGTTTGAAAGTGCTCCCTCCTTTTCTATTTCATGAAATAATTTGTAGAGTATAGGTATTAGTTCTTCTTTATAGGTCTTGTAGAACTCAACTGTGTATCCCTCTGGTCTTGGGGTTTTCTTGGTTGGTAGGCTTCTGATGGTGTCTTCTATTTCCTTGCTTGAAATTGATCTGTTTAAAGTGTGTATATCATCCTGATTCAATTTGGACAAATCATATGACTCAAGAAATTTGTAAATGCCTTCAATTTTATTGGAGTAGGTGTTTTTATTTTCTGCATTTCTGTAATATCTGTTGTGATATTTCCTTTTTCATCACATATGTTAGTAATTTGAGTTTTCTTTCTCTTTCTCTTTGCTAGCATGGCTAAGGGTCTGTCAATTCTATTTATTTTTTCAAAGAATCAACTTTTTGTTTTGTCAGTTTTTTCAATTATTTGTTTCAGTTTCATTGATTTCAGCTCTGATTTTAATTATTTCCTGATTTCTACTGTTTTTGGTGTTGACTTGTTCTTTTTCTAGGGCTTTGAGATGTAATGTTAAGTCATTTATTTGTTGACTTTTCTTCTTTGAAGGAATGAACTCCATGCAATGAACTTTCCCTTAGAACTGTCTTCATAGTGTCCCAGAGATTTTGATATGTTTTATCTGTATTCTCATTCACCTCTAAAAATTTTTTAATCTCCTCCTTAATGTCTTCTGCAACCCATTGTTTATTCAATAGCATATTATTTAGTCTCCAGGTGTTGGAGTAGCTTTTATTTCTTATCATTGATTTCTAATTTTATTCCATTATGATCTGATAGAATGCAGGGTAGTATCTCTACTTTTTTATATTTGCTAAGTGTTGCTTTGTGGCATAATCTATGGTCTATTTTAGAGAAGGATCCATGTGCTGCTGAGAAGAAAGTTTATTTGCTTGTTAAAGGATGGAATATTCTATGTATGTCAGTTTAAGTCTAAGTTATTGATTGCATAATTGAGTTCTATAGTTTCTTTGTTCAGATTTTGTTTGGAAGATCTATCCAGTGTTTAAAGAGGTGTGTTAAAGTCACCCATAATTATTGTGTTGTCAGTTTAACTCTTGAACTTGAGAAGAGTTTGTTTGATGAACATAGAAGCTTTATTGTTTGGGGCATATATATTTACAGTTGTTATGTCTTGTTGGTGTATGGTTCTCTTGAGTAGTATAAAATGTCCTTCTTTGTCCCTTTTGATTAACTCTTTAGCTTAAAATCTACTTTATTTGATATGAGGATGGAAACCTCTGCTTGCTTCTACAGTGAGTGATGATTTTTTCCAACCTTTCGCCTTCAGTCTGTATATGTCTTTTCCTATGAGATGAGTCTATTGGAGGCAGCATATTGTCCAGTCTTTTTTTTTTAAATCCAGTCAGCTAGCCTATGTCTTTTGATTGGTGAGTTTAGGCCATTAACATTCAGGGTTATTACTGAGACATGATTTGTATTCCCAGCCATTTTGTTTATTTTTGTTATTTAACTTTACTAGGTTTTTTTTAAAGGCAAAATAAATATTTTATTTTATTGTTTTAATATAGGTTTTTTAGAAATCAACCTTTGTGTGGTATTTCAAACATTATAAACCTTTTATATATTCTTTCAAAGAACACTGTTAACATCTCAACCACTTTCAATTAAAATTTCACACACAAAGAAATGTAAGAGGAGTTGAAAATTATAAATGCTGAAAGAATAATTCCAACGACATTCGGTTGTTACTTTTCACATTTATTTAAAACCAAATAGGAGACCATTTTCCTTTTTCTTTCATATAAACAAAGTTTTGACTGGTTAAAACCAAATTAAAATCATTTATATATGAGGAGAACAACTCTAAATTACTTCCATTTTGAAAAAACAAAAAACCAGCTTATTCATTTCTATCCATTCAAGTCAAAGGCCCCATTATTTTGACAATACTCTACTATGTAGTCTAAAAGACAAAAGAAGAAACATCTCCTTATAAGAAGAAGTCTGGACAACACAAAAATTACATAGTGTTTATTAACATAAGGCACATTTCCAAAAGAAAAATACTACGTAAGCTGTAATAAAATTACATTTGTTTGGGGTAAAGCAATGAGGCTTACGGTGTAAGAACATTGAGTAGTTGTAGGTAACCTCATATAATTCTAACCTACTGCTATTAGTAGCCTCCTCAAGAATAAGAGCAATTTTTACAACAGAACAGTTTGTCTTCTTGAAAGTGACACTAATTAACAGCAGTGGAGGGAAAATCATTGGTTGCTTCAAGCTCTCAAAAAATGAATCAGTTATTGCACAGTAAATACCTCATAGAGGTCAGTGTTGTAAGAAGCTAGTCTGAAGAAATATGTTATTTATAAATTGGTTATGTCTGGAAGTCTTCAAGTTTTATAATTAATTCTACATATCGAATCATTTGGAAAAATATCGACATACAAATAAATATTAGGCTTTCCCAAATTGCTACAGTTTTGAGAGATTAGAAAAGAAATAATCAGCAAAGTGCCTAGTTTCTATGTATGTTTTTTGAAAGATATGCATAGGGGAGATACACACTGTACACTGTATACAGTAGCCTCGCTCAGCAGACAGTATCTTCTGAAGTACAAATTACACCTCCACCAGTGTATATCATCGATAATTCCAATAGTCACAACTAACAGGATCCATGCCCACCTAAAAATTCCACTTAATTACTATCTTGCTTAGGATTAGATGATTTACTTGAAGATACTGCTGCCAAAAGTCCACTTACAATTTCCCTTCTGATTTCCCCAACAATTGACTCTTTAATCTCCCGTATGACTTGCTGCAACTCGTTCTGCTCCACATTTCTATGCATTTCCTCTGAAGCTGCCATCGGGGGCAGTTTTTCAGGCCCTTCTTCCACTTCAGACTTAGGTCTTACAACCCGTGAGCCTTCTTCAGCTGCTCCAACTTCTTCAAAACTGTCCAGCTCTGGAGGCGTCTGCACAGAGCCTGTTCTAGAAGGAGCAGTTGGTGTTAGAGCCACTGATGCTCGGAATACTTTCTGTCTTGCCACAAAATGGGCTTTGTGTTTTCCTCCCGAGTCACCCAAAGGCACTCCAGTTCTTCTGTTAGCATGAGAGGGACCAGAACACACAGAAGATGACTCTGATGTTGCATGGGAGAAAACTGATTCTGAGCTTTCTCCAGGAGGGATTTCATATCCCATTTCTCCAAGTCCAAGGCCCAATTCAGACTTCAAGTATGACTGTTCTCGCATCAGTTCAGTGACTGGTTCCATTACATTCAGCGGAGAAGGACATGACAAGTTACCAGCACCTCTACTGCCACACATCCCCACAAGTGCTGAGGAGCGGAAAGGAGAAGGCACCTACACAGCCCGAAGCTGTTCATCCAGGCCCAGCAAGCGGTCCTCCAGCTGAAGCTCCAGGTCCTGAAGTTCCATTCGGACTGAATTTCTCAAACTCTGCAGTTGTTCAACTTCATACCTTTCCTCCTCAGTCATGTGGTGATAAACCATGGTTTGCTGACGCAGCATTGCCAACTCTAAATCCATCATTTGTGTTCTAAACAAATTCAGGCTCCGCCTCATTGTTTGAAGCTCCTGAAAAGTATTTTCATAAAGAGGTAGAACAGATGATTTCTGAGTACTATATGGAGCAGCAGCAAAATCAGGTCCTCTCATCATAGGGTACTGTGAAAGATTCTGCAGTGAGTTTCTAATATCATGCAACACTCTTCGCAACTGCATTTCTATGGCAGAAGGATTCACAGAGCATGCTCGGTAAGGGTAAGCAGCATGTCTGTGTGAGTAAGGACACCCAAAAGGGGAGGGGAAGGCACTGCAGGTGGCACCTGAAATGTTAAGAACACTGTGTGTGCTCAGAGTTCTCATGTGCTCACACAGGGGCCTTTCCTGCCACTCAGAGTGGACAGAGTGAAGGGAGCAGGTGGACTGAGATATCTGTGCAGGAGTCCTTCCATGATGGCATTCTTCCAAATGGGTCACCTCACTCTGGTTGGCTTCTTCTTCACAGATGATGGAGAGATGAAAATGGTGGATTTAACCAATGACTGATGGTCATGCTCAGTCACCCCTTTTTCCACTTCCTGTTCCTCTTCAGGTGTATATTTATAGGTGAAGGAAGGTGGGCTGCATCTGGTTTCTTTCCCTGGAGACAAACGAACGTTGACAGAAGACACAACCCTCACTGGGCTCAATAAAGTTGTCGGTAAAGACTGAGACCTTCTTAGAGGATAGCCAGCTTTGGCAAGCAAGTACCTTTGTTTTAACAGATCTTTTGATTTTATCAGGCTACGCCCTACTCTTTGACCTGACAGAGTACACACCTTCATTCGAGCTCTTTGCAAAGCTGTATTAACTCTGTCCACAGAAGAAGGAGGCCTCGTTGTACTTTCCGAGCTCAGATCAATGCATTTAGCTTCAATGGAAGCCAACGATTTCAGAATATGATGTGTGGTGTACTGGGTAAATTCACATTCGCTGCTTTTATCCACATCACTTTTTTTATCCACATCACTTTCACCACTTGTTTCTCTCATCAGCTCTACTGTCTGTGCTGGAGACAAACCCTCTTCTATTTTGGTACTTTGAGTAACGTGATCCTCTGGACTACCGGTAGACTGCTTATTTCCTGAATTCTCAACAGTCCCACATTCAGCAACTGTTGCTGCCTTGGCTCTTCCTTCCTTCTGACGAGGGGTAAGAAATTCCTCCTCTGATTCATTGAAATAAGGTTGGTCTTGTGCTGTTGGTGTAACAAGGTCTTCACCAAATGATGTGACTGTTGTCTCACTGTCACAACTATCAGCACTACTCCCCATGGCTTGCAGGGACTCATGAACCTGAAGATGATTTAGGGAGAGACCGTCTGTGGAATCTTCAGCAAAACCACTGCTATCAGAATGCTGACTTGCAGTGCGTAGCAGATGATCTCTTTTGGACTTGGTGAGACCCAGCTGATAAGTGGTCGGGATGTGAGGAGCTTCTCCCTCTGTACTCTGAACCTCTTCCATTTCAAAGGAGTCCTTCTGTTGTGTCATTATATTTCTTATGGATGGGATTGTCAATGGTGCACAAGGCTCTTTTTCAAGTGCAGATGTGGGGACATTTTTCAGCTCACTGCTGTTTTCCAACTCACTGTGACGGGACATTTCTACAACAGACTCCTCAGGCAATTTACTCTCATGACTTTGAGTCTCTTTACTCTGTTCACTTTCAGTTTTTTGGTTAAAACATTTACTATTTGCTTCATCAGAAAGTCTGTCAGTATCAGCATTCTCCAAAACTACTGCAGAAACACCTGAAGCTTCTTCTTTAACAGTAGCCAACATAGAAGATGAGTCTTCTTTACAACTTTTTGAGATTTTTGATCATTTTTATTGCCACTTTCTTCGATCACTGAAACATTTGGAATCTTTCCTTTTTCAGTTGCTGGGGAAGAACTGCTACCTTCTCCTTTCTCTGTTTTATCAACACATAAATTCAGTTTTGATAATGTTTTCATTAAACGATTTGCAGTGTTACTTCGAGTTAAAGGTGGAGGCGAGTCTGTCTCCTTGTTAGAGGTCACTGAGGACATACTTCCAATTCTCTGAAGGGGAGTCCCAGAGACTTGGGAATATAAAGAAGAAAACGCATTGGCCACAGTAGTAAGCACTTCAATTTGACGAAAGCGGCTTGTTAAAGCATAATTTGGGTTTTCTACTTCCATCCGTTGCATTTGAGCACTCAAAAATACTTTAATATCTATCCCTCTTGCAAATGATGAAGAATTAAAAAATCTGGAAGGAATTTTAGAAGCAATATCTGGTTCATCTCGTCCAAATCCAAGATTATAAAGAATTTCTTCAGGATCTTCCTCATAAAGTTCCAATAATTCTGAAACACTTGAGACTGTCCCACTGCTTTTCCCAGACCCAGTAGAATTCATACTTCTCCCTTTCTGATGAAACTGAAGTCTTCTCTCTTTGGCCAAGATATTACTGCCGTTTTCAATTTGAGCATCACTTTCATGGAGGTGGTTGGCTTCAGCTCCCAATGACAAATCATCTTCAAAACTTCCTCCATTTCTCACAAGCACACCCTTCAGTGTCCCAGTGCTTTGCTCATCCAGTGAGGCTCCCAAAGGTGTACGGCAGTCCTTGAGCCATATCGCGATCTTCTCGTTGGGCACGTTTCCTCTCCCCGTGGGTGCAGGCAGCTTCGCGCCGGGGTGGTCCTCCTCGTCGCTTCTGTGGACAGATCCTCCGTCTCCGACGCCTGCCAGGAGCTGCGGCACTTGGCCCAGGCCTTCCTCCTGCGACTTGCCACTTGCCACTCCAGTTCCTCCTCCGCCTCCACCGATGCCGTCAGGGGCCGGTTCATGGCCGCACCGGGGGCTCCTCTGCCCTAGCCGGAGCCTGTGTGAGACACAGCGGCGGCGGGAGGGACACCCGCCCCTGCTGTCAGCGCTCCACTGGGCTGGGGGCCCGGGGGAGCGGGAGCAGGCGCCGGAGGAGGAGGGGATAGGGAGGGAGGGAGGGAAGGAAGGGGAGGGAGGGGACGGAGGGCCAGCGCTTCACATGAAGCCCGCACGGCCCAGGAGCGTGAGTGGCCCTGCGAGCACTGCAGGACCCCAGCGCCGCCTAACTTTACTAGGTTTTTCCTTTGATTAGCTTTTCCTTTAGTGTAATTCCTCCCTCTGCTGATTTTCATTGTTGTTTTTCATTTCCTTTTCATAGAATATTTTGCCAAGGATGTTCTGTAGTGCAGGTTTTCTAGCTGTAAATTCTTTCAACTTTTGTTTATCATGGAGGGGTATTTCATCATCAAATCTAAAGCTTAATTTTGCTGGATACAAAATTCTTGGTTGGTATCCATTTTCTTTCAGATATCTGTTGTTCCAGGATCTTCTAGCTTTCAGAGTCTGGGTTGAAATATCTATATATACCCTAATTGGTTTCCCCCTATGTATAATCTGATTCGTTTCTCTTTTTTTTTTCCATTCCACTAAAACTTTATTTACAAAATGATCAGTGATCCTAGATTACACATGATCTTGCCTAGGTCTTTGATTCAATAACTTGAAAAGAGCAGGAACAAATAGTTATGCAATTTAAGGAAAGACTTTGTTAGTGAACCCGGTCAACTTCATTTTTCAGATGAATTCTAAGAGATCCTGGGTCAAAATAACAAACTGGTAGCAGGACCAGGACTGGAACCTGTTACTTCTGACTCCTGATACAGTTCCTTCTACTTATGAATTTTACCTCTACTCTTCTGGGAGTCACAGAACTAATTGTAATCTTGTACCATGTATAAGAGAACATTTTTCTTTGGTTTCTTGGGGTCCAGATATTACTAGTTTTTAAGAATTCATCCATTCTATTACTGTCACCCCACCAGCACCACTGTCACCATTGCCACCATTGCCAGGGTCACTGCCACCACAACCACCACCACTAGCTGCAGCATCAATGTTATTACCACCAGAATCACCACCAGCCATCTCCAACAGAAGAGACAACTAAAGGTCCTTACTGACAGTCCAGAGGTCACAAAGTTGGGTTTTTCGGTTTGGTGTGGCAGATTCTGGGAAAAGGGTTTGTGATGAACTTCTTGTAGATTTGGATTTATGCTGGCAATGCTGAGGAGGAGTCACAACGCAGAAATCCATTCTGGATTGCATGCTGTCAAGAAATGGACAGCTTAATGATTGTCTTTTTTTTTTTTCCATCCATTTTATCCAGTAGGTGGGAAACTTTTTAGCAGGACTATACGAATCATGGCTTTTAATATTCTATCCTTATTCTGTATGTTAGGCATTTTCATTATAATGTGCCTTGGTATTGATCTGTTGTGATTTTGTGTATTTGGTGTCCGGTAGGCCTCTTGAATTTGGTTTTCTAATTTGTTCTTCATGTTTGGAAATTTTTCTGATATTACTTAGTTGAATAGATTGTTCGTTCCTTTTGTTTAGAACTCTATGCCTTCCTTTAACCCAGTATCTCTTAAATTTGGTCTTTTTATGCTATCCCATATTTCTTGAATGTTCTGCTCATGGTTTCTTAACATTTTTACTGTGTGGTCTACATTCTTTTCAAGATTATATATTTTCAGGGCTGGGATTGTGGCTCAGTGGTAGAGTGCTCACCTAGCATGCATGAGGCACTGTGTTCTATCCCCAGCACCACATAAAAATAAAGATATTGTGTCCACCTAAAACTAAAAAATAAATATTAAAAAAAGATAATATATTTCATCTTCATTGTCTGAGGTCCTGTCTTCTAAGTGGTCTAATTTATTGGTGATACTTTCAATTGAGCTTTTAATTTGGTTTATTGTTTCTTTCATTTCAAGGATTTCTGTTTGGTTTTTTTTTAGAACTTCTATCTCCCTATTGAAGTAATCTTTTGCTTCCTGTATTTGTTTATGTAGCTGTTTGTCAAAATGATCTTTTACTGCCTGTATTTGCTATCTTATATCATCCTTTAATTCGCAGAACATTTTAATTATGTACATCCTGAACTCCTTCTCTGTCATTTTATCTGCTATGCTGGCTATGGATAATGTGGTATCCTGATTTGTGTGGGGCACTTTCTTCCCTTGTCTTTTCATGTTGCTGTATGTCTTCCTTTCTAGCTCTGTGGATCCAAGGCATTACCATTTTTACCCTATAGGCTTATAGTGCCCCTATAGGGTTCCAGTACCTTTGAGGGGAAGGACAATGTTAACAGATCCCAATATAAACAAAATACAACCTAAAAACAAATAGTTGTTATTAAGATGTTTACAGTTGGGTCACAATGTACTGAAATAGTGAATTCAATTATTATCTACAATATTATCAGTGGGTTTGTAAAAGGGTTTACAGTCTTTCTGAGGTGGACAAAGAACTGGGGGTGAGGTGTAGGAAGATATGCTGAGACGGTATGAGATGAAGATATAGAGTTATACTATCTTAGGAAGTGTGAAAGAGAAATCTAAAGAAGAAGGTTAGTAGCAGGAGAATAGAGAGGTAGTAATCTTGGGTAGACAAGTAAGAGGGAAGACAGTAGAGTACATAAGACAAACACACATATTAAGAAAAAATTTTAAAAATGTTAAAATAGTAAAAATTGGAGAGAAAAAAAAAGAATATACCACACAACTATAATAATATACTATTCGGTCATCTCAGTCCTCAAAATTCCTAATTCATGCAAAGTACTTGGTTTCACATATGTTGGGGATATGAGAGCGGGAGAATAGAGGGGGAAAACAGAAAAAAAATAATAATCTTGAAGGAAGAAACTGAAAGGAAAGAAAGCAAGAGACCAAGAAGCAAGAAATGAAGGATGGAGACCAGGCAGATATCCACACAAAAGTTTATTTGTCAAAGCTGACAAATAAAGGCCATCTCTAGAGTGAAGAGAGGCCTAGAGATGTTGGGGTATTGAGCTTTTGTGGGGTGGGGACTTGAAGTTGTAGCTGTGGTGCTATGGGATAAGATCTGGAGTGCTTGCCAGAGCTAGATGTGTGGGAATAGCATGGGATTGTTTTAGGTCAGTGGCACCATGGGGCTTTCCAGAGTCAAGGGGTCGTGTCCTTCTGGGATTGGCTTAGGGTTTGGTACCATGGGGTAGATCACTAAAGGGAGTGGGGGAATTCAGGTAAGAGGAAGTACAGGAAAGTGAAACTTTTCTCATAAGGTGGTGGTTAACATTTAAGATTGCTGCTCAGATGTTAAATCAAGACCCTATAGAAACAAGGATTGTTTGGTTGGAGATCATTATCTTTCCTGCTTCCCTTCTCATCCAATAGGTAGGGTTGTCTATTCTTAGTTGGTATCTCAGCCCTCAGGAATGGTGGGGGTTACCAGGGTGTGAGGGTTGGTCTTGGGTGCAGGGCATCTGGAAGTGGGGTATGGCACCTGCCAATCCTGTTGGGAAACTGCACCTTAAGGATCTCCTTTGGGGTGTGCTCCTGTGATGTAGGCGCTGGGTCTTATCTCCTCCTCTTGCCTGTAGACCTCACAGTTCCTGCCCTCTAAATTAGTCTCTAAAGTATATCTCCCTCACCCTCTCCTTTCTGCTTCCTAATCAGGAACCTTTCTCTCCTGGTCTTGTGTGTTGCACTCTGGTAGCTGCACACCTATCATGGAGAGCTGTTTTTAGAATTGGGCACTCTGCTGAGTTAATGGCTGCTGGGGATTAGGGGAATTAGAAAACTATGGGTACCTGGCTATCCGGTGTTCCCAACTGATAGTTGGCCCCACTAAAGATGGTTATGGAGGTGACCTAAGATGGAAGCTGCTGCTTTCAGCGATGGGGTGTCTGGCCAGGTCAGGGAAGCCAGGGATGGCATTGTGGGATGCGTTCAGAGATGTGCTCTGTGATTTGTAGTGCTGCCGCTGTTGGCTTTCTTCAGAGCCTGTGATATCCCCAGGTGCAGGCAGGCTACCTCAAGTAGGGTACTGCCGAGTCCCAAGATATAGGCGACTGGGAGAGCCCCACATTAGTAGATGGGGGTCCTCACGGGAGTGGTGGCTAGAGTTCCTGCGCGGGGGTCCTTCATGGGAGCAGGGGCTGGGAATTCTGCGCTGGTGCTAATGCCGGCGGTCCCGCTAAGTCACCCAGGAGACCTGTGTGGGCAAGTAGTCAGGAGTTGGCAGAAATTTTCTAACACTGAGGCCCGTGACCGTGATTCCTGTGCAGGATCAGCTGTGGAGGGGTTCTCTATCACTCTCAGCAAAGCAGTATTCCCACTAGTTGAGACCTGGGTCATGGAGAGACACAGAATGCTGCCTCCCTCTGGCCTGCCATCTTGGATTTCCTGTTTCTCTATATCATTAGAGCAGTGATATAATTTGATGCTATCAATATTTTTTTAGAACACCAAACTGTATCTGTCCTGAAACTAGGCTTTTATTTCTTAATATTTCTAAAATTTTAGCAATATTGTATACTTTTTTATCCAATCCACCTTGTCATTTGGGTGACTACAATGTGCCTAGATAATATTTCCCTTCCACATAATAATATGTTTCTTTCCAAAAGGCAGTTGACATGTCTTTGTCATTGAGCAGTGTCTTTCTCCTACCCAAAATGTGACATCATTTAACATTGAGTATGGTTCATTCTGATATAACCATGTTCACAGTCGCCTCCATAACCTTATGCTGGTAGATAGTAATGCAGTGAATTGTACCCTTCTGTCTCACAAGAGATTGGATAAACAGGCCTTTCTTTCACCACATAGTAATCATGTCCCCTTGTGTCAAAGCAAGAACCATCAAGCTAATCTTAACTCACCAGAGTTTAAAAAATATTTTTATCTTTATATTATAGTACATGACACCGTGAAAAATCTTTAAATGATTTGTAGGTGGTAATTTCTTTCTCACCTCTTTACATTCATTCCTTGTATTGTAATAATCCCCAGGCAGTTAGGCAGCACTGGCCAGCCTCATGATCTTATGTCCTGACAGGTACTTTTGTAGAAGTAGAACTTCTACATTTATTTCTAAACCCAACCTACTTTCATAAGGCTTTACCCATGGCCTAGCCTTCTTAGCCGTTATTAAAACCCCGTTTCTTTTTGAAAGAGTTGATATGAGAGATAGACAGGGTGGCAGATACCTGTAATCCCAGAGACTTGGGAGACAGAGGCAGGAGGATCACAAGTTTGAGGCCAGCCTCAGCAACTTAGCGAAACCCTGTCTCAAAAAGAGCTGGAGAGTAGGTCAGTGAAAGAGTGCTCCTGGGTTCAATCTCTAGTACTGCAAAAAAAGTTTGTATTATTTGTCATGGGTAGATGAGCTCCCTATAAGAATCTCAGAATGAAGGAAGTAGTAGGTCATGTATACTACATGAAGACCTTTGAGATACTGGTTAAGATAATATTTCTGTGCTGCTGTATCTAAGGACTTCAGATGAGTGCCCTGAATATGTATACAGTCTCCTTCAGGTGCCTTCACAGTACTGATGGGATTGGTTTAAAGGACTTTGTGAGGGAAATATATCACTTAAACTAGCCTTTTCTGAAGAAAGATTTGTCTGAATTGTCTTTAGAGGTTACAAAAGAAAATGAGAGAATTGGTTGGAAAGTGGTTTATTATTTGCAAATATAAATAAACCAATAGCTCAATTGATAGCACCAACACTTACCACTTGCCAATGAGAGCATTAGCAAAACCACTGACTATTAGTTATACTTCCTTTTTTGGTTTGAAGTCATGGCTTTGTCACTTTCTTGGGTCTGAGTAGGGTTGTGACCATCATTCTTAAAAAGGTGGTCTTTTAAGGCTTTACTGTGCATGATTATACATGTACACACGTGAGCGCACACATATACCTGCATGTATGTGTATTTCCCACCACCACCACCCCCTGGCCCAAAGTGAGACTCTGTCTAATAAAAACCATGACTGTTTCACTATGTGCCTTTCATAGGGAACATACACAGAAAAATAAAAATGTTATAAGGTAGATAGGTGAGGCAACACTTCCCCCATCTCTCTCTATCATCTCGCCTTTCCTTATTTGTCTTTATAACATTTATTGCCACTACAGTATGGGTGTGGGGGTGTCAGCCCACTAGAAATGAAGATTTAGTGTGTTCGTGATGTATCCTCATACTTAGAACAATGCCTGGCATATTATAGGCAGTTAATAAATGCTTTTGAGTTAATGAACAAATAAATAAACATTTGTAAGCCAGGAAGGCATTCCAAACCTGTGACCCTAAGTTCCTCAAGAGTCCCAGAGTTAGAATGGCACATCCCCAGACCCAGATGCACATTGAGTTTTTCTGCAGAGGGAAGAATTGATGTCTTAATGTTTTTTAGTGGTATGTGGATGCTGTTATGATTAATGAAGAACACATGACTGAAGGCTTTTGATCATTACTATATTTCACTGCATAATCATTGTGGATTTTATGCCAAGTTTTGGGGAGTTTTGGTGTTTTGTATTTTGGTTTTGGGGGGAGGTTTTGTTTTTTGTTTTTGCAAAAAAAAAAATTGGGGTGTGACCATTATGTGAAACTTTTTTAAAAAATTGTGCTGGTATTACTGGAAAATCATTTAGTACTGAACTCTTTTTGGTGCAAGACTAGGATACATGGAATATTCGTGAATATACATTAAAATGAAATAATAAATCGGTGCACATTATGTCTTTGTGACAATTTAGGAAATATTCTTCTAATCTAAAACACTTAGTTGTTATTGATTTGTGTGTTATTCATATAATTGAAATGTACTTGAGAATTTATTGCAATTTTGTGATGTATGGACTTACAAAATTTAATCTTCCATGTTCAAAGTTTCTGCGCCACTATCATTGGTTTCGTTATCTGATGTGGTCCTCAGCTTTAGATGTGTTTACTGTTAGTACTGCATCTCTCTAAACAACCCATGCAAGTTAGCTTTTGGCAACATGTTCACAATGTGTATTTTCTGAAAATTCTTGCTTTCTAGGGCACAAGAAAAAAATGCGCATCCATATGCCCCTGGTAAAGACATTGCTGCTGTTTTTGCCTTGTAAGTGGCCTGCGAATAGAATTATACCATGTGACAATTATGCAGTGAAACATTGTAAACCAATCTTTGGACTGAAAAAAAAAAGGGTAAAATGATTATACAGTAAAATATGGTACATATTTTCTCAGTCATTGGCTCCCAGAAGTACAACTACTAATCCCATGTGTCCTTAACATTTAGCTTATATTTCCTCAGACACAAATTTTTTCACCACAATATGTTTTCTAATATTCCTTCATACATTATAAAGATGGAGGTTACTGATCCTAGGATTTACTAGGCCAAAAATAAAGTAAGTTTCTCTTTCTTAGTTAACACTATAACAAAAGGATTGTGTTGTGAAGTCCATTATCAGGAACCTCACTTTTAAAATACCACAGGCTTTTTCCTTTAAAGGCCAATACTTGATGTCATCTTTTCTTGTACTTTCATACAGTGTCTTAAGTGAAAAGGCCACAGTCTTGAGGAGATCATCTTAAATTTTCCCCTTCTAGGTTTGTCATTTAGGAAAGCATTTCTAAAAGTACACTTTGGGGCCAGTCTTTGTTTCAAATAACAGTGGTACTCCTGTACTTGCTGTGAAAGCCAGAAAGGGAAAATTTCCTGGCAGGGTGGAAGCAGAACCAATCTCATTTTGACCATGTCAACCCCAAAAGCAACCAATTCTACTTCCTGGGCTGATTCAGGTTTTTGAAGACTTTAGCAGTGGCCCTAGATTCCAGGCTATTTGGATTAAAACTAAATAGCTTTTTTCATAATACACAAATCTGTACTAGAAAATAGTATAAGTAAGTGGGTTACCATCTGTATTAGTTTTCTAGGACTGTTGTAACAAAATACCACAAATTAGATGGGTTACAACAACAGAAATTTATTGTCCCACAATTCCAGAGGCCAGAAGTCTGAAATCAAGATGTCAGCAGGTTTGGTTCCTCCTGAGGGTTCTGTTTCATATCTTCCCTTTTGGTGATTACTGGCAGTTCTTAGTATAAACCTGGCTTGTAGATGAAATCACTCCAGTCTCTGCCTGTATCTTTATAATGGCATTTCTGTCTCCTCTTAAAAGGACACCAGTCATTTGATCAGGACCCATCCTACATCTTAATCTGGTTACATTTGCAAAGACCTATTTCCAAACAAGATAGCATCCACAAGTTCTGGAGATTAGGACTCAGTATGTCTTTCTGGAGAATTTTACAACACCATCTGATTATCATTATGTCAAGATATTATTTATAAATAAAATTAGTGCCAGTGTAAGATCCATTATTATGTGAAACAAATAATAAAAAAGAAAGAAAGAAATCAACTTTGACTCATTAAAGTGGTATCAATAAATTTTCAACATCTTTGAAAAAAATCTCAATTATAACCTATGTCTAGAACAATAAAATAATGGCATATCTCCCTTCCACCTGCTCATTTATAATAGAAGGTGTCTTGTTTTCACAAGTAGGATTGATTGTGAGCAAAACTGAGAGTGGTCAGAGAGTTGGTCTTTGGTATCATCTCATCTTACCTTTCTGCACTCCACACAAAGAACTCTCAGGTGGACTAAAGATTAGAGAATCCAGATTAGAAATTTTAGAAACTTGTCACTCAGCACCAGCTCTCCGGAGTCCCTCTGCCCTTGAATATCAAGACCCTGCCATGCTTTACCTGGATAACCCACGCATATTCTAGGGCAAGGTTAGTGATTCACAACTGTCTTCGATAGATTTTGTTATATGTTGTTATAATTGAATTAAAAATAATACTTAATACAATATTAACTACAGACACCTCCCACTTAATACAGGCTTGTGTTATACCAAATACTTTTATCTGTATTATATCCAAACTCTAAATTTCTCCAAAGTTAGATGACAGACAACATCATGTTTTAAGATATTATAACCTTACTGACCTTTCTTTCATTAGAAGTCTGACTCTTTAATATCACCATATAATTAATTATGTTTATATGAAGAATTGGAAAGAAGACAGAGTCTCCATATGTTCATTTCAGCCTGGGTGGCTAAATGGCTTATAATAGAGAATGCATGAAAATGGCCTAGATTGAATAAATTAGCAAAATCACAAAAGGAAACCACTATAGGAAATAGTTTTACACATGTAATTGCTGAAATCCTCTAGTGAATGTGTCAATCTGTACTAACTAAATAAATTTGTTTATATACATGTTCTGTATTAGCTTCCACTCTTTCACAGTCCTTTGCCAAACAAAATCCCACCAGAAGTAGGATGTTCACACCCGAGTAGGAGTTTCTTGAATAAATATTTTTACTATATGGAGACCAAAACCACTTTTATAAATTTTAGACTTTGATTGAAATACTATATTATTTCTTTAGTTTTCCCCCTCCTCCCATCTTTTCTCTTGGCAACTACTTCTCCATGAGCTTCCCTCCTCTCACCTCCCACAGCTCCGGTAAGCAGGAATCTGGCTGCATGCACAGGAGGTGGTGGGTCCTGAGACTGGTACGACCCAGTCTACCTAATCACTGCCACCACCAAATGAACTGGAGAGGCAGAGAAAGGTCCATTCGTAGAATTGCTTTCCTTCTCCTCTCCTAAAACCTAGTTGAAATGATTCATTGAATAATTTAAGTATAGAGAATATACATCCCGAGGCTGTATTTTATAGAATGCCTGTTTATATTTCATTTGAGTGTCACATGAATAGAATACATAAAGGTAGAATTCATTCAGCCAACCCTCAAGAAATCATGGTAAGAGTTGTTGAAATATAACAGACACATTCTTTCATAAGGACGACTGATTTCAACTTTTGCCAGCTAGTTTGGAAGAAGAGTATCAACTGACTTCCTAATTCTCTAGAATTGGTACTTAATTCTGCATAGGCCTACTAAAGATCTATTTTATTTTAGCCATTAACTATGAAAACCAAATGTCTGCAAAAGTATGTTTAATTGTAATAAATTCTATTAATAGTGAAAGTAGGAGTATTTTTTTATGTGCTAAATCTAAACCTTTCACAGTTTTTGAGAGACAATATGACCAGTAAACACTTGATTTGGACAATAATATGACAGGGATCTAGGCTAGTGCCTGACCTTAATTTCTGTGACCCTAAATGCTCACTTTTTAGCATTAATTAAAACAACACACAATAAAATGAGTACTTTACTACCTAAACAATATATCTGACTTGGGATGGCTTCATATCTCAGTATGATTAGATTTTTTGTGTTTTTATTAGTTCATCATAACTATACATAATAGTGGGGTTCATTTTGACATAATCACACATGGATGAAATATTTGTTCCATTTCATTTCCCTGTACCTCCTCTGTCCCTCCCCTTCTCCCCACTTCTTCATCCCCCTCCTCTACTAACATGATAGTTCTGTTCAGATTAATCTTTCACACGGGATAAGAAGCTCTTTTGATTACTTATGACAATTTGGAGGTAAATTTTCATAATGGCTTTGGTATATTGTAAACTTCCATGGCAAATTTCATTAATACAACTCTGTTATAAAATTACAGGTGTATAATGCCAGGCGCAATGGTATGTGCCTGTAATCCCAGTGGCTCAGGAGGCTGAGGCGGAAGGATCACGAGTTCAAAACCAGCCTTAACAAAAGCAAGGTGCTAATCAACAGTGAGACTTTGTCTCTAAATAAAATACAAAAATAGGGCTGGGGATGTGGCTCAGTGGTCAAGTGTCCCTGAGTTCAATCCCCAGTATCAAAAATATATATATGTGTGTGTGTGTGTGTGTGTGTGTGTGTGTGTATGTGTGTGTATATATATATATATATATATATATATATATATATATATATATATATATATATATATAATCTATATCTATATCTCACACAGGCATGGAAGAGGTATGCCTTTCCATTGTCGGTTCACAAATGTTCAATTTTCAAATAAATACCAAGAAGGAATATTCTAATTTCATATAAAGAATTTCTATCAGGCCCTAAAGCAGTGATTTAAAAGAATAGGTTGTGGGCTGGGGATGTGGCTCAAGCGGTAGCGCACTCGCCTGGCATGCATGCGGCCCAGGTTCGATCCTCAGCACCACATACCAACAAAGATGTTGTGTCCGCCAACTAAAAAATAAATATTAAAAATTCTCTCTCTCTCCCTCTCCTCTTTCTCCTCTCTCACTCTCTCTTTAAAAAAAAATAAATAAAAGAATAGGTTGTGATATTAACTACTACTTCTGATGATTCTGTCATAATTTTTAGTATTCAGTGTCTCATTCTTAAGAACCTTAATTATAATTTATTTACTATTCAATAAAATTTGTTTCCCCCATTCACAAACAGCTATTGCTATGCATGTTCCTATTCCTTATATTGTCATTTTTTAAAATTTTTTATTTTTGGTAGTTGTAGCTAGACAATACCTATATTTTATTTGTTTATTCTTAGTGGTTCAAAGGATTGAACCCAGTGCTTCACATGTGCTAGGCAAATGCTCTGCCACTAAGCTACAGACTCAGCCCTATGTTGTCATTTTTTGATGTGGCAAAAGCCATTGAGGCAGTATTTATCTTTTTGTCTTGTATCATTGTCTAAGACCTTGAAAATTCAATTGAGTTACATGACCTCAAGACCTGTATTGTTAAAAAAAAAAAGGTAATTATCTACTATAAACTTAATTACAGTTTTCAGTATTAGAACCTAAAATGTTTAGACTGATATGGTATTTTAGATAACTTAAATACTCTTTCTCTGGCGAACAAGGCAGTTGTCCAGATTGATGTGTAAGTTTTCAATCCTGGCAGACCTTAAAGAGAAGCCAGAAATGCTCCCAGTGGAAACCTGAGACCTAACATGAGAATAACTGTTTTCTTTGAATCATTGTTAGTGATTAGATTATCAATCTCTTTATTCCTCCCCATTACAACTGTTGCTGATAATTATCTTTCAAAATAATGTGTGGCCTAAGCTTAATTTTTAGGAACTGAGACTAACCCAGCTCCTGCTCTTATAATGAACGCATTAGAATTTCTCATTATTTTCCTGAGAAAACTAACCTATCCACTCATCAGATTCATTAATTCATGAAATGATTTTTAAGCAGATCATGTGTTTTGTTACCACATACCAATTGTATGTATTAACGGCATTCATTGTGATACTTGCATACATGCATACAGTGTATATGTCCAACTACCCTTGTTGCAAATGACAGGATTTCATTTTTGTGGATGAATAATACTCCATTGTGTGTGTATTCCCTATTTTATTTATTCATTTATCTGTTGATGAACACCTAGGCTGATTTCACATCTTAGCTATTTTGAATAGTGCCACAGTATAAACATATATATGCAGCTATCTCTTTGGTATGCTCATTTCATTTCCTTGGATATATACCTGGGATTAGAATTGCTGATCATAGTAATTCTATTTCTAGTTTGTTGAGGAACCTCCATAGTGGCTACACTAATTTTTATTCCCACCAATTATGTGTAAGAGTTTCTTTTTTCTCCACATCTTCTCAGCATTTGGGGGAGGGGTGTTGGGGGTTTTTGTTTTTGTTTCTATAATATTCGGTCTAAGTGGGGTGAGGTGGCATTTCATTGTAGTTTTGATTTACGTTTCCCTGATGACTAATAATATTGAGTATTTTTTCTTATATTTGTTGGCCATTTATATTTTTATTCAAGTTTCTTGAGTTCTTTATATAATGTGAATTAGTACCCATCTGTCAGATGCAGAGTTGGCAAGAATTTTTTCCCATACCAGAGGAGGTTGCCTCTCCCTCTGTTATTTGCATTGTTGTGCAGAAGGTTTTTAATTTGATGTGATCCCATTTGTCAGTTTTTGCTTTTGTTTCCTGAGCTTTTGGGTTCCTGTCCAGAAAATTGTTGCTATACCAATATCTTCTTGAAGTGTTTCCCTTATGTTTTCTTCTAGTAATTTCAGTTTCTGGTCTTTGATGCATTTTGTGTTGATTTTTGTACAGGGTGAGAGCTAGAGGTTAAATTTCTTTTTTTTTTAAAGAGAGAGAGAGAGAGAGAATTTTTTAATATTTATTTCTTAGTTTTTGGCGGACACAACATCTTTGTTTGTATGTGGTGGTGAGGATTGAACCCAGGCCGCACGCATGCCCGGCGAGCGCGCTACCACTTGAGCCACATCCCTAGCCCCCTAGAGGTTAAATTTTTATCTTCTGTATATGGATAACCCAATTTCCCCGCACCTTTTGTTGAATCCCCTTTCTCCCGTGTGTTTTGACATCTTTGTCAAGAATCTGTTGGCTGTTGATGTGTGAGTTTATTTCCTACTTCTCCATTCTGTTCCATTTGTCTGTCTGTTTTTATGCTAGTACTATGCTGTTTTTTGTTACTGTGGCTTCTGTAGTATGTCTCAAAATCAGGTACAAATTGTGATGCCTCTAGTTTTGTTCTTTTTGCTTAAAATTGATTTGGATATTCAGGGTCTTTTTTGCTTCCATATGGACTTTACAATCTTTTTTCTAGTTCTGTGAAGAAAATCATTAGCATTTTGTTTGGGATTACATTGAATATAGATCACTTTGTGTAATAGGGTCAACACTTTGTGTAGTATTTTCACAGTATTAATTCGTGTAATCAATCAACATGGGAGGTCTTTTCATCTTTTAGTGTCTTCAGTTTCTTTCATTGGTGGTTTTGTAATTTTCATTGTAGAGAACTTTTACTTCCTTAGTTTAGTTTATTCTTAGGTAATTTATTTTTTGTGTGTTGTTGTGAATAGAATTACTTTTTTGATTAATTTCTCAGCAACTTCCTTGTCGGTGTATGAAAAGCTACTGATTTATGTTACATTTTTTTATTTATTTATTTTTATTGGTTGTTCACAACATTACAAAGCTCTTAACATATCATATTTCCTACATTAGAATCAAGTGGGTTATGAACTCCCATTTTTACCCCAAATACAGATTGCAGAATCACATTGGTTACACATCCACATTTTTACATACTGCCATATTAGTGACTGTTGTATTCTGCTACCTTTCCTATCCTCTACTATCCCCCCTCCCTTCCCCTCCCATCTTCTCTCTCTACCCCATCTACTGTAATTCATTTCCCTCCTTGTTTATTATCCCATTCCCCTCACAACCTCTTATATGTAATTTTGTATAGCAATGAGGGTCTCCCTCCATTTCCATGCAATTTCCCTTTTTTCTCCCTTTCCCTCCCACCTCATGTCTCTGTTTAATGTTAATCTTTTTTTCCTGCTCTTCCTCCCTGCTCTGTTCTTAGTTGCTCTCCTTATATCAAAGAAGACATTTGGCATTTGTTTTTTAGGGATTGGCTAGCTTCACTAAGCATAATCTGCTCTAGTGCCATCCATTTCCCTGCAAATCCCATGATTTTGTCATTTTTAGTGCTGTGTAATACTCCATGGTGTATAAATGCCACATTTTTTTTTATCCATTCATCTATTGAAGGGCATCTGGGTTGATTCCACAGTCTAGCAATTGTGAATTGTGCTGCTATGAACATCGATGTGGCAGTATCCCTGTAGTGCGCTTTTTAAGGTCTTCAGGGAATAGTCCAAGAAGGGCAATAGCTGGGTCAAATGGTGGTTCCATTCCCAGCTTTCTCAGGAATCTCCATACTGCTTTCCAAATTGGCCACACCCGTTTGCAGTCCCACCAGCAATGTACAAGAGTACCCTTTTCCCCACATCCTCGCCAGCACTTCTTGTCGTTTGACTTCATAATGGCTGCCAATCTTACTGGGGTGAGATGGTATCTTAGACTGGTTTTGATTTGCATTTCCTTGACTGCTAGAGATGGTGAGCATTTTTTCGTGTACTTGTTGATTGATTGTATGTCCTCCTCTGTGAAGTGTTTTTTCATGTCCTTGGCCCATTTGTTGATTGGGTTATTTGTTTTCTTATTGTCTAATTTTTTGAGTTCTTTGTATACTCTGGATATTAGGGCTCTATCTGAAGTGTGAGGAGTAAAGATTTGTTCCCAGGATGTAGGCTCCCTATTTACCTCTCTTATTGTTTCTCTTGCTGAGAAAAAACTTATCAGTTTAAGAAAGTCCCATTTGTTGATTCTTGTTATTAACTCTTGTGCTATGGGTGTCCTATTAAGAAATTTGGAGCCCGACCCCACAATATGTAGATCGGAGCCAACTTTTTCTTCTATCAGACACAGAGTCTCTGATTTGATATCTAGCTCGTTGATCCACTTTGAGTTGACTTTTGTGCATGGCGAGAGGAGGGGATTCAGTTTCATTTTGTTGCATATGGATTTCCAGTTTTCCCAACACCATTTGTTGAAGATGCTATCCTTCCTCCATTGCATGCTTTTAGCTCCTTTATCAAATATAAGATAGTTGTAGCTTTGTGGATTAGTCTCTGTGTCCTCTATTCTGTACCATTGGTCCACCCGCCTGTTTTGGTACCAGTACCATGCTGTTTTTGTTACTATTGCTCTGTAATATAGTTTGAAATCTGGTATCGCTATACCACCTGATTCACACTTCCAGCTTAGAATTGTTTTTGCTATTCTGGGTCTTTTATTTTTCCATATGAATTTCATGATTGCTTTATCTATTTCTACAAGAAATGCCATTGGGATTTTGATTGGCATTGCATTAAACCTATAGAGAACTTTTGGTAATATCGCCATTTTGATAATGTTAGTTCTGCCTATCCATGAACAGGGTATATTTTTCCATCTTCTAAGATCTTCTTCTATTTCTCTCTTTAGGGTTCCGTAGTTTTCATTGTATAAGTCTTTCACCTCTTTTGTTAGGTTGATTCCCAAGTATTTTTTTTTTTTGAGGATATTGTGAATGGAGTGTTTTTCCTCATTTCCGTTTCAGAAGTTTTGTCGCTGATATACAGAAATGCCTTTGATTTATGTGTGTTGATTTTATATCCTGCCACTTTGCTGAATTCATTTATTAGTTCTTGCAGTTTTTTGTAGACCCTTTTGGCTCTTCTAGGTATAGAATCATGTCATCCGCAAATAGTGATAATTTAAGTTCTTCGTTTCCTATTTTTATGCCTTTAAATTATTTCGTCTGTCTAATTGCTCTGGCCAGTGTTTCGAGAACTAAATTGAATAGAAGTGGTGAGAGAGGGCATCCCTGTCTTGTTCCAGATTTTAGAGGGAATGCCTTCAATTTTTCTCTATTCAGAATGATGCTAGCCTGAGGCTTAGCATAGATAGCTTTTACAATGTCAAGGTAAGTTCCTGTTATCCCTAGTTTTTCTAATATTTTGAACATAAAGGGATGCTGTACTTTGTGAAATGCTTTTTCTGTGTCTATCGAGATGATCATATGGTTCTTATCTTTAAGTCTATTGATGTGGTGAATAACATTTATTGATTTCCGTATATTGAACCATCCTTGCATCCCAGGGATGAATCCTACTTGATCATGGTGCACAATTTTTTTAATGTGCCTTTGTATCCGATTCGCCAGAATTTTATTGAGGATTTTTGCATCTAGGTTCATCAGAGATATTGGTCTGTAGTTTTCTTTCTTTGAGGTGTCTTTGTCTGGTTTCGGAATCAGGGTGATGTTGGCCTCATAGAATGAATTTGGCAAATCTCCCTCTTTTTCTATTTCCTGAAATAACTTGAAAAGTATTGGTATTAATTATTCTTTAAAGGTTTTGTAAAACTCCGCTGTGTACCCATCCAGTCCTGGGCTTTTCTTGGTTGGTAGTCTTTTGATTGCTTCTTCTATTTCATCCATTGATACTGGTCTGTTTAGATTGTGTGTATCCTCCTGACTCAGTCTGGGCAAATCATATGACCTAAGAAATTTATCAATGTCTTCACTATCTTCTATTTTATTGGAATATAGGTTTTCAAAATAATTTCTAATTGTCTTCTGTATTTCTGTAGCATCTGTTGTGATATTGCCTTTTTCATCCCGTATGTTAGTAATTTGAGTTCTCTCTCTTCTTCTCTTTGTTAGCATGGCTAAGGGTCTGTCGATCTTATTTATTTTTTCAAAGAACCAACTTTTAGTTTTGTTAATTTTTTCAATAGTTTCTTTTGCTTCAGTTTCGTAGATTTCTGCTCTGATTTTAATTATTTCTTGCCTTCTGCTACATTTGCTGTTGTTTTGCTCTTCCTTTTCTAGGGCTTTGAGATGAAGTGTGAGCTCATTTATTTGTTGGTTTTTCCTTTTTTTGAGGAATGACCTCCAGGCGATGAATTTCCCTCTTAAAACTGCTTTCATTGTGTCCCATAGATTCCGATATGTTGTGTCTGTATTTTCATTTATCTCTAAGAATTTTTTTATTTCCTCCTTTATGTCTTCTGTAACCCATTGATCATTCAGTAACATATTGTTCATTTTCCATGTGATGTAGGATTTTTCCTTCCTTCTTTTATCATTGATTTCCAGTTTCATTCCATTATGATCGGATAAAATGCATGGTATTATCTCCACCCCTTTATATTTACTGAGGGTTGCCCTATGGCATAATATATGGTCTATTTTTGAGAAGGATCCATGTGCTGCTGAGAAAAAAGTATATCCACTTGATGATGGTTGATATATTCTATATATGTCAGTTAAGTCTAGGTTATTGATTGTGATATTGAGGTCAATAGTTTCTTTATTCAACTTTTGTTTGGAGGATCTGTCCAATGGTGAAAGAGGTGTGTTGAAGTCACCCATAATTATTGTGTTGTGGTCTATTTGATTCTTGAACTTGAGGAGAGTTTGTTTTATGAACGTTGCAGCACCATTATTTGGTGCATAAATATTGTTAATTGTTATGTCTTGTTGGTGAATGGTTTCTTTTAACAGTATATAATGTCCTTCCTTATCCCTTTTGATTAACTTAATCTTAAAGTTGATTTTATTCAATATGAGAATGGCCACCCCTGCTTGCTTACGAGGACCGTGTGCGTGGTATATTTTTTCCCAACCTTTCACCTTGAGCCTGTGTATGTCTTTTCCAATCAGATGTGTCTCCTGGAGGCAGCATATTGTTGGATTTGTTTTTTTAATCCATGTTACCAGCCTATGTCGCTTTATTGGAGAGTTTAACCCATTAACGTTTAGAGTTACTATTGATATATGGTTTGTAATTCCTGCCATGTTTGATTATTTATCTTTTTTTTTCTAATTTAGTTTGTTTCTCCATGATTAGCTTTCCCCCCGTCCTCTGTCTTTACCGAGGCACTTCCCACTGATGGTTTTGGTTATTGTTTTTCATGTCTTCCTCGTGTAGTGTTTTGCTCAAGACGCTTTGCAATGCTGGTTTTCTCGCTACAAATTCTTTTAGCTTTTGTTTATCATGAAAGATTTTTATTTCGTTGTTGTACCTGAAGCTTAATTTTGCTGGATACAGAATTTTTGGTTGGCATCCATTGTCTTTCAGTGTTTGAAAATACGTTGTTCCAGGATCTTCTCGCTTTCAGCGTCTGTGATGAAAAATCCGTTGTTAACCTTATTGGTTTACCCCTAAATGTAATCTGCCTCCTTTCTCTTGTAGCTTTTAATATTTTCTCTTTGTTCTGTATATTGGATATCTTCATAACAATGTGTCTTGGCGTTGGTCTACTGTGATTTTGTTTGCTCAGTGTCCTGTATGCATCTACAATTTGTATATCTGTTTCCTTTTTTATTTCTGGAAAGTTTTCTGTAATTATTTCATTCAGCAGGTTACTCATTCCCTTGGTATGAATCTCTGTACCTTCCTCTATCCCGATGACTCGTAAGTTTGGTTTTTTTATGTTATCCCAAATCTCTTGGATGTTTTTCTCGTGATTTTTTTTACCAGCCTATCTGAGTTGGCTAGACTCTTTTCAAGATGATATATTTTGTCTTCATTATCTGACGTTCTGGCTTCTACTTGCTCCAATCTGTTAGTGATACTCTAGATTGAGTTTTTAATTTGGTTTATCGTTTCCTTCATTTCTAGAATTATTGTTTGATTTTTTTAATAATCTGTATCTCCTGATAAAGATGCTTAACTTCTTTTATCTGTTTATGTAATTCATTTTCAATGTGATCTTTCGCTGTTTGGATTTGCTGTCTCGTATCCTCTTTAAGGTTCCTTTCCATCTGTCTAAGGTATTCCTTGAGTTCTTTATATGGCCATTTTTCTGATGACTCTAGGTCCTCCTGAATATTTAGGCTGTCCTTCATTGTTTGCACTCCTTTTCTTCCTTGCTTTTTTATGCTCATGTTACTTCTTGTTCTGTTTGACTGCTGAGTTACTGTTTACTCTTATAAATTTATTTGATGCTTGGGAGGAGAGATATTAGAAGGGAAGAAGTCACTAAAGAGAATGAGTGTAGGCAGGTTGAATTCAAGGAAGGGGGAATAAGAAAATTGAAAAGAAATGAAAAGACAAAAGAAAAAAGTGAAAAGAAAGAAAGAAAAAACAAAAACAAAAATTTGTAATGATAATAAAAAATGGAAATTAAAGTTTAAAAAATAATAGTAATAATAATAAGATAAAAAGAATTAAAAAAATTGAAACCATTAATAAAAAAGTTAACGAACAACAACATCAACAACAAAAAAAATGAAAATAAAATTAAAAATAATAATAATAATAATAATAATAATAAATAATAATAATAATAATAATAAATGCAGTCATAGAGCTCGATTAACTTCTCTTCCAGTAGGTGGAGCTGTGCCCACTGGGCCAAGCTTCTCTTCTTGATAGGTGGAATTCAATCACTTTGCAGCAGCTCTTCCTCCCAGACTGTGCGGGTCTCCAACCCTGAGTGCCTAGGGCCTTCTCTTGTGTTTCCTCAAGCCAGGACCCGCTCACCTGTGACACTCACCACAATACTGGCTACACGCCAGGTCTGCTGCTCCTGGGAGCCCTGTTTTCATGGATGCCTGGGCACACTCATTCTGTTTGCCTCCCTCAGACCCTAAGTTTGTAGAGCTTGGGGCTCAGAACCCCCAGCGAATTTGTTTGCCCTCTGGTAGCAACTACCCTGGTAGCTGGTGCAAGGGACCTCAGTTGTCAGCACTGGGGGGAGCGGTAGCCGGGAGTTCTGCACCACTAGTTCCGCATCACTCCTGATTCCCTCAGTCTGGCTATGTGCTCGGTTGGCTTTTACCTCTGTGAGTTCAGGCGGGCCGACTAGTTATTTCAGCGGGATCGTTAGTGCTGAGTCAGGACAAGCAGGCGAACTGGAGCTAGAATGCAGCCGATCCGGGCTCGGTGTGTTCTGAGAAGGCCAGACTGTTCGCCCGGGATCCACATCAGCTCAACATTGCCTAGTGGTCCTGAGCAAACAGCATTTTGATAGTTTACTTCTCCCTATGCCCGCGCAGCTGAAGGGGTTAGAGACTTGATCTCTCCGCGCCCGCCACCATGTTGGATCACTTAGATTTTAAATTGTCACTCATCTTATCAGCTGTTCCATTTTGCTCAGAGGGTCGGCGTCTCACTCGCGCGGTGAAGAGTCTGCTCTAAGGTGCTCCGCAGGAAGCGGCAGTGGCGGCAGCTGGGCCGTCGGAACGCCTGGGGAGGGGGTGTGGGCTGGGGGAGGGGAGGCAGCCCCGCGGGGCCCACCCGGGCCGGGTGACTGGGCACAGGAGAGAGCGGGCAGGGTGGGGGGAAAGAAATTGAGATCTAGATTTAGGGAGTGAGTGTGGGAGGAGAGATGGCAGGGGAGAAGCAAAGCGGAAAGGCGGAGAGGAGAAGGAAAAGGGGCCGAGAGAGCCGGGCAGCTCGGGGGCTGCAGCCTTACACTCGTGCTGGAGTCGTGACAGACTCACTCCACCTTGGCTGGAGTCGTGACGGATTCACTGCACCTAGGCCCCTTTCTTGACACGGTGCTTAGTCTTTGTCGACATATCTCCTTTAATGATCTTTACTTTTTATTTTAAGACGTGGCAACACACACTGCGGGTGCGGCGGCGTGGAGCACGGATCGGCTCACTCCCTTCCTGCCGCCATCTTCCCACTCAGTCTGATTTATGTTACATTGATTTTGTATCTTGCAACTTTACTGAATTTGTTTATAAGTTCTAACAGATTTTTGATGAAGTATGTGGGGGTTTTTTGTGTATAAATTATGACAGCAGCTGGGCATGGTGGCACATGTCTGTAATCCCAGAAGACTGAGGCAGAAGGATTATAAATTCAAGGTCAGCTTCAGCAACTTAGTAAGATTCTGTCTCAAAATAAAAAATAAATAGGTCCAGGGACATAGCTCAGGGGTGAAACACTTCTTGGTTCTATCCCTTCCTCCCACCCCCTCAAAAAAAAAAATCATGGTAGCTTCAAACATGGACAATTTAGCTTCTTCCTTTCTAATTTGGATTTGCCTTTTATTTCTCTTGCCTAATTGCTCTTGCTAAGACTAGTTGTACTATAATAAGAGCAATGAAAGTACACACACACATCTTGTTCCTGATGTTAGAGAAAATGCTTTCAGCTTTTCCCCATTCAGTGTGATATTGGGTTGGATGTAGATGTAGCCTTTAATATGTTGAGGTATGATCCTTTTGTACCTGTTGTTGAATTTTATCAGATGCCTTTTCTGCATATATTGAGTGAATCACATGAATTTTAGCCTTCATTCTGTTGATGTGTGTGATATACTATGTTTATTGACTTGTATCCCTGTAAATGAAACCAGCTTGATCATGGTGTTTGATCATTTTTTTGTGTCCTGCTGAATTCAACTAAGCACCTAGCTTTTTTTGTTTGTTTATTTATTGTTATTGTTTTTTCTTCACTATTGACTATACCCTGGACATACAGAGATAAATAAAATAGCAAGTCTGTGCCTTCTGGAGGCTGTGGTCAATTAAGAGAAATGAGGTTTAATTGTTAGAACTGAGCATTTGCCCTGCCCCCCCCCAAAAAAAAATTATCACTTTTCAATTAGTAATTCTTGTCAGTTTGGCATTTTGTACATATATATTTATGTATATGTTTAGTGCTTAGAATAATGTTAAACCTCTTTCTTTTGATTGTGATATAAAGTAGCTGAATTAATGTTTAATATTATTGGCATTAAACTATTATTAACTGTAGGTGTGTTTAAACATATAAAATATCATGGAAAGAATAATGTATACATGGAAGTATATACACTTTTAGTCTTGTAAAATTGCTAGAGATAACATTTATTTTAAAAAAAAAACTTTTTCTAAAGTACAGCGTGGTTTGTATCAACCACTTAATTATTTTGCTTAACAAGAACAGGGGGGAAACCTTATTAAAACATCTCTCATACAATTTGAAATAACTTGGGCAATTAGAAATTGTAATTTTTAATAACTGAATTTAATTTAGTGATTTTTGTATTAAGAATGCCAAAACAATAAAATTCTTGGTAATAACCCAAGAATTTATAAAAGTCCAGTGTTAGTTTTCTTTAATAAAGTAAAAATCTGACAGAGAGTGAGGAGCATGCATAAAGCCATAAGTTACTCAGGATTTGTGGGTTCCACATTACTTGGAATAAAGAGAGTTAACACTATTCTGCCAGCCAGAGAGAACCTCCTACTTAATAGGCAGGGCTCCATCACCATTATTAAATGAAAACTCTGCTCTTGGACAAACAGCCCTCCATGATTCTCACAGGGTATTTATAACATGGGGGAAGTACCCAGAACAGAATATTTGTTGAGAATTTTGCATGTTATAGTGCTATACATCATATGGTTCAATTTAGGTTCTCTGAAATATCAGAGTTACAATAAAATTATCAAAAGGGAAAAAGTCACAGGCAGTGTTACAAACAAGATGTGCCATTTGTATATATGCTTGCTAATGCAATTCAGTCATGATTCTCACTTTGATTTTAAGAGTGTTAGACCAACATTCAGCTTTACTCCTCATAATTAAATCTCTTGCCCACACGCAGACACAGGGCAGCAAAGAATAGGAGCACATTTTATCTTTTAAAAAGATATTGCATGGCTTTGACGAAGCTCCGGAGCCTCAAAGAGTTATAGTATAAAAGCAAAACAATATGTCTCTGAGGGTAAGGTCATCTCTTAAGCAAGAGAAGGGCCAGAAGAGGGTTCGGACACTGAATCCATCAGACCCACAGAGGACAGACTTGATTTGAGTGTGTGGGGGCTGTGGAATTTGAGACAACCAACCCAATTTTGGTTTAGTCTCCAGTTTTGCCACCAGAAGAGAGGAAGAAAAAGGCCAATTAACAAGCACTACTAAGTTTTACTGTGAAACTTGGGAGTGAGTGGGACAGAAAGCGGGTCTAATTTAGTTGACTCAAGAAACAGCATTTATACATAAAATTTAGAAAAGCACCTACCTTTCTAGCCCCAGCTCAACTGAGTATTCCAGTAAGCCAGACATCTCATAAGGGCCGATGGAAGCCTTTTGCTCTCATTTTACTCTGCTGTCCCCCTCCCCATCCTTCCCAGTAAAGCAGGGCCAGGACTGAGGAAGCTCTACCCTTGTGCTCACCGTCTTCTCTCTTGTGCAGTGGAAAAGAGCATTGGGGAAACTCCCAGGCTTTCAGTAACCAGCATAGCTCCTGTGGCCCAAAAGTCATCCAGAATCTGTCTTATACTTGATTAAGAGTTAATGGTGGTTTGGGAAAGGGTGACTATATGCCCCAGATCTTTTTATTGTCCCTATTACTGCTAGATTTAATCCAAAACAGATACAGGTAGGCCACATTATTTGCTCAACCCTAAATCAGACACTGAACACAGCCTTAGTGGGACTTCACTGTCACCCCTTGAATGTACTAAAGATGCTTAAATTTCCCACAGAACCTTTCAGCCAGTTTTATCTTAATTATTTTGATATTTCAGCCATTTACCAAAATTATTATTTTGACTACTCAGGGAAATGAAGTGATTCTCCACAGACTGCCAATCATGTAGCAGAAGAGCTACAGCAGAACAAAAAGCTTCTAACTACTCAGCTGTACTGGTTAGGACATCATTAAGTCCCCACCCCACTCCCTGATCTCTTCAGCTTTGTTCTGCTCCCAAGGGCTCTTAATATTAAAAAAAAAAAAATCTTATATCTGTTTTCCTCATTAAGACCAGAGAAGCTAAACACATAGCTCTGGGCAGAATCAGAACCATCCATAAAGAACCCTAAGCTAAGTAATCCTGGACTCTTCCTGGTCACTGTCTCTGAGTATTAGGTTTTTCATCTGTTAAATTAATAATTGGGCTAGAAAATTTATCAAAGATACTTTCTAATTCCAAAGTTCTATTGTGCCTTGACTCTAGAAGCTAGCAAAGGGTTTATTCAGCTTGGTTTAGCAGGCTTAGTTTCCATATTTCTTTTTCTGTGGTATGAATAAACATTTCAGCACCAGTCAGTCAGGCTGAGCTCCTTACAGTGACATCTCACCATCTGAAAAGGAAAAATACAAGGAATCTACAGATGGCCTGAAACTAAGAAATGTAAGAGATATAGGTAACCTATCTGCTGTCTGGGTAAAAGCCATAATGTGAAACACACAATTTCTATCTCTTCTGCATTAAGTTCATTAGATACCAACATTAGGATGTTAAGAAATATTGTTTACTGAATAATCATAACACATTCTGAAAGCATGCCATTTATTGACAAAACTGTTTTGGGGTCCTCTTAATGGTATATGCATCCATTCTACCACCTTCTCAGCCCTCATTGTATATACCCTGGGGTGCTTCAAACATGTTCTAAAACCTAAACATTAAACACCTATTGACTCTGAAGAGCTAAAGCATCTTATTTTTTTAAAGGTTCCCCAGTGATCTTGACATGATGTTCTGTATGCTGTTCTTATAAGCATTAGTTAAGAATCTCTCTAAACTGAAGATGATTTAGATTCAGGGTCCATCTGTGCACTTGGAAGTATTATGCAAGGATGATTGAGTTTGAATTTGAAGTAATATTTTAATTTACCCTTTAAATGAAGTTTAACAAGAATTGAGCTTGCTAGGACTGAGAGAATATGTGTGAGTGGTAATCTAGGTGGACTACATTATACCAAATTTCTGAAAGGGGGGAATGTTGTTTTGTTTCAAAGTAAAATAGTATGGTATAATGAAAATAATACAGGACCCAGATGTAATCCTAAATCTACCTCTCATTAATCATGTCACTTTAAAAAGAAGAATATGCGGGCTGGGGATGTGGCTCAAGTGGTAGTGCGCTCACCTGGCATGCGTGGGACACTGGGTTCAATCCTCAGCACCACATTAAAAAAAAAATGAAGTAAAGATATTGTGTCCACCTAAAATTTAGAAATAAATATTTGAAAAAAAGAAGACTATGCAATCTTTTAACTTGTTATGGCTCAAATCAGATATACACATGAAAGTACTTTATAAAATCAATTTTGAGAAATACATAAATCTCATGCCTTTTTAAAATGTTAAATATTGTGATTCAACCTTTGAGCAAAAAAGCAAATAAAAATGCTTTATTTTCTTCCTCTTTTCCTCCTTAAAAATGGCTTCTCAGCTCCTTTTGTTGTGGTAGTTAAAACATTATTGTTAAATTGGAAACTTTAAGCCAGGGATAGTCTTAGTTATCTTGGTATCCTTTGTAATACCAAACACACAGTGGTTTACACAGAGTAAAATGAAGTATTTGTAAAGGAATTTGGAACCTGCTACAATGAAAGTTGTTATAGTTTAGATATGAAGTGTCCCCCAGAAGCTCATGTTTGAGATAATACTAGAACATTCAGAGGTGAAAGGATTGGATTATGAGAGATTTAATCTAATCAGTGCATTAATCCACTGATTGGGATTAATTGGTAGTAACTATAGGCAGATAGGGTGTACCTGGAGGAGGTGGCCCCTGGGGGCATGCCTTTGAGGTATATACTTGTCTCTGGTGAGGATGTCTCTCTCTGCTTTCCTCCATCCCACCCTTCCACCTTGATGTTCAGCCTTACCTTCAGGAACCCAGAGCAGTGGAGTGGTCCGTTTATAGACTGAGACCATGAGCACCAAATACACTGTTCCTCCTTAACATTGTTTCTGTCAGACCTTTTGATCACAGCAGTAAAAAAGCTGACTAAAACAAAAGTCTTATGCTTTTATTTAAGTTTCGAGAAGCAGAAAGGAATCAGGGAAGGTAATGAGAATAAAATATAAGTCCAAATTTGGGGACTTACATGGTTTTTATCTAGAGTTAATGCTGTATTAGGCTAATGGCACAAATAACATATACAAATAGTATTTAACTTGGGACTATCAGATACATTTTACATATTTATCTTCTTATGCTTAAGATAAATATTAATGCCTTCTTTTCAGCCCCCAAGGGGTTATCCACTGTGTTGCCCTGAATGGCCTTGAACAACCCTCTTGTCTCAACCCCTCAAGTAACTGGGATTATATGCACATGCCACTGTGTCCAGCTCTCTCATTTTCTAATACTAGTTTATGTTCCCTAAAATCTGCTAATCAATGACCCATTTTTAAGAAAGAAAGAAAGAAATCTGATAGTTAAATGTTTTCTCTAGCTTATCCACACAGAGTTAACAACAACAACGAAAATAGTCCTTTTATTTTAAATGCACACTTATGAATGCCCAGTGTAGCGAGTAGAGAGTCTCTGTCTGCCTATCCAGTCATAATTTTTAGCTTAGTCAATAAACAAATGTCAAAAATTGGGAACTAGCTTGATACTCAATTAAAAAAACAACAAACCTATGAACTACAACTGGTCTTTGACAAATTAAGTATCGTCTTTACTGCTGACTTTGAGAGAAGCTCAAATGTTTGAGCTTTTCAATAAATTCACAGAAGAGCAACTAGTAATTGAGAATAGAGTTTTATTAAATCAGAAAGAAAACTGACATGGCACATGGCAGTTAGGACCCAGTTTTGGGGGGGAGATATGATTGTGTTATTGACTAATTTATAATTTTCACTGTGGATGGGAGTCCGAACTGTTTCCGGTCAAAGTCTGAGTTTTACTATCTAGGAGTATGTAAAAGTTGTGTAACTGGGAATCATTTGTAGGATTCAGCAGAAGAAAGTAAGTAGGATGCAAAGTTAAATAAGAATGTGACCTCTGGAAAACCCTTACACCAAGCAGTGTTTAAATTTGGTTAAATATTCACATCACAAATAGAAAAACATTCATAGTTGACACAAAGATGAGTTTTGTTCATCTTCCGGTAAAGTTGCTTACTCAGGAAAGGATACCAAATTTGGGACATTCCCATGGTTGCCTTACATAGACAACATACCTCCTTTGTACACCAAAAGGAAAAAAGCAGTGATTCAGGGTGTAGGACTCTAGGAGATTGGTTTGCTGAAATTGTTCTTCACTAATTACACATGATTGTTTGTTCCTTCTTTATTTTAGAATAGGAATGACTCATTACAGAAATCTGAGTCATCTAAACTTTGATTCTCTCATTAGAGTTGGCTACTTGAACATCTGTGTTAAGTAAGCCCATAATTTTTTAGTTATTTATGAAGAATTCAGTTAAATCATCTGCAAAGGTGAATTAATTTTAAAGACACCTATCCAGTATTAAGGAGAATCACTCCATTTTGCCTACTCTAGAAAGGTTCAACTTAGTTATTTCTCAGGTAAGTTCAGCCAAGACTCAATTTTCCCCTACCCCAAACCTCATTTCATGAGCAGAGCTCATTTCAATCATATTCCTTTGGGAAGAATCTGGCGTTACTGCCAGGTCCATTACCTACATGTAAAGTCATCCCTGAGCTTTAAATACTATGTTATGTTGAAGGTTGTCATTTCGATTGTGACATGTAAAACTTCAGGGTCATCAAAGTGGCTGGGGGCTGTTCAGGAGCTCCCCTGCCTCCTACTGTGGAAAGATATCCTCTACCCCATTCCTGTAAGATTTTGGAGGAATCACTGAATGCTGTTCTCAAATCTTAGGAGGTGGACTTGGGAGTTAGTGTTTGCTTCAATCCAGAAGGCTTCTATCTGCAGCAGAAACAGCCCTGTGTAAGAATGGAGAGAGAGAGAGTGATGAATTTAGATTTCTTACCCTTGATAAACTGATGCAGGGGGACTGCATAACAGCATAACAACTGATAAAATTCTAGCAAGGCTTTAAAGCCTGACAGCCCTGGTAAATCCTCTCTAAGCAAGATATTTGGAAAGGTTTTCAAGTTAATTGAATTTTTTTAAGATTAAGAGTCTTTTGTACCTCCTTATCATTATCTTGATCATAAAAGGGTAGTGTTTTTTATTTAGACATAATATTCATACCTCCTTATGGGGTACATTATAACAATTTTACATTATAACAATTTGATATATATATATATATATATATATATATATATATATATATATATAATATGTAATTATCAAATCAGAGTAACAGGCATTTCCATGTCTTCAAACATTAATCTTTTTTTTTTTTTTGCATTTGGGAATTTGTACTCTTCTTGTTATTTTGAAATACAGATTGTTTTAACCATAGTTAGGCTGATATGCTAGAAAAGCCAGAACCAATTCCACTTGTGTTTTGTTGGTCCTTATCTTTCCTCCCTCCCTCTGCCCTATCCTTCCCAGTCTTTAGTGACCACTATTCCATTCCATTATTCTATGCAAATGACCTACTACTTTCCATAAATGAGTGTGAAAATGTGGTATTTTGTCTATCTGTGCCTGGTTTACTTCACTTACAAAATGACCTCCAATTGTTCTAGAACCATTTTTAAACACACTATCTTTTCTCCACTGTATGTTCTTGTGCCTTTGTCAAAAATCAGTTGGCTGTGTAAAGATAGGATTAATTTCTGGATTCTCTACATGTCTGTTTTTATGACAGCTCCTTACTGTTTTGGTTATTATAGCTTTGTGGTATGTTCTGAAGTCAGATATTACGATATCTCTTCCTTTGGATTTTTTTCCCCCTCAGGATCACTTTGGCTCTTCTGGGTCTTTTATGCATCCATATGAATGTTAGGATTGTTTTTCTGTTTCTGTGAAGAAAATTGTTAGCATTTTGATGAGAATTGCTTACTTTGGTTCATATAATCATGTTAATAATATTCTGCCAATCTTTGAACATGGGATATCTTGTGTGTGTGTGTGTGTGTGTGTGTGTGTGTGTGTGTGTGAGAGAGAGAGAGAGAGAGAGAGAATTTTTTCATCAGTTTTATCATTTTCATTGTAGAGTTTTTACTTCCTTGATTAAATTTATTCCAGAATATTTTTGTAGCTATTGTGGAGATTGCTTTCTTTTTCAGCAAGTTCATTACTGGGGTATAAAAGTGATAGTTTTTTTGTTTGTTAATGTATTCCTGCAACTTTACTGAATTGTTTATAAGTTACAACAAATTTTAAGCCTATTTAGGTTTTTCTATGTCTAAAACCATATCATCCTTTCCAATCTGGATGCCCTTTATTTCTTTCACTTGCCTCATTGCTCTTGCTAAGAATTTGAGTTCTATGTTAAATAAGAGTGTTCCGATTTAGAAGAAACACTTGGGACTCTTCTGTGTTCAGTATATTGGCTGTGGGGTTTTCGGTTTATCATTTATTGTGTTGAGGTATGTTTCTTCCATATTCAATTTTTTCAAGAGTTTTTATTGTGAAGAGATATAGAATCTTTTCAAATGCTTTTTCTATGTGTCTTAGGTGGACTTTATCTTCATTCTGTGGATATGTTTTATTACATTTTTTGGTTTACATGTTTTGGACCATCCTTGTGATGAATTCCACTTGATCATGGTATATGATATTTTTGATATGCTTTTGAATTCAGTTGACTAGTATTTGATTGAATTTTTATACCTATGTTCATCAGCGATATAGGCCTGATAAACTACATTTTTGTTATAGTTCTTGTAAGTCTTTGTCTGGTTTTACTATCAAAAAAGTTTGCTAGAGTTCCTTCCATTTTGTTTATTTGGAGTAATTTAAGAATAATTAGAATTAGTGCTTCTTAGAATTTAGCAGTATGGGAAATTTTCACCTGTGCTTTAATTTCACCTGTGCTTTAATTTCATTACTCATTATTGGTATATTTAGATTTTCTATTTTTTTATTCAGTTTTGGCATATTGTATGTGTTTAGGAATTTATCCATTTATTCTAGGTTCTTCAATTTTTTTCATATATGTATTTGTTCTAGTTTCTTATGATCTTTGTATTTATGTGGTATCAGTTATAATTTTTTTCATCTTTGATTCTATTTGAGTCTTTTTTTTCTTGGTTAGTTTACCTAAGGTTTTTTTAATTTTGTTTATCCACTCAAGAAACTGTTTCATTGATCATTTGTATTTTTTTTTAGTTCTTATTTTTTTCTTTGATTGTGATCTTTATTATTTCTTTCTTATACTAATTTTGGATTTATTCTTACTTTTCTAAGTCCTTGACATACATTGTTAGGTTTATTTAAGATCTGTCATGTTGATGTATGAATTTGTTACAAAATATTATATTACTGTCAACTTCACTCTCAGTTCTTCTTTTGTTGTGTCTCATAGATTTTCATGTTGTGTTGTCATTTTCATTTGTTTCTAGACACTTTTTTATTTCCCTTTTTAATTTATTCAAATACCCATTCATCATTTAGGAGCATGTCATTCAATTTTTTCATATATTTATATACTTTTCATTCTTATTTTATTCTGTTGTGGCCTGAGAAGAAACATGATGTGATTTCAGTATTTTAAAATTTCACATTGAGACTTGGTTTGGAGCCTTAACATGATCTGTTATGGTTTCAATGAGGTGTTCTCCAAAAGCTATGTGTAAGACAATGCAAGAAAGTTTAAAGGTGAATTGATTGTGTTGTGAAAGCCTTAACCTAATCAGTGTGTTATTACCCTGATAGGGATTAACTGGGTAGTAGCTGTAGGCAGGTAGGGTGTGGCTGGAGGAGGTTGATCCCTGAGAACCAGCCTTTGGGGTATATATTTTGTCCTGAACAGAGCTAGCACACACGTACCCTCTCCCCTCCACCCCTTCTCTCCTTCCTGGTGCCGTGTGTCCCTAGCTGCTTTCCTCCACCTCACACTTCTGCCACACAATGTTCTGCTTCACCTCTGGCCCCAAAGAGTGGAGTCAGCTGTCTGTGGACTACGATCTCTGAAACCACAGGCCTGAAAATAAACTTTTCCTCCTCTGATTGTTCTTGTCATGTCCTTTGGTCACAGCAGTGAAAAAGCTGACTAAAACATGGTCTATACTGGAAAATGATACATTTGCTGATAAGAAGACTGTGTATTCACTGTTCAGTATAATGTCCATTTGCACTAAAATGTGGTTCAGGTATTTCTCTGTTGATTTTCTGTTTGTATGATCTGTGTATATAGATGGGAAAAGTGGAGTGTTGAAGATTCTGGCTAATATTGTGTTTTTTAAAGTTTATCTCTCCCTATAAATCTAATATTTGCTTTATATAGATGGTCCTGTGTTAGGTACATACATAGTTATCATTCTTATGTCTTCTGGCTAAATTGACCCTTCATCAATATATAACAGCATTCTTTATCTCTTTTTATAATTTTTACTTTGTTGCTTTATTGGATATAACTACTCACTTTTGTTTTCCATTTGTACAGCTTCTCTTTTACTAAACTTTCACTTTTAGTCTGTGTGTATCTTTACCAGTAAAATGGGTTTCTTGTAGGTAACATAGAATTGGGTCTTGTTTTTATCCATTGAACCAGTCTATGCCTTTTGATTGGTTGATTTAGTCCATTTAAATTCAAGGTTGTTAGTGATAAGTTTTAACTTACTTCTGTCATTTTGTTAATCATATTCTTGTTTTGTATTTTGTTTCTACCTCTCACTATTTTTGTGATTTCACTTATTTTTCTTTTCTTTCAGTAATTTGAATATATCATCCCTTTTCTTTTCAGGTCTATAAAATTTCTTCTGAGAAATCTGCCCTAAGTCCAATGGGCATTCCCTTAAATGTGACTTGATACTATTTCTCTTGTTATTTTTAGAATTCTTTGTCTAATTATTTTGACTAGAGCATTCCTTGGTGAAGGTCTATTTTGACTGAATCCAGTTGCAGCCCTTTGAGCTTCTTGCACCTGGAAGTCCATATCTCTTTCTTTTAAGATTTGGGAAGTTTTGATCTCTTATTTCGTGACATAGGTTTTCAATGCCCTTCCCCTTTTTTTCACCTTCTGGAATTCCTGTAATGAAAATATTTGTTCACTTAACAAATATTATGGAACTCGTATTATGTCCCATAAGTCTTGACATTGTGTATGCTTTCTTCATTCTTTTCTTTTGGTCTGGATTAATTCACAAGACCTGTCCTCAGGCACAGATATTCTTCTATTTGTTCTACTCTGTTTTGGAAGCTCCACAACCTTCAGTCAGCAACTGTGGATGTGACCCCATAGAATGTAAAAGATACCTTCCCCAGAACTCTCAGGCTGGTTTGGGGAGATGTCTGGGCCTATAGCACCAGTAGCCATAGTTCTAGAGCCCTAGGATGAGATGAGACCTTCCTCACATACTACAGGGATGAGCACAGGTGATGCTGCAGTCTGTGACACCAGGAATTGTAAACTTGAGGTTGTGGAACATAAAGGGGAAATTCTGTATGTCCTAGAGGACAGTTGGTGCTGAGATCAATAGTGCTGTTATCCACTTTCATTGAGCTATAGGACCCAGATAACTTCTTCAGGTCCCAAGGGACAAGAACAAGCAGTCCCAGGATTTTGGCATCAGCAGCTATGGTTCCAAGTCCATGGGCTGTGAAAAACCTTCCCTGGGACCCTCAGGTATGTGCAGGTAACATTTGGACCTGTGGTACTGGTATTCACATACTGGAGATGTGGGATATGAAGGAGACCTTTCCTGAGTTCCACAGAATGAGTACAGGTAATATTGGGACTTTGGGCATTGGTATTTGTGGTCCTAGAGCTTCAGGAGGTGGATAGGAATTCCTAGGTCATGTGGGGCAAGCTTTGATGGGGACAACGTTTGTGGGATCGGTAACCACAGTCCTGGAGCTGCAGAACATGGATGGAACCTTTCCCTCGTTACCAGAAACACGCTTGGAAGTGATACCAGGTTAGTTTGTACCACCATCTGCAGGCCCAAGGTAGTGGGAAACCTTTCTGAGTTCCTGACAGGTATACTCAAGGTACACAGGTGGTACTAGGGTTTGGGGCTGCTGGGATCTCCCCAGCTCCCAGTGAACAAGTGCAGGTAAAGCCGGGACTTTGTCCCAGTAGCTATAGTCTCAAGGCTTTGGGCTGAAGAGATTTTACTAGTTTATTCCCATGAAGCAAGAACAGATGGGACTCAAGTTTGTGGCTGCAGCAGTCACTGATCCTGAAGCTGCAGGACACTGAGAGGGCTGTCTTCTGCCCAGTGAAGCAGTTACCAGGCAGAGACTGTTGGCTCTGTTGGGCAGGTGGCTGCAGTCCCTAAGGCAAGATGGTATCCAGCAGTATCATGGCAGCTTGGGTTCTAGGAGTTGGAGGCCCCAAGTGAGTTCCTTCATTGTAGAAGAACAATCACTCTTATCCCAGCCAGCTCCCTGGACTGTACTTAAAGCCCTTAAAGATGTGCACTTCTCTTACTGTTGGGACTGCCAGTCTGCTGCTATGATTGGGGCTGCTGGCACTCTCCTGCTTGCCTTCTCCCAGAAAGAAAGACACCAGCCCCTCCACTCTGGCTACTAAAAAGCTGGGGCTAAAGTGACTGTTTTCTTGTTCTTTCCTCTAGGTTGCCCTCTAAACCTTCTATACTGTTTAGGGTTCCCATTATTTCCTTACTGATTTTCAGAGTTCTCCCTCAATTACTGTCCTCAAAAAAGAGTTTTTGCTTTGTTGTTGTGATTTGTCCCTAGGCCAGAGCCATAAACAGAGCACCTCTAGTAGCCTGCCTCTTCTGTTTCTCAGAATTAGGCTGCTGATGACAAATTCATTGGGCTGAAAGAGTACAGCTTCACAAATAGCCCAAGAGTTGTTAGCTTCAGGGGCAGAAATCCCTAATATGAGATTTTATCATTTTTCTCCATTTTTCTGAAAACAGATGGTAGAAAAAATGAGGGTTGTGTATTCTCTGAATATGACTGCTACAGTTCAAATAATGCAAATTATGCCAGTGAAAGGGGGTGTGGTTAATTTAATTTTGCTTCATATGGATTTCCAGTTTTCCCAGCACCATTTGTTGAAAAGGCTATCTTTTTGCCAATGTATGTTTTCTGAGCCTTTGTCTAGTATGAGATAACTGTATTTATGTGGGCTTGTCTCTTTGTCTTCTATTCTGTACCATTGGTCTATACATGTCTATTTGGTGCCAATACTATGTCATTTTTGTTACTATAGCTCTGTAGTATAGTTTAATGTCTGATATTGTGATGCCTCCTGCTTCACTCTTCTTGCTAAGGGTTGCTTTGGCTATTCTGGGTCTCTTATTTTTCCAAATGAATTCCATGATTGCTGTTTCTATTTCCATGAGGAGTGTTGTTGGGGTTTTAATTGGAATTGCATTAAATCTGTATAATGCTTTTGGTAGTATGGCCATTTTGACAATATTAATTCTTCCTATCCAAGAACACTGGAAATCTTTCCATCTTCTAAGATCTTCTTCAATTTCTTTCTTCAATGTTCTGTAGTTTTCACTGTATAGGTTTTTCACCTCTTTTGTTAGATTTATTCCCAAGGTGTTTTTTTTTTGAGGCTATTATGAATGGGGTAGTTTCCTAATTTGTTTTTCAGAGGGTTTCATCAATGATATATAAAAATACATTTGATTTATGGATATTTATTTTGTATCCTGCTACTTTGCTGAATTCATTTACTAATTCTAGAAGTTTTTTATTGGAGTTTTTTTTTTTTTTGATCCTCTAAGTACAGAATCATGTCATTGACAAATAGTGATAGTTTCTCTCACCATGCACAGTACTCAACTCAATGTGGATCAAGGACCTAGGAATTAGACCAGAGACCCTGCACCTAATAGAAGAAAAAGTAGGCCCAAATCTTCATCATGTCAGTTTAAGTCCTGACTTCCTTAATCAGACTCCTAAAGCACAAGAAATAAAATCAAGAATTAATAAATGGGATGGATTCAAACTAAAAGCTTCTTCTCAGCAAGGGAAGCAATCATTAATGTGAAGACAGAGCCCACAGAGTGAGAGAACATCTTTACTACACGCACATCAGATAGAGCATTAATTTCCAGGACATATAAAGAACTCAAAAAACTTAACACCAAAAAAATTAACAACCCAATCAATAAGTGGCCTAAGGAACTGAACAAACACTTCTCAGAATACGATATACAATTAATCAACAAATACATGAAAAAATATTAAACATCTCTAGTAATTAGAAAAATGCAAATCAAAACTACTCTAAGATTTCATCCTACTCCAGTCACAATGACAATTATCAAAAATACAAACAATAATAAGTGTTGGCAATGATGTAGGGGAAAAGGTACACTCATGCATTGCTGGTGGCACTAAAAATTGGTGCAACTATGCTGGAAAGCAATATGGAGATTACTTAGAAAACTTGGAATGGAACCACCTTTTGACCCAATTATCCCACTCCTTGGTCTATACACAAAGGACCTAAAATCAGCATACTGTAGTGACGCAGCCACATCAGTGGTTATAGCAGCTCAATTCACAATAGCTAAACTGTGGAACCAACCTAGATGCTCTTCAGTAGATGAATGGATAAAGAAACTATGGTATATATACACAATGGAATATTACTCAGCATTAAAAGAGAATAAAATTATGGCATTTGCAGGGGAATGGACAGAATATAATGCTTAGTGAAGTTAATCAATCCCAAAAACCCAAAGGCTGAATGTTTTAATAAGTAGATGCTGATCCATAATGGCAGGGGGCTGGAGGAGGCCGGTGAATGAGAAGAATGGAGGAACTTTGGGCAAAGAAGAGGGAGGGGACAAGGGTGGGTCTTGGGGACAGGAAAGATGGTGGAATGATGGATTTTATTACCCTAGGTACATGTATGATTTCACATATGGTGCAATGCTACATCATGTACAACCAGAGAAATGAAAAGTTGTGCTCCATACATGTACAATGAATCAAAGTGCATTTTGTCATATATACCTAATTAGAATTAGTTAATTAATTTTTTAAAGGGGGGTATTATTTCTAAGTTCTGGATTTTAGTTCTCTTCCACTTTAGAATAAAATAAGATTCAGGACAATTTACAAGAGGCCCTGTGTTTTCCAGTTCTGAAATGAAAAAAAAAAAAACTATTGACATGAAAATCATGTAGTTTTGCTTTTTTCATTGATTCATTTACTATTGCAATTCCTATCCATTTTCCTGTTTTCTTTTATGGCAATATTTTATCATACCATGTATATACATTACTATACCAGTAAGTATATGTATGTATATGAAAGTATGTAAGGGTTCAAGTTTTTCATACTCTTTATTATGTGCAGAATTCTAAGATCATATTTTAGTGAAGAGGTAAGCCCTCTGTTGGTATCTGTTCACTCAGACTATAAATTAGGGTTAGAAAGGCTATAATGAAATGAGTCAGTAATTTATAAGCTATTAAGATAGTTATAAGTGATTCTGGAGCATGTTGAATACAGAACATATGTTTATGAAAGAAGCAGATTCAGCACAACATCTCTTTGGTTTAACCAAACCCAATCAATTAACAAAAGGGGATGTCTTTCTTTGCCTGTCTCCCACTTTCCAAAAATAGCATCACTAACCACTTGTTAACCACACTGATTTTTGTAATAGAATGGTTGCTATAGCTTTGCTACCAGAAATATTCAGATTAAGCACCCTACTAGATTATAGCCAGCAGTCTACAAAACAGAAAGAAAGCTCTGCTTGATTCTTGCCTTCTTTCCTTGTTTGACTTGATGTGATAATTCATTGCAGATTTCTTTTTCTTTGACAGAGTGCCTACCGCAGAAATGGGATGGCTTTTCTAGCCTGTTGATGTGACTGTGCCTGCGATGACTGGAAAGGCAGTGTTATACTGAGGTGATCTCTTGAACAAAATAAAAGTTTACCTTCTCCATGTCCTAGGGAGTGGAATGGCTTATTGTGACTCTCAACTGGCTGATTCCTGCTCTTTTCCAGTCCCCTCAACACTTTGTCTTGTTTACTAGATGGACCATTTAGCTAATAAATGGCAGGATGTTTGGGATAGCGTGTAGGTGAACAAGAATGTAGATCACATGATTTTGAAATTTTAATTTGGCATGGATTTGCTACCCTCAACACCCGTATCCTAAAAGCAATGTCTCCCCACCCCACTGTGTTTGGTCAGTGTTTATTTGATACCTTTATAATCCAGGTTTGAGACAAAGGAGACAAAATTAAAAGGACAGTTGATCTTCTCCTCCCACTGTCCTACCAGCTTTACTTTCCAACACTTGTTGACTACATCTGCATGTATTTTACAGATACCTGTTTGTTTTATAGCTAATCAAAGATCTAATTGACCTGCTGAACTGCCTTTTTCCCTCTCTTCTTCCCTCATGTACTATATCTGAATATGGGTCATTTCTATGTCTTCTTCCCGTCTTCCTGCCATCAGCCATGTGTTTCTCCTCATACAGAACTTTTTCCAACATTTCCCTCCTTTCCCCTGGTCCACTTGCCAGGGCCACCATCCTATCCATTCCCTGTCCTATCAGAAGCAGTAGAAAGGAGCAGAAAAGCTTGCTTCCTCTCTTCAGCATCCCCACCCAGTTGGAGACTAGGCAGCCACATTGCTTGCTGGGAGCAGCTGCGCTACCCTCTGGCATCTGTGTTTTCTGTGGTAAATGAGGAACTGTAACTCCTGGGAACAAACCAAAATATGGCAGATGAAGTTGTACAGTTCCTGATTGAACATGAATTGCAAAGAAGGAAGTTATTTCTTTAAATTCTGTGGGAATTTTGTGTAATTTAACTTTTATCATGGTTTCACACAAACCAAAACAGTCTTTTATAAAGAATTAATAAAAACAGAAATGAGAAGCGTGAAAATTTTTTTTCCTTGGGACCAGATCATTGAGAGTCTCAGTGTAATTGTGCCATGTTATTCACATTTGTTAACTGTCATTTACCTGTTCTATGTTAATACTCTTGGAAAAAAGTCTGCACGTCAGAAACAAAAAACAGATATATAATATCAAAAAAATTGCTGCATGGTTTTGATATTGCATCTGTGCTGATTGAAATGTACAATTAAACTTTTCTTTTTATCATCATCCTTATTTTCCTTGGCATCCCTAATGGTGGAAAATTATAAGTCTGCAGTAAACATCCTAACTTTTAAAATGACAGCATTTATTGTATTTGGTTTCATCTCACAGCCTTAAGGAAGGTATAAAATTTTCAGTGGCTAATTTTTCATATTGAAATTTCTTCTGTTCCCGCACATTATATATTTTAAAGTTTGCACAAGATAGAAAATACAGGGGTTAGTTTTTTCCCTTCATTTTATTCTACCTGATCTCCATATAGTCCCAGAGAAGGAAGACTCAATGTACATTTCTCTCAGAAATATGACAGGTCTGTGTTTTTGTTGGTCTGGTGTATGTTTGTCTATCTTGAACAGTCTGACAGGTAATTATTTATAAAATCTGGTTTTGCCCAGTAAGTTCATATAATAACCTTTCACTTTTCATCATAAGCCAGAGAGCTGAATTTAGAATAAAACAAGGTCATTTATGTCTGTCCTGAACCAGCCTAGATGTCCCCATAATTGCTCAATATTTATATTTTTAATTCTTTTTTTTTTCTTTTCTACACTTAGGTTCTTTTCTTACACTTTCTACAAGACTAAATTTGAAGTGAAATAAAATTCCTTAAGTAGTCAGTATAGAAATAAAAGAAAATTTACAGAATGAAAGTTTCAGAAAATGTAGTTTAAGATTAAAATAACAGAGCAGAATCTCTTAGATAACAGAGCAGAATCTTAAAGATAGTTGAGGACAGACCTTCATTTTTCAGATTAAAAAAAAAAAAACATTTCCTAGAGAGGAAAGTGACTTTCCCTAAATCACTCAATAATGGCAGTGACAGAGATTAGAACCCATGGTCCCTTGCTTTTAACCTAATATTATATTCCATTATATTGGATTTGCATTAGAATATTACCAAGACTCATTGGAGTTTTATAGTATATTTATCCCAGTAAATTGGAACATATTTATCCCAATGTAAATTTATTTTTAAAATAATACTAACTATGGACATTCCTAAAGCATAAGTGCTATGTGTTAAAATCTTCTTCAGAGGGACTTTGGCATTAACTGACTGACCTATGTTCTTAAACATCAGGCTCAACTCTAAGTCAGTGACTGTACACCCCTAGTTTGTTTTTTGTCCCTTGTGTTTTAGAGCTTCAGTGTGAAAACAAACCAACGAATAATGAATAACCTCTCTTCTAGATTTACCCCCTAGATTAAGGGTAAAGGAAAGAGAAATACTTCTCCCTTCACCTAAATTTGGAAGCATGACTTTCTGAACATAGCACTTGGAGGTTATGTCATTAACCTTCTTGTCTTCACATCTTGTAATAGTTGAGATTCAAAAATAATATTCCAGTTTTAGGACTGAGGGTTTTTATTTGAAAACCATCAGAAGCACACTTTTTTAAAATGGTGTATATAGTTTCTGAATCTAGGGAGAACTCTTCATTTATTACCATCTGTCCTTTGTTTTTATGAAATAATAAACAACCCACATTTAATGCTTTTGCCACATAGAAGGCAAATAAACACAGTAGTGATTCTTGGTCTGAAAGGAAACAAGTTTACTTGTCTAAAAATTATAAAGTTTAATTATATGAATTTTTTTAAACATAGTTCCCAAATCAGGCATTGCTTTCCAGTTCCTGTAACTCCTTATATAAAACTAAATCATTATAGAGAATGTATTCTCTCATCTGCCCTTCTGGAATTTAGATAGAACCTTCCCAGGTTGCATTTAAAATTCTACCATCAACCATGTATACATCTCATAAAATATTTTACAGTTTCCTGTATGCTCCAGCTGAACATTCATAGTATATAAACACTTCTGCAAATAATCTAAGGGCAAAACGTTAAGTATGTCATAGCAGTGTCCCCTTATAAAGTTAATTCTCCAGCAATGTATTTTCTTATTCTATCTTCTTAGTTGAAATCCAAGATGAATATTTCTTGTGCTGTTGTACAGTGGTGGGAGTAGGAAAGAGCAGAGGACACAAGCGGTTTCAGTGGAGTTGTGTTCATTAAGGCAAAGGCTTTCTGCAGAGGGCATCAAGCCAAGCTTAAACAACAAAACCAGGCCTGCAGGAACTGGATGTAAATGTGATGGTTAAATAAGGGCCAGATGCCTTTAAAGATTCAAATATTAAAAAGTCACATCTCTTAATGTTTCAAGTTTAGGACAAGAATACTATGGCACTTTAAAAAAAAAAGAGAGAGAGAGACTTTCATTTGTTTTCTGGGATAAAATATCAAGTATTCAAGCTGTCATAAGTCATAGAAATTTTGGCAATTGGAACATATTTTAAAACAATCAATTCCTACAAAGGCACAAGAAACCCACATACAATATTTCATTGTTGACAAGCCACTGTGATGCTGCGTAGAGCTTTATATTCATGGTCCCTTTTCTGCTCATCACCACCCAATACTCACTGTTCTCATTTTTTCCCAAAGGAAAGTAAAAAACAAAAATATTAAAATGAAGATAACCAAAAGATAGTTTTACTTACATCAGATAAAGCTGCATTTGCTATTTTAACAGAAGACATAACAGCATTTTAATCATTACAGCACATCACACGTGCTATGTACTTTGTGTGTTCATCTCATCTTCTGTCACAGCCCCTCTTAGAGTTACACACAGTTACAGGAGAGAAGAACAGCAGGTCAGTACCTTCTGCAGTTACCCAAGATGGAGCTGGCACTAGTGCCCACCACTAATCCTACAATTACACAGCATGAACTGTCCTAAAGATTTCTGAAAACATATTAAAGAGAGTTGCTGCCTAACTCTGAACCTAGAAGCATTTCTCAGTACCAAAAGACCTCAATTATAAGAAAAGTTTAACTTACCATTCCTCTCCCAATGCCAAGTATTATATATACACAATAAAATAACATACAACATATAATAAAATTATACAAAATCATGCCAATTCCTCTTGAGTGTCTTAAAGCTTAAAATAAAGATGTATGATCAATGAATGTGTTAAGAGTCCCTATAAAAATTATGAGAAAAACTTCCTTAAAGATCTACTTATGCAAAGTCTCTCTTGTTTAAAGATGAGATTTCTCCAGAAGACTAATCATACAGGCTACTATTCTATGATTTCATTAAAATTATTTATCATGTTACAAAATAATCCCCATCTTGTTTATAGTGTGTTTTCAGTAGCAGATACTAAAGTACACATGTCAGTGCTCTGCAGCTTTATAAATGACCCTTTAAAGTGTTCTCCTTCATTATGATGCAGTAGTCATGGTTTCTTCTAGCCCTGCATGCTTGTGTGTGTTTGAAGGGAAGTCATGAACAGAGATAAATAGAAAAATGCAAAAAAAGTTGTTGAGCACAATTTGAATGACAAATGATAACTTCCCATTCTAGCCAGTAGTTAGTATCTTCTTTAATTCAACCCTAGGTCTGTTTTGGCTTAGGACAAGTCACTTCTGATTTATGTCCTTATAGATGACAGGTAACAGAACACCAGCTTGTGGTACTGTAGCTTTTTTTCCTGATGGCTTTGCTTTGCTTCTTCCAGCCACTTACAAGAAGCCAGTTCACCTTCCAATGCTTGGGCTACTTCTTATCACCCCTCCCTGACCTGTCTGTGCTCTTCATCAGCTGTCCCTAAGCTGTGACAACTGCTGCTTTGGAAGTTTATTGCTCACACAGCAGCATAAGCAAGATCTTTTCACAGTCCTAATCCCACAAGAAGATAAGACAGTGGGGCCAGATGGCAGAAGATCTGAATAAGTGGTAGTTCACTGTGTCATGGAGTTAAGAACCAACTCTAAACACAGGAAGTTTTATGATTTGTATCCCTACCCAAGGTGGGGCTGGGGGTGTTTTAGAGATAGAAAGTGCTGTGCCTCCCAGAAACAGGGAGGTGGACAAGAGGCAACCTATTGGCAGCCTGTGTGTCTTTGGGGATCACAGGCTATGGGTGAGCCTTGCCTGGGTGGCCTGCACGGGGATGAGTGAGACCTCCTTGTGCTCCTGCACGACACTGCATAGAAGTGACTGTTTTAAAAAACCAACCTGCCTCTTCTTTCCTAGGTTCTCTTGGTGCTCTCTTTTCCTATTTCCTTGCCATAGTTTCCTGTGTGGCTGAGCACAGGCAGGAACTCATTCCCTGAATCTTTAAGCCCCTGTTGTTTTCTCTGCTTCCTGTGTAGGGTCCCCAATTATCACTGCATTGCCATTAGCTTGCACCACATTAAGAATTTCTAGAGGGCAAGTCTTGAACTGACACCTCTTTGTAAATCACTACATGTACTTATTACATACTCAATAAATATTTGTTGTTTGATTGATAGAAGTTACTCATTTAAACAAAAGCTCAGAAGCCTTTAAAATTTTATCAGTGCTTGTTGTACTTATGAGCCAGCAAATCTCATGAACTATAGAAAATCACTGCCTTTTTCTTAAAGACAAATACAATATCTCAGAAAAACAATACATGCTTCAAGTTTCTTGTGGCTTTTGTTAGAAGGTCACTTTGACTTGGAGTCCTGTTTTGCAGGGGTTAAGGACCTCATAAAGAGATAGCCCCAGTCACGTTTGCACTGCTAAAGACCTAAGAATTTTTGTGTCTCTTCTAAATTTGTATAAACTTGAAAAAGAATTACAGACTAAGAAATTCTCTATTTTTGTAGATGGTCCATCTTTGAAAATGTACTATTTCTCCCAATAGTTTATTTTTAAAAACAATTAGCTTTTTAGGATGAGATTTCCCTACAGGTATTGGAATAACATGTCCACTGAATTTAAAGTACATATAAAAAAATATCTATTGAGGCTAAAAATAATGAATTTTTCTGTTCATTCATTCAAAAAAACTCTTCGTAGCACCTATGAAAGTAGGCAACCAATTGAAGCAGAATTAATAGACAGGCTGCTAATGTCCTCAGAGCCCTTCCTTCACCCTTATCAAAATAACCTGCCCCTGTTCCAACCTGTTTCTAAGGTAACCTGTCCTAGGAATTGTCCCTCCCTACAGGGAGCTGTTAATTACACCCTCTTCCTGCCCAGATCACTCCTCCCTGGCCCCTGCCAGCTCATCTGCTTCTCACCTTTTGGCCATCCCATTGAGCATCTCCTGGGCCTAATCACGGAAAACAGCAGGAGAACAAAGGAAGCCTAGGACATATAAAAAGAACACCCCCACTTCTTGGGATACCAGGATACAGCTATGGCCCCCTTCTCCCTCCAGGGAGAAGTCTATGTTACCCTTTTTTTAAACAACATGTGAGGAAAATATTCTGCTCCAACATGTGAGGAAGCAGAACTCACCAATAACAGATATCATAGTAATGGAGCTCCCCAAACAGGGAGTCCAAGGCCCAAGGGGAACTCTGGAATTCCAGAAAGGGACTTATGAAGCCTCCAGGATTAATTCACCTGTAGCGTAAATAAAACATGTTTTCCCATTATATGTGCCACACTTTATATTCGTACATGCCATTGTGATTTTAAAAATATAAATTTATTTAAGAGTGACACTAAAATCCTGGTAACTTTTTGACATTTTTTTAATTAAGAAACTAAAAGCCAAATGAATTTATGTTACAGCTTGTTTTTCAAGCTAAAAATAAGAAGGTAACCACCGTTTTTATATTTTTGCAGTAAATGCGAAAGTCTCCTTAGTGCTTCAGTAGTGAGCTGACTGTACCCTCTGAAGCTTTGGGGCTGCTTTAACTTAGGCTTAAGGATAGTTTTTTCTCTTAACATAAAGTATCACCTGAACTTTTTACATGTGTCTTATTTGGGGAAAATTTATGATATTTTTAACATTAGGAAGTTTTGCTTTTCCTGACTTTTTATTACTTTGCGTATTTGAATCATTTCATTCCCAGACAATAAATATTATGTGATTATTGTTTTCATATGGATAGACTATTTCCTCCTGTTTTTTCTAACCCCTTTCCCAGCTTATGATACTAAAAATTTATTAATACTAAGCTGTGCCATTCAGCTTTCCCAGAAACACATATAGTGAAAATTGAAAGAGGGACAGGTTTGAGAGAGAAGGGGTAATAGTAGTTAAAAATAAATTAAGGTATGTGGTTTTCTTTTGGTAGGAGCTCAATTTTTTTCTTGGTCAGTTGTAATAAAGATTATATTTATTCTGTAAATCATTTGTATAAATTGTCAAAGCCAGTTATCACATTAAAGGATTTTTTATATCATCGATATGGAAGCTAAATGACGTTAGCTTAGTACACCATGAGTTCTCATTGTTTAAAGCCTGCATGTGTAACTCAGTGGTAGAGTGCTTGCCCAGCATGCACAAGGCCCTGGGCTTTATTTCTAACACCACGAAAATAAATAAAAACAATTCCTTTATTAAAAAAAAAAAAGCATTCACATTTAAAAGCTGTCATTGTGGCTCCCTGGCTCACTTTTGAGTTTTCCATCAAATATCATCATTTCTCAATAAGGCTTTCCCTTTTAAATATTAGAACCCCAGCTTCTGCCATTGCATACTATCTTTCTCTTCCCTGCTATTTTTTCCTTCTTCTTTTGGTACCAGGGATTTAACCCAGGGGTGCTTAACCACTGAGCCCTGTCCCCAGGGCTTGTTTGTTTATTTGAGACAGTTTCTCTCTAAGTTGCTTACTTCATTAAATTGCTGAGGCTGGCTTTGAACTTGGGATCCTCCTGCCTCAGCTGGGATTTCAGGCAAGCATCACTGCTTCTGGCCCCTGCTTTCTTTTTTCACTCTAACATTTACCGTCTTCTAGCTTACCACATCATAGATTGATTTAATTTGTTTATAAAGTCTCTTTCCTGTAGAATGATAACTTTGTAATTAAGGATTATGGTCTGTTTTGTCCATATCCCAGTACTCAGAACAGTGCCTGACACATAGTACATGTTTAGTCAGTGTTTACTAAATGAAGGAACAGTTAGTTGATCAGCATTTAATTCTGTGGATTCTTGAAACACTAGTCTCATTTGTTTTATTCCATTTCTCAACATTAAGCCTTCCCTTGATTTTCCCCAACTCCTTTGAACTTATTTCTTCAACTGTGTTTTTCAACAGAACTCTTTTTAAACATTTTTTCCTAAATCACAATGCATGTTCAACAGAGTAAGAAATCTAACCATCACAATCAGAAATTGGCAATAATGTTATATCAAATTAATGTCTGTTTCACTACTTATTCAGATTTTCATTACATCACAACTCCAGATTAGCATTTGCTTATCACTTCACATACTACAGAATTTTTTAGACAAGGCACAGAGAACCTGTTTCTTTAAAATAAATTTAATGTGGTATAGTTTACATATAGTAATAAACCCTTTTTAGATGCATAATGCTATTCAGTGACTTGGGATCACAGTTGTGTAATCACCACCATAATCAGCATACAAGAACTCAAAGAAGTCCTCTTATGTCCCTTTGTAATTGATCCCCTCACTACCACATCACTAGCCCCTGATTTTCTATCCCTAGCTTTACCATTTCCAGAATGGCATCCAAAATGTAATCATTCCATATAAATTTGAATTTCAAGTTTTTTTCTAACTTTTTTTTACTTAGTATAATGCTTTTGAGATTCATTTGTATTGTTTTGTATATCTTTATCTTTTATTGTTGAATAATATTCCATTATATAGGTGCATTATAATTTGTTTATCCATTCATTAAGTCAACATTTGGGTTGTTTCTATTTGCTGGGCATTAAGAATAGAGTTGTTATAAACATGAATGGACAAATATCTGTGGACTCGTATATTCGTGTGAATAGGGTGAATACCTAGGAGTAGGACTGCCAAGTTATATGGTAAATGAATATTTAACTCTGTAAGGAATGGCCAGCTGTTTTCCACACTCCCTGGCATTCACGCCAGAAATGTGAGATTTCTAGTTACTCCTTATCTTCACTAACATTTGGTATGTTTGTTTTGTTGTAATTTCAGGCATTCTAATAGGTGGCATCTTACTGTGATTTTACTTTGCATTTCCTTGATGACTAATGATATTACACATTCTTCATGTATTCACAGTCATCTGTATTTCTTTCTTAAGTGATTATTTAAATCTTTTGCCCATTTAAAAAAAATTACTGGTTGTCTTCTACCTACAATGTAGGAGTTCTTTGCATATTTCAGATACAGAACCTTATCAGAAATGTGTTTTTCACAACTTTTCTGATTCTTGGACCTATCTATATTAAAATATCTTTGGAAAAGCTGAAGTTTTAAATTTTGAAGTCTAATTTATCAATTTTCCTTCTTTTATGGCTCATACTCTTTATATCTTCTCTAAGAAATCTTTAACCCAGACTCACAAAGGCTATGTTTTCTTCCTGATAATTTAACTTTTGCTTTCACGTCTGTGATTGACTTGGAGTTTATTTCTATATATGGTATGAGGTTAGAGTAGAGGGTCTTTCTTTTTGGTGAATGAATGTCTGATTGTTTCAACACCATTCATTAAGAAATCCATCCTTTTTTCACTGAATTACTTTGGTGATGTTATCTAAAATCAATTGACCATAAAAGTATAAATCTGCTTTGGATTCAGTTTTGTTCCATTAATCTATACGTTCTGTCCCTATACCACTACTTCGTTGTCTTGATTACTCGTTTTATACTAAGTCATGAAATCAAGACTATGAGTCCCTCAACTTTTTCCATATTTATATAAAAACATTTTCTTGGGTTTTGATTGGAATTTGTTTTAATCTATGGCCCAATTTGGAGAGAATTGATGTCATAACTACATTAATCCTTCTAATCAGTGAATGTGGGTAGCACTGCATTTATTTAGGTCTTTCCTTTTTTTAGTGGTAGATTATATTGATTTTTTTAATGTTGAACCAAGCTTCTGTTAGTGGGATAAATGTCACTTGATAATGATGTATTAGCCTCTTTTCAGTTTGATGGATTTGATTTGCTAATTTTAAAAGTATTTTTGTATCTGTGCTCATGGAAAATATTGAGCTTCTTTAAAATGTCTTTTTTTTTTTCCTGGTTTTTTTACTAGGTCATGCTAGCCTCATAAAATGACTGATTTTGAACTTTTTCCTTTTCTATATTCTGAAAGTGTTTCTTTGGAAGTGGAATGATTTTTTTCTTAAAAAACTCAATACAATTCACCAGTGAGTCCATTAGGGCCTGAACTTTTCATTGTGGGACAATTTTTAGCTCTGAATAGTATTAGATCATTGCTGTTTGGATTTTCTGTCACTTCTCAAAAGAGCTTTGTTAACAAATACATTGGCATAAAGTTGTTCATAAAATTCTGTTATTATCCTTAAATGTCTATAGGATCTGCAATGATACTCCTCTTTTTAATTCCTGAGAATGGGTGTTGGTCCCTGCTTCATCTACAGGTATTCATCAGTTTTATTGATTTTTTTTCAGTCAATCAGCCTTTGGTCTCATTCATTTTTCTCAATTTTTTTTTTCTGTTTTCAGTGCCAACAATCTACTTTTATCTGCATTATTTCCTGCCTTCTGTTTGCCCTGGGTTTATATCATCAGTTTCCCTGTAAGCACTCTTTAGCTATACCCAACACACTTTGATGTTTTAGTTTTTATTTAATTCAGAATATTCACAGATTTTCTTTTTGACCCATGACTTATGCATTGATTAGCTTCAAAATATTTGAGAATATTTTAGGTATATTTTTATTAAATTTTAGTTTAGTTTCATAATAGCTAACATAACTTTATATTACAATCTTTTAGGTTTGTTAAGGTTTACTTATGATCCAGGATATGTGTATGTGAAAACATGTATATTCTATTATAATTGGGTATAGTGGTAAATGTCAATTAGGTCAAGATGATTGATAGTATTGTTCACTTATTCAGTCTACTTACTGATTTCCTATTTTTTCCAGTTAGTTACTGAGAGAGGAGAGTTGAAGAAGCTTAATATTGTACGTTTGTCTATTTCTCCTTCACTTTTTCTTAGTGTTTACATAATGTATTTAATGTATTTTGAAGTTCTGTTCTTAGTTGCATACGTGTTTAGGAATGGTACATCTTTTTTTTTTTTAAAGAGAGAGTGAGAGAGGCGAGAGAGAGAGAGAATTTTAATATTTATTTTTCAGTTTTTTTGGCGGATACAGCATCTTTGTTTGTATGTGGTGCTGAGGATCGAACCCGGGCCGCACGCATGCCAGGCGAGCGCGCTACCGCTTGAGCCACAACACCAGCCCCTGGTACATCTTTTTGATTCACTAACTATTCCCTATAGCATTATGTAATTTCAGTCTTTACATTGGCAACATTTCATATTCTGAATTTTGCTTGTTCTGATACCAATAAATCCACAGTCTGTATTTTGATTACTGTTTGGAATATACACAATTTTTCATGATCTGTCTTTTAACTTTTCTGTTTCTCTATATTTAAAATACCTTTTTTGGCATGATGCAGTGGCACACACCTGTAATCCCAGTGGCTCAGGAGGCTGAGGCAAGAGGATCGCGAGTTCAAAACCAACCTCAGCAAAAGCAAGGTGCTAAGCAACTGAATGAGACCCTGTCTCTAAATAAAATACAAAATAGGGCTGGGGACGAGGTTCAGTGGTCTGGTGCCTCTGAGTTTAATCCTTGGTACCAAAAAAAAAAAAACACTTTCTCATTGACAGCTTAGAGTTGAGTCTTGCTTTTTGACCCAATTTAGTCTCTGCTTTTAATTGAAGAAGACTAATTAAATTGAATATAATTTTTGGTTCACTTACATTCAAATATATGGTCTTGTGCTTTTCACAACTCTCTGACATGAATTTGTATTACTTGGTTTTAATAATTTTTTATCATTTGAACCCTTTAACTCTATAACTCTATTTAACTTATTACTTTAAAAAAACACATTCATTGCAAACAAAAACATAGAAGACTCATAAAAGCACAAAGAATAAGAATTATCTATAGTCCTTTCAACACTGAGACTAAACATTGATATTAAACATGTACCACACACATACAGTGTGTTCATTCAGTACACACTCGGTAGCCTGTCCTAACCTTTCCTCAGTTCAAGACCACTGAGTATTCCATATTATGTCTGATTCGTTTGGGATATTTTTCCTAAAGTTCTGTCATTGTTATAGAAGATGCATTATTTTTGCACACATCAGATTCCTTTCTTTGTTTTTTAACCCCTGCCACTGTGTTGTCCACCTTACTGTTGCCCTCTCTGTGAAGGTAATGCGTCTGCTTTGCTCTGGCTACTTTTGAGATTTCCTTTTTTCTTTTATTTGTCAACAGTTGTAGTATGACATGTCTACAGATAGTTTTCTTAGTATTTATCTTTCTGATGTTTGTAGAACTTCTTAAATCTGTGACTAGACATCTTGTCAATTTTCTTCAAATTTTAGCTACTTTTTTAAAAAAAATACATTCATTTATGTCATCTTGGCCTTAGTCATGTGTGTGCCATCCTGTTTAACTATATACATTGTGGCTCCAGTGTTCTCTTCTGTATTTCCCATCTCCTTTTCTGTCTACTTCAATCTGGATTATTTCCTGCTGATCCTCTGACCTTTATTGAGTATCTTTTCTGCATCTAAAATTCTATTCAGCCCAATGATCGCATTCTTAATTTTAGTGTCTTCTTAAAATTATTTTTCAGTCATTTAACATTGATTCTTTAAAATATTTTTTAAAAATCCAGTGCCACTCCCTTCCTGGTTACCCCAATACTTGTGGATCTATTTCTGTTGTTTGGAATTTTTCTTCTTGGTTTCCAGTCACTGGGTTGTTTCCTGTTTTGCTCAGCAGTTTTTTTATTGAATGCCACACACAGCATATGGGGGGTGGGGAAGAGTGAAGTTCTGGGTGATTTCTTCCAAAAAGAGTTTAGCTTTCTGGCCCATGGAGCATCATCAGATGGAGACTGCTGCATGTCTGCTTTGCCCTCATTCCTAGGAATCATCCCTGTGTTGTTTCCCAGACCCCCACCACCTTGGTGGAACCTGAACTCGAACCTCTGACTCTCCTGCCCCATGAGATTGATGAAATTTCTGGTCACCCTTCAGTGTGCTGCTGCTGCTGACACTGGCCCACACACGTGCAACCCTAGGGTTGACATGCACTTCTGGGGGAAGCTGCAGAATCACAGGCTCCCCTCTGCAGCTTCCCCCTGCCTGGGATCATAATTCCTCAGCTACCTTGGTGGCCCCAAACTCCCACCTCTGCTTCCCTAGCTCAGCACTGTGCCGTGAGCCCAGACCACTGCTTCATGCCTGGCCTCTGCTCCCCCACAGCTACAAATTCCCTAGGGAAAAATGATTTTTGTTTTCTTGGTCTCCAATATCTTGCTCTTTAATCCTTCCTACTTCAGGTGTTTTGTTTTGATTCATTTTTCCTGATGCTTCCAATAACTCACAGTCCCCCAACGATGTCCAAATCCCCAGAACCTGTGAATATCTTACATTACCTTAATGGGGGAACTGCAGTCGCACATGACATTATGGTTGTTAATCAACTGGTTTTAAGATGGAGAAGTTATCCTAGATTGTGCAAGTGGCCCTAATCCAATCGCGTGGACTTTTAAAAACAGAAGAGAGAAGCAGAAGAAAGGATACAAAATATGCAACATCAAAGGACTTGGCACTGCTGGCTTTGAAGATGTAGTAAGGGGGCCACAAACCAAGGCCTGTAGTGGCCTCTAAGATAGTCCTTGGTTTCCAGCCAACAAGAAAATGGGGACCTTGGTTCTACAGCCATAGGAACTGAGATCTTCCAACAACCTGACTAAACAGGAATCAGTCCTCCCCAGGGAGGACTTAATTGTTTTTGTTTCTGGTTGTATACTCAGTATATTCACACCATTTGTATCTTCATAACTGTACTTAGGGTAATGATGTCCATCATATTCCACTGTCTTTCCTACCCTTCTGCCCTTCCCTTCCCTTTGCCCTATCTAGAGTTTGTCTATTCATCGCATGTTCCCGCTCCCTACCCCACTATGAATCAGCCTCCTTATATCAGAGAAAACATTTAGTATTTGGTTTTGGGGGATTGGCTAACTTCACTTAGCATTATCTTCTCTAACTCCATCCATTTACTTGCAAATGCCATGATTTTATTCTCTTTTATTGCTGAGTAATATTTCATTGTGTATATATGCCACATTTTTAATCCATTCATCTACTGAAAGGCATCTAGGTTGGTTCCATAGTTTAGATAGTGTGAATTGTGCTGCTATAAACATTGATGTGGCTGTGTCCCTGTAGTATGCTGTTTTTAAGTCCTTTGGGTATAGACTGAGGAGTGGGATAGTTGAGTCAAAAGGTGGTTCCATTCCTAGCTTTCCAAGAAATCTTCATACAGGTTTCCATATTGGCTGCACCAATTTTCAGTCCCACCAGCAATGTATGAGTGTGTCTTTTCCCCACATCCTCACCAACACTTATTTTTTGTATTCTTAATAGCTGCCATTCTAACTGGAGTGAGATGAAATGTTAGGGTAGTTTTGATTTGCATTTTTCTAATTGCTAGAGATGTTGAACATTTTTTCATATATTTGTTGATTGATTGTATTCACCTTCTGAGAAGTGTCTGTTCAGTTCCTTGGCCCATTTATTGATTGGATTATTTGTGGGGTTTTTTTGTTTTGTTTTGTTTTGTTTTTGGTGTTTAGCTTTGTGAGTCTTTTATATACCCCAGAGATTAGTGCTCTATCTGATGTACAAGTGGTAAAAATTTGTTCCCAAGCTGTAGGCTCTCTATTCACTTCACTGATTATTTCTTTTTCTGAGAAGTTTTTTAGTGTGACCATCCCATTTATTAATTCTTGATTTTAATTCTTAAACTGTAAGAGTCTTATTAAGGATGTAGGAGCCTAATCCTATATGATGGAGTTTTGGACCTACATTTTCTTCTATTATATGCAGGGTCTCTGATTTAATTCCTAGGTCCTTGATCCACTTTGAGTTTTGTGCATGGTGAGAGATAGGGGACCTTTTATAGTTGTTTCCAGTTCAAGAATGTCTCTCACAGCTGACTCTGTCAGGGTTCAGCCACAGAATCAACCTCTATATGCTATGGGACAGGGCACCAGGATTCAGAGCTTATGCAGTTATAGGAGGAGCTGGGAAAATGAAGGCCTGGGAGAGATGTGGGAAGATCAGAGAGAAAGCCACCAGCTCATCAGTTGGAGAAGCCAAAAGTGTGAGGGCATGTGTGAAGCCATGTTTGTGTGTGACTACCACCTCTGTGGGCCCACTTAATGTCTGGTAGTGAACCAGGAGCCACTGTTGGTCAGCAGGGTATTCAGTCAGCACTGGATACAGAGTAGAAGAAGGTGAGGGAGCCAGAACTCAGTGGCAGCTCTGTGCCTTTTGTGGAAGTGCATCAACCGCAGCATACTTTAGCAAGTAAAAGCTGCTTCATGTCCCCTTTCCAATTTTTCATAAATTTCTCTTTTGACCAACTCTGACTCAGAACCATATAGGGAAGGGGATTCTAGGAGAGCAGTTTTTTGTTTTTTTTTTTTTTTTGTTAGAGAGAGTGAGAGAGAGAGAGAGAGAGAGAGAATGAGAGAGATTCTTTTTTAATATTTATTTTTTAGTTTTCGGCAGACACAACATCTTTGTATGTGGTGCTGAGGATCGAACCCGGGCCGCACGCATGCCAGGCGAGTGCGCTACCGCTTGAGCCATATCCCCAGCCCTAGGAGAGCAGTTTTAATGTTACCAAGCTGGCATACTAGCTGTGGCCACAGCCTACCCTTTGTGAACTGACACCCCACATGCCTTCTAACCACACTTAATCTCCAAAGAAAGCCAACAGCAAGATGCTCCCAACTAACGTGAAACACAGCAACCCTTGGCCGTCTTCCTCTCAAAATCAACCACCCCACTCTAATCTTGGAGAAAGTGTCACAAGAATCTCAAATATCTTACTATCAACTGTCAAGTAATGTCTGAGAAACTTAGCTAAGAGGAGACAAGGTACAAGTGCATGTGGTGTCCTGGATGTGATTTTGAAACAGAAAGAAGACATTACTTAAAATTTAAGGAAATCTGAATAAAGTATAAGCTTCTATCAATAATACTATATCAGTATTGGTTCATTAATTGTGACAAATATGTAAAATATTGGTAATAAGAAATTAGGTATGGCTTATATGAGAACTTTATTATCTATGCAATTTTTCTGTAAATTTAAAACTACCATAGAGGTTTTTTTTTTTTTTAAGAGAGAGAATATTAAGTCCTAGATGGGATATCTATTTTGGAGTGATGATGGTTCATCTTTCTCTGAGTTTCACTCCCTTTAATATTCTATAATCTAAATACTGTAATATGTGGCTACTGTTAATACATCTTAGGTTAAATAGTGAGGGAACAGGAGAGGAGAGAAATTAAGAGAATGAATTCATACCTAAACAAATAAGCTGTATCTATATTAAAGTAAGAAGAAACACTCATAACCATATTGTCACCAGGCCCGACCCTGCTTGCCTTCTGAAATCAGGCGCATTCAAGGAACCATGGCTGTAGATTGTGTCATCATTTCTGTAAGTGATCCAGACAGAGGTCATCAATAGCCAACCCACACTCCCTCTGCCCTCAGTAAACGCCTAATAGAGTGATCCTCTCTGTTCATATTTTGCTGTGTAACAAAGCACCCCAGAAGTTAGTAGCTTAAGATAACATAATTAATTCTCATGCTTCTGGCAGTCAGGAATTCAGATGGGCCTTAACTAGGCAATTCTGCCCAGTTGGCATCATCTGGTTAACTCAGCAGCCATTAAGCATGCAGCCCAGCTGGTCCAGAAGGACTGAAGGGGCTCCCCTGTCAAACTAGAGCCCCATGCTCTTCCATAGGATCTTTCTCTTTGCATAAGACAAGATTTGGCTTCTTTACAGCATGGTGGCCTCCAAGTAACTGGACTTGAAAAGCAGCCACCTTCCAGGAGAGAGGAAAAAGAAATGACCAGTCCTCTGGAGGCCTCTCTTGGAAGGCCCACATCACTTCTGCTACATTTTGCAGTCAGAGCTAATTACAAGGCCCATCCAGCAAAGAGAAAGATGACAGCAGCAGTGACTTTGTGCTCATCCATAATTCTCTACACTGGTTGTAGAAATCTTTATTTCCTTTATGGTAAACTGGAGTTGAAATTGCTGCATCACAGATATTCCCTATTTTTAAAACTTAACACATCCAAGTCGCTTTGTCTTCAGGTCTTACCAATTTGTATTCTCATTAGCAGTGTTTGAAAATCAATGTCCCTGTGTCTTCCCCAATTCTGGATATCACCCTTCTTAATCTCCAGTTAAATGAAGGCAGGCCTGACTGCATCTATTTGTACTTTTGAGTACCATCCAAGTGGAACGTTTTGTGTTTATTGGCCATGGATAGATGTTCTTGTTGGAGTTACCTAATCATGTATTTTGCCTATTCTTCTCTTGGACATTTCTTTTTTAAGTGTTGATGTTGTTCTGAAACCTGGGTCATTAAAGTTTAATTGACCTCAGACAACCCTGCTAAGTTTTAAAATGTAATGAATTATTACTCTTGCCCAGAATAATTTATCTTAATTTCCATTCATTTATTCTATATTTCCCTAGGTCATATCACCTTCTTCAATTCATTCTTTTTTCAAGATTCACAATGCTAAATTCACATTTTAGAACAGCAAATTACCTAGTTTTTCAGGTTAAGCCACTGACATCAAAAGAAGAAAGGACCTTGTTCAGAGATGCCGAGAGCAGTGTACTTGATCCAGACCCACAGGTCTCATGCTGCCTTCTGGTCAGAGCTACAAGTCCCGAATGTCTGGCTCTGTCACCACAGGTCTGTGCCTTCCTTCATCCTGGCACTCAGAAATTCAAAGTTCAATCTGTCCATAATTTGCCTGATGAATAGCATGGGTCCTAAATTCTCCCTCTCCAAGCTAATTTTGGCATTTGATAAATTGCTTTAACTTAGAGGCCTTGGATCCCCCATCTCCTGATTGGAAACACTGAATTTATGCTAGATGATTTTAAGACGCTCTTTTTTTTTTTTTTTTTTTTGGTTAACTCATGAAATCTGATATTGTAAGAGGTGCATTTAGAGAGTATAGATTAAGGGAATTTAGACTTTTATGTCCACCTAAAATGTCTATTTTTGAAAATAACCTAATCAAAACTTTTTAAAAATAGTTTTTAATTATAGGTTTGAAACTGTGTTATTTGTAATACCTTTTTAGAAGCATGAAAATAGCATTTCTCTCTCTGTACCTACTTTGTGCTTTTCCATTTGGTAAACACTGATTTTATTTCTCTCTGCCTGTGGGAGTTAACCATGCCAATTCAGCACTTCCTCCTTGCTCCCTTGCCATATGTACCATCAAGGGTGACAAACCTGCTCTCAAAATAAGCTTCTTTGGCCCAGTTCTTCACTTTCTGGTTGGGCCGCCAGCCTATCAGTATTTGAACCAGGAATCGATTTGGCTACTACAACCTTTGCTCTGACTTCCCCCTTCAACTTATCAGAGGAAAGTACCTCTGTGGAGGGGGGGATGGTTTTTAGCTGAGGGATCACACAGTACCTTTCAGCTGAGAGTGTCAGAGCAAACAGCTCAAGCCTGGCATGTGTGGTACAAGGACAGCAGACACCCTGATTTCCTCTGGAGAATCTCAGTGCTTTAAATGTCTACTTTTTTAAGTAAGAAGGCTGAGTTTCATTTGTATTGAGTGACTAAAGTGTAAGTTTAGAAATATTTTATGTTTCCATCATAGTTGATTCTGCTTAGCATAAATCATCAGGGCCAACCATAACTTCCCATTTGCTGGAGCTTTCTCAGAGCCAGTTGTGTTGCACTCATGTCAGACACACCTTCCTACAAGTCCCTCAAGGTCAATAGTTTAGAAATTCTGCTTCTTCCTTCCCCTGCCCCACTCAACACTTATGGAAATATATGCTAATTGGAACAGAAGCAGCCTACACAGCTAACAGGGTTAGACCACTCTTAACACAAGATTAATGAGAAAGAAGTTTAAGGAAAAAATAACATTTCTCAAGCTGTGAGAGTATATGCCAAGTAAAAGCCAACAATCTGGATCCCTCAAATCCCAAGCTCTGCTTTCCCTCAACTTCCCTCAAAGGAGTTGAAGAAAGGAAATCCTGTGCGTCCAGCCTGGTTCAAGCCACTCTCATCACCCCTCTAGCTCCCTGTAGCTCCTTCTGGCTTCAGCTCAGCAGTAACCATTGTGGAAGACAGAACTACAGAGTCAGGAGTTGCAGTGAGACCACACACCATTTACTAGGGTGACGAGTGACAAGGAATGATCAGGCACAGAAATACCACAGAGCTGCCTGTTTTCATGGCTGTATCCATGCCCATGTGTGATTTATATCAATTTATATCCATAACAGTTTTATAGACAATGGATGTTTAAAGTCACAGATATTAGCAAAAAGTTAATTTAGTGAAATAGTTGATCTGTTGATGTTGACTGAATCATGAGTTAACAGATATCAAGAGCCATCAGGAGGGTTGACATATTTGTGAAAGAGTTGTAGGCAACAGTATTTTCTTAGAAAGACAAAACCCTAAGGATCTTACCAATTTTCTGAGACTAACTGGCACACTGAGTTGTCCCCTGGGGGCAGAGAGAAGCTGATGTCCTAGATTTCCAGCTCTTTCATGATACAAAGGCAGGCCATCACCTCTGGAACATGCTCTACTCTCTATAAACGCTTTTCCAAAACTGACCAAGCACACTAGAGATAAACTACACCTTTAAAAAGTGACAGTCCTTCACACCACCTACCTAGATCTTACTTTCAAAATATCATTCTCCTTTGGTATTGAGGGCTTGCTCCTTGGAGAAACGGCTGATTCCAGGAGAGCAGGGCAAAGATTCCTGGAAAAATGAGTCTGGAGCATCTTATTGCATAAGAAAATAAGGAGTTGCTCAAAGAACCACGGAGGCCTGTCCATACCAGGAACTAGAAGAGGCTCTCAGCAGCCAAATCTGGAATAATTTCTGCATCCAAATAAATAATGATAGTAATGAGTGGTCATCCATGGAATAAAATAAATACTCATGAATCCACACAATATAAGTGAACCATGTAAATGGAAGAAAAAGGGAAAGTCTTTTGCAATAAAATACCAACTGATGAATATAGATGAAATTGTGGCATTAAAAGGCCATATTGGGTGAGAAAGACTGACAAGGAGTAGATAGTTATACAGTCTCAAATTATCTCCCCACAAATTACTTATTCATTACAAAGAAAAATAGTAACAAAGAAAAAAACCCAGTGGTATCTCAATTATTGACCTCCAGGTGACATGAACCCTATATATACCATGGTTTTCCTGTGCATGTATGTCTATGATAAAGTTCAATTTCTGAACTAAGCACAATATGAGTAACAATATCTAAAAATAGAACAGTAACAAATACTGGGGTAAAATTACCAGCATCACTACTCTTGCAGTTTGGGGTCATTATTAAGTAAAATAAGTGTTAATTGAACACAAGTACTGACAGTTGATCTAATAATTGAGACAGCTCTAAGTAATTAAGAGGTAGGTAGCATATACAGTGTGGATATGCTGGGAATAGTGATGATTCATGTCCCAGGGAGGACAGAGCAGGATGTTGCAAGATTTCATCATTTGTACTACTAAAAATGGTGCTAAATGATTTTAAAACTTGTGAATTATTCCCTTCTGGAATTTTCTATTTCTTTTTTTTTTTTTTTTTTTTTTTTTTTTTTTTTGTACTGGGGATTGAATTCAGGGCCTCATGGGCAGTCGACCACTGAATCACATCCCCAGCCCTATTTTGTATTTTATTTAGAGACAGGGTCTCACTGAGTTGCTTAGTGCCTCACTTTTGCTGAAGTTGGCTTTGAACTCTGGTCCTCTTGCCTCAGCCTCCCAAGTCGTTGGGGCTAGAGGTGGGTGCCACCACACCAAGCTGTTTATTACTTTTAAGACCGTGGTTGACCATGAGTAAGGAAAACTGGAAAGTGAAACCACATATAAGGGTCCCCCAAACAAACTACCATAGTTTTTATTGTTTGGGTTCACAAATGGGTAAGTACTTCTTTTGCTTAAATTTCATCTTTCTGTAGGTCATGCTATTTATTAAAAAACAGGGAGAAATTAATTCATAATAGCTCAAAGAATATCTCCAATGATAGCAAATCCTTGGATTAAAAAAAAAATACTGTGGTCAAATGCCTAAGACAAGTCCTTTTGTTCAGACTCATTCTGGAAACTTCTTCCCTCCAGAAGTCAGAACAGGATAGGCTAACACTGGAGCACATCAGGGATGTAACAGGAACAGAGCTCCTAGTGCTTCAATTAGGAGACAGAGCTCTACAGCACCTGGTAGGCAAAGATGTGGCCATTCCAGTGTGCCACCTGAACTGTGTGTTCTCTCCCACAGTGAGGATGCTGACCTTTGCTACTCCCCTTTTGTTATCTATATAAGAACCAGAAACACTGCTTTCAGTGATGGTGGTGGTCATCCATCTAAGGCAGGATGCCAAAGTCTGTGAGGGCAGATTGGGTGAACAGGATACTTAGATAATGCTGGTTCAGCCACCTGGTTAAGTGACGGACGCAACAGCACTCCCGAGACTGGAGCAGCACCTCTGAGACTGCATGCAGACGTTAAAATGCACACCCACAAACAGCCATCCCAGACCTCTAATCTTACTTTATGACCAAACTGTAATTACATTACAGCAATTACTTGAATATTACATTTTTATTACTGTTATGTCATTATGTCTACTAGGAAAAATATATGCCTACTTTAACCAATAAAATTCTTAATGACTCAGTTAAGCTGTGTCTACATGAAACCCCTGACTTAAACATTTTAGTCAAAATAAATTTTAAGGCCTGGGGGAAGAAGAAGGTTAACCTCCATCTATATGATTGCCCCAAAAGCAAGAAAAAGTTCCATTTGTAGATGTATTTCTAGAGGTTAAAACATTCCAGCAAAGGCTAATCAGAAAAGGTTATGATGGTTATGGTTAAGAACTAAATTTATAAAGCCATCAATTCTTTATCTTCTGTTGATCGGTTCCAGCTATTAACAAAAAGTAGAGCTAGGAAAGCAGGAAGGAGCCATGTCTCCATCCTGCACGTGCATGGGGGTGATTCTCTGTCCCTCCAACTTGGCTCAACTGTGAAAAGATTCTTATAGACCAAGCAGGACACACCAGGTTTTTTTCTTTTGTTTGAAGCTGGGGATTTATTTGGAACTTATTAAGGACACTCCTCATAAAGTCACTACTGTTTGGTACCAATATTTTTAATCATTGCATTTTGTCCCATTACTCTTTTAAGATAGTATCTCATTGTCTGTACATCAGTGGCCTGTAGAGCTTATCTTGCTAAAAAAAAAAAAAAAAAAAAAAAAAAAACACGATGTCAGTCTTGGTGCATTTTCTTGTCAGGATCTCTGACCCTTGTCACCTCCCAGCTTAGCTTGAGTCCTGGGGTCCCTTTCCCAAGTTTGGCAGGCCCAGACAAGTATAGAATGTTGTCTCAAAAATAATTCTATTTTTCAGGAGCCAGAGCTAAGAAACTTGAATTTTGAGGACTTAACATCTGAGCTGAAATGAGTAAAAACACCTAGATTTAGTCACTTTTGAATTAGCCCAGAATATTCTATGCAATAAACAAACACTTCCCTACAAGAAAATGAAGTGGTTCCAGGTTTTGCTTCCCCTGGATAAACCAAGCCCAAGACAGGGGTTTTTGTAGCATTTTCTAAAACTCCTTTTGGCAAATATGTGTTCTCTTTATAACTGTAAAATACATGGCCAAATTCTGAAGTCCTGTACTGGACACACACTGTTAGACGTTCATGATTGCCTACAAATGTGAAAAGTATCACCCAGGTCTATTTTTAACACTGTTTTTGGCAAGACTGTCAATGTGAAGGGAAAAATCCTATAGAATTTTAATGAGAAAACTGAATGATTCTTTGAAATGTGGTTGTGATTCCCTGACTTATTAAGTGGTGATGTCACGGTGTCGAGCCACAAGACACAATGCAGCTGCTCATTTGCCAGTGAGCCAGAGACTCACAGCAAAGGGGATGAGCACAGCTCCACGGGGCTGCATCCACCCTGCAGCGCAGAGTCAGCGCACATTCCTACCAGGACACACCACTACCCTTGGCTTGTCATCTCTTCGAGCCTACATCATGGGAGGGCACAGTGTTTATGTGTTTGTCGCCTGATGTGATCTGCATGTGGCCTTTTTATGTCCATTACCCACAGCTATCTTACACAAAAGAATCACCTTCTTTCAGCTGTTGAAGAATGACAGTTTCTTCCAGCCCACCCGAGTTCTCGCAGTATTTAGTTAGCAAGAGACAGAAATTCAAAGAAGTCTGGCAGGACAGAAGGATGCATTTAAGTCTAAAGAAGGAGGCCTTTGATTTTGATGTTTGAGTAAGATGTCTGAACTGCATTTTGTGCTCAAGGATAGGGAGGGTGGTAGAGGACAGTCACCTTTAATTGCAGCAAGTATCCTTTCCTCATGTCCTGACACTGTCCCCCAGCTCTCTTCAGACCTCCGTGCCACCTAATTTGACTCCCACTTGCCTAAGTGGGCACATGCCCTGCAGGAACAAGGCAAGAGGCTGTTTGATTGTAGCAGGTGGGACTGGGCAGGGCTGTGCTGATAGTGCCCAGCACAAAGGGCACAGGCTGGGGCCATGGTGGGGCTGGCTTCCAACCTGGGTTCCAGTTGCCAAGCCTCCTGTGCCAGCACAGGAGCTGTCAGCCACCGTCCACTCAATATGAGTGTTGCTACCTTTTCTGTAATTCTTTGTCCTAGGAGGACATTTGCCCCTTTGTACAGAGTTTCCTGTGTGCTCACAGGAGCTTGCATTGGCCCTGGAGGACATGGGACGCTGCATGCTAGAGGGATCTGTAGCAGGGAATGGGGTCATCACTTCTCTGGAAAAACTGCTAGAGAATGGGTTCTTTCATCCTAGACAGCAAGCCTGGAACCTTTCAAAGGATGGACCCCAGCTTCAGGAGGAATGATCCCTAGCCAGCCAGCCCATAGCACCAGTAACTGCAGTGTCCCGTGTTCCATCCAAATTAGGGACATTGATGGAAATGGGATCTGAGGGTGGCCTCACTGCTCTGTAGTCCTCCGTAAATTCACAGAGTCACTGAAGTCTTGAGCAGGGGGACATGTTGGGCCCTCTAAGCCCCACTCCTCACTTTGTGAGATGGACACAGGAACTCAAGGCCAGGCCTCATTACCCCCAGAGGAGGTGTTCCCCAGCCCCAGGAGCCTGCCTCTCCTTCCACACCCATTCTTCTCTATCCTGATACCCTGGATCTTTGGGGGAGGGGGTCTGATTCCTGGGCATGGACCTACTTGTGTGCTGCTTTCTTTGACCAGTTCTTTGTGAAAGACCACAAATGACCCAGTGATGTCCACCATCTGCACAGAAGGACCTGGTAGCTCAAATTCTCTTTATCTGCCATCCATGATTGCCACAAGCTTCCAAAGGAACTCAAAGCCACCAAGCTTCCATTTCAGCCCACTCTTGTTCCCATCCCAACACACTTGTCATGATGCCCATTCTCACTAGTGTCCAGAGATGCTGCGTTTCTGTCCTGGGTTCTCGAGGGCCCTTTTAAGTCTACTGAAGTGGTGCAAGGACCCATCCTGTCACTCCTGTGCACTCTTTCCAAGACACTCTTATTTCCTGCCCCTTCACCTTCTGTCTGGCTGAGATCTAGCTTCAGCTAGGAGGGGAAGGTCTGCTAGCATCAATCTTCTGAAGACCCTGTAAAGACACCCACCAGGCCCACTCAGCAGAGCAGACTCCCACCTAGGGCCCTGTTTAGTGCACTCCTTGGACAGTGATTTATTATTATTGGACAGTGATTAGGGCCATTGCTCATCTTCCTTAGAGAAGACTCTCTATTCTGTTCAGCTGTCATAACTCCAGCACCACACATTACTCAATGACCTCCTTCTGTCTACCGGTCCCCACTGAGGTTACACTGGAGGTGGTATGGCATCTAAACCCACCCTTGGAAGTTTGTCTTTGCAGGACAGGCAAATTTGGAAAATCTCTAAGGATGAGGATTCTAATTTCACATCACATTTATCACACTGCATGTTATTTTAGGATTCCACTGAAATAATTCACTTACTGTTAGAATAACTTGGGTTTTTATAAACCTCATTGACTTCCTTTCAGAGACTGTCTCTCACATACTAATATTACATTATTCTGAAACCCAAGACCACCCAAGACATGACCAAGACACTATGTGATGTGCTGTCACATCCTCCTGTCCAAGAATGTGGCCCAGGGAAGAGGCCTCAGGGCTGGCAGCCACATTGCTCCTCTTGGTGACCAATTATGTGTGCTGCTGCTGTTGTCCAAGATATTGACTTTGCCCTTAAAAATTAGTTCTAGCTGATTAATTTTGGCCAAATCTTCCACAAGCTTTGTATCAGTTAGTTACTGCTGCCTAACAGACATCCCCAAACTCAATAGCTTAAACCAAAAAGCATTTCTATTATTGATGAACCCAAGTTCTTTTAATCTTGGCTGGACACTATTAGCTGCTTGGAGTCAGTGGCTGTACCTGGTTAGGATGGCTATAGCTAAGAAAACAGGGCTCTTATCCATATGGTCTCACCCTCAACCTGGGCTTATGCTTATAGAAGTGGCAAGATTTCATGAGAGAGGAAGCACACTAAGTCTCTTGAGCACTAGGCTCAGAACTGGTGCAGCATCACTTCTTCCATATTCTCTTGGCCAAAACCAACCACCAGGACTGTCCAGGTTCAAGAGGTAGGAACTTTTGTGAAGTGTGGATATTGTGATGGATCTACCGATGGTCTACTAATAGTTCTTTCTCTTATATTATTTTACATAATATGCCCAATCCACAGGCTTTCTGGATGAGGAAAACAGAGGATCTAAGAGATTAAGTTGCTTGCCAAGAGCTTGTATGTGGCAGTATCAGGACTATAACTCAGGTATTCTGATATCAAGTTCAGAGCCGTTACCTATATTCTACTCTCAGATGATCCTCTTGGGATAATGTGATACCTTTAGGAAATAGTTTCCTTTACAGGAGGGAACATTTGTAGCCTGTGAAGGGAGCAGAGGTGGGAGTTCCCCAAATGATCCAGTCAGAGCCTGACCTCATTTTCTTGGTCTTACCTCCTCAGCACAGTGTTGGGACCCTTAGAGCTAAATAATCCCAGCCCTGCTGTGTTCGTCAGCTTCTCATTGTTTTGACCAAAATACCTGACAAGAACAACTTAGAGGAGGAAAAGTTTATTTGGGGCTCAAGTTTCAGTGTTTCAATCCATGATTAGATGACTCCATTGCTCTGAGCCTGAGGTGAGGCATGAGGGTGTGGTGGAGAACTTCTCAGCTCATAGCAGGGAGAATGAGAGTGTGCAAGGAGCCAGGGACAAGACAGAATCCCTAAGGGCACACCCCTAGTGACCTACTTCCTCCAGCCATACTCACCTTCCCTCAGTTACACCTAGTATGGCATTCAAATTATTAGTCCATCAAATGGATTAATCCACTGATGAGGCTACAGCTCTCATAATCTAATCTCACCTCTGAACACTCCTGCGTTGACTAACACGACGTTTGGAGAGCATTAAGGATCCAAACCATAATACCTATCTTGGAACTTTAATCTATTTCCACAGTCACACTGCAGTCTAGCTGCATATCCCAACCTCAAGCCTGCCACTTGTACTTGGAGTGTGCCTCCTCATTTCTGGTGTCTTCTTGACATCTCAAGGTTGTTGGGTTTCTTCCCAGAACTCCAGCCCTCAACCAGTTTTGACAGGACCAGCTGGTGCCCTCACGCCTTCCTCAAAAGTGCTACAAACCACTTAAACACAACCAGCAGCCTGGGAGTTTTAATGAGAAACTTGACCTGGGAGCAACTGGGTGGCAGCTCAGTGCCTGCTAAAGTGTTGCTTCCCCTGGGCCTCACAGGAGGACAGTAAAAGGCTGGAGTTCTGGAAGTTGGAGAGGAGGCAGATGGCTGCCTGTGGCCTCTTTTAATTTCTTCCTGGCAGTGTGTGTTCTCCGGAAGTCCCTCTACTGAAGGCCATGTGTTCAAGGCCAGCAGTGGCCTAAGATTCCAGGTGTGGTATGAAGAGAAGTGGTGATGGGTCACACTGTTTCCCTTGACCTTGGTGACACTGCTTGGCTTCCCAACTCCACTCTGGAGTCTTGAAGAAAGCTCGTGGCCACATGAGGGCCTACTCCAAAATTCCCCTTTGACCTTCTTTTATCCAAAGCAGGTCCTAGGTAGCAAAACTATCTCTGGGGATTCTGGAAACTGCTGTTTTCTGCTCCTAACAGCTTAGTGTGACCCCTTATGAGAAAGGAAAAGTGAATCTTTGAGATTGGGTCAAGACTTGGCTCAAGATCTGCCAAGTGATGACACCTGGCAGGTCTGGACAGAGGCCCCAGCTTTTCACTCTGGGGAGGTAGGGGGATAGTGAGAACTGCTTGTTTATTTGGTGTTTCCTTGGGGACTATAAAATACAAACAAACAAAACCGCTTGATAAAGAGACCATTTACAGCAACCTGAGATGAAGAGCTCCTGAGCTTATTGCTGCTCTCCAATCAGCCCCGATGCAGCAGGCTGTGCTAACGCAGCACTGAGCCCTTGCCAAACACCTTCTCAGGTTTTTTCCCCTCTGCATTTTGCTAATCCCTGCATGAAATATAATCTCGGAGAAATGTTCAAGGTTGGACAACGGGGAGGAACTCGGCGTTGGCTCCCACCCAGTGGAAATACCATGCCACGGACCAAGCAGGCAGGAGTAAGGACGTTAAACAAACGCTTTCTCCAGCCCTCCCTAGCAACCGCGAGGCGCTTTCTGCAGAAGCCCTGAATTTCCTCAGGTGGTTCATTCTGCTCCAAGGTTTCATCACCTGAGATACATTTGCTAAAAGAGAAATAGGCAGGGGAGTCAACCAGCAAAAATTCCAACCAGGAAAAGAATGGAAAGAGAATTAAGTCATTTATTCCTCTCTAGGGCAAAATAAAAGCAACAAAGTTATTTATATATAATAAATATAGAATTATATGTAATAATTAAACTCCAGCAACTTGCAACCATTATTCTTTTTCACTTTTTCTCAAACCAGAGGAAAATACTTCTCCCTATTGTGGTTTCACGTTAAGATTTCTGAATTTGAAGTTCCAGGTTCCAACTGCCTCCTGTCGTCTGTGTTCTGCTGATGGAATGGAAAAGGAAAACAGAGAATGCAACGGAACTTTCTGTCGTGGAAAGAAAAAGGGGAAAAATGTCCAAAGTTACTTAAAATATCACATATGTCTAAAATATACATATTTAAATCTCATCTAAATCTCACAACAATCTTGAGGGTGATGTCATTATTCCTATTTTATAGATGAAAATCTGAGGTGTGGAGGAGTTGAAGACCACACAGATGAACTTCCAAGGGGACTAGAGATCCCCACACAGTTCTCCCAGACAGAGACGGGACTCAGAACCTTTAGAGAAGCAACTCTACCCTAAAAACTACAGCACATTTCCCTACTTCCTGATGGCAAATGCATACCAGAACATGGCCAAAGTTCTCGACCTTTCCCTGAGGGACTCAGACAGTGCTCAGTGGAGATCTTGATATCTCTGCCAGTCACTGTGGAGAAAGCTCTGGTGACATAGATTTGTGAAGTAGATTTGCCAGAGGGCATGACATAAATTTGTACTGAAACCAAACCTGGACTAGGCCTCCCTGTGACAGTGAGTCCAGCTCTCATGGAATCAGACATGGCACCCAGGAGGAACACTAGCATTTTTGCAGGTTCTGAATGGATAGAATAAAATGGCGGCCCTGGTTACTGCAGCTCCTGGAATGGACCCTTGTGGCTTTCTTCGGTTGCTTGGGACTTCTCTTTTCCTGAAACAGAAACTGCTTTCTGGGCCTGAGGCCATAAAACCTCAGGCCCCAGCACTGGCTCAGGAAGCTGTCAGAAGTGTTGGAAGCATGGCAGGCACCCCATAGTTCTCACATCATCCAGGACTCCTCTTCTGTTCACCCTCCATGTTCCAAGCTCTACGGCACACAGTGACAGTGCAGGGAGGAGGCAGGGTCTGAGTGTTTTCTCAACCAAGTGGAGGGAAGCTCTGCTCTGTGCAGCCACTATTAAATGTGTAACCCTCTCACCCTGAACTCACAGTTTGCTGAGACTTGGAGGTGATAGGAAGGAGTGAGAACCTCCTGGGCTTCAAGCCCTGGTTCTGGTTCTAGTTCTAGCTATCAACTGTTGAGCCTACCATTTGACTTCTATAAGCCTGACTCCTCATCCATGAAATCCAAGTGATAATTCCTACCTAGAAGGATGTGGGACAATGCCAGTTAATGCAACTGGCACAGAGCACCACATTTGGTTTTTATCAACACATCTCGAACTCCAGTTTATTCTGAAGATTTCTTTTTTTCCTTCCACAGTAATTAATCCCTAAAAGCCAGATATTCCATGCACATCCTGGTGTTTGGTTGTTTTTTGTTCTTTATTTGATTTCCTCCAGTAAAGTATTTTGCCTCCCTCTTGGGTAACTAGCCAACTTCTTTGAAAGCCTTTGGCTGAAGAGAGTAGATATCTAATGAAATGCCACCGGAGAAGTGTGGAGGGAGGGACCATGCACACTTCTGTCTAGAGAGTCTTTTACAGCATGAATCGCTTCCTCACCTACTGCTTCAGTTCATCCCTTCACGATCCTAACAGTAGTCAAGATGGAGACTGACAGCCCATTTTACAAATGAACAAACTGAGGTTCACAGACTGTATATCTTTCCTGAGAACAGAAATGAAGCCAGACCTCTACGCCCCTGACTCCCCACCAGTGCAGGAACCTCTTCTGGGAAAAGTTCTTTCTTATTGCAAATCAAAGGCAGGGAGGGTTTTCAATTCTCTCTTAAGGGCATTGGAGTGGATGGCTGAGGGACCCTGGCCTGCACTGATGCCCATATTTGCTGAAAAGTTCTCACTACAGCTTCCTTTTCCAGGAGCACAGGGAGTTTGGGCCTCTGTTATGGTTGCATTAATTCAAGTCTAGAGTCACTGGAAGTCTAGGATCTTATCCACCAGCCCAACCAGTTAAGCGTCCATGTGTTACTCCCTGTGAAACCCTATGTGAGTGAAGACCCTGTGTGAGCCTCGGTCTTCTAACCTGTTGATTGGGATAACGATGCCGGCTTCCCCCTGCTGGGGTGTTGTGTGTGAAAGCACCTTCCATAATGAAGTCACCTTAGGTAGGTGTATTAGATGCCAGCAATTTCTCCAGTGATGGAGATTAGCAGGGATGGGGATTAGCGGCCTCTTCCCTGCTAGAGGGGGATTGGGGATAATAACATGTAATGGACAAGATGCAGTCCAATAGTAATAACTGCCCTGATATATGATTTAACACATAAATGAATGTTTAAAGATTATATTAACAAGAAGAAATCAATTTAACTTTATATCAAGTCAGTGATATAGCCATAGACAAAAGAAATACTCCAGATCACTCTAAAAGATGGTATTTTTATTATAAGAAGATCCCTGAAAAGATTATCAGGACAAAAACAGCCACAAAGAAATCTTAAAATGCATTGAGAATTCTTATTGTAATCTTAAATTCATACTGGAAAATCAATATGAATTCATAATATTTTTTCCCTTAAAATATAATGTGTTTCCTAGTTCTGTTCACTAAAGAGGCTTTACAAGCTGACAGCCCCGTAGCATAAGCTCCTGGGTGATGATCTCTAAATGTCATTTCCTATCCAAAGGAATCAAATATTCTTGGAGAAATGGTTGATTCAAGGTCTAAAGCAAGAAAGATACAAGATGAACTTGGGCTATATTGTACCAGGACTTGCATCAGAGAGCTGTTATTAGGATGATATGTACTAGCACTTCTTAACAGAAGTGCTTAAATATCACCCTGGTCATTGCGGTGGGGACAGGTACCTAGGATTGAACTCAGGGGCACTCTCACTGAGTTGCTTAGCACCTCAATGTTGCTGAGGCTGGCTTTGAACTTGCAATCCTCCTGCCTCAGTCTCCTGAGCCACTGGGATTACAAGTGTACACCACCACACCTACCTCATCTAATTATTGTTGACAGAGGATATACTACATGCTAAGAACTGTGCTAGGTGCTGGGGGTACAGTGGTGAACAAAGATGGCCACCATCCTAACCCTCAAGGAGTTTACGATGCAGAAGATACTGACTGAACTGTCAGGGTTATGGAGTTACAGTTGTGCCAAGTGTTGGGAAGGAGAGGGGTCTAACTATCAAAGACCAGCTTTAATGCATCTACTCATTAAAACAGAATATAGAGGTCTACCTGAGAGGCTCCCATTGGCCTCCAACAGAAAAACTGGAACATCAAAAAGATTAAAACATATCATATATGTACATGAATCTATGAGTTTAAAACCATTCAAAAGTGAAAATTCATGTTACTTTTTGCGGATAACTGAGCTATCAACTCATATTCTGAGACTTGCTTTCAAAAAATGATGAATTAGCATTTATCCTATGCTAAATAACCAAATTGTTCTTGGGGGAAACTTTCATTTATAGAAAAATCTCAGATTTTAAAAAATGGGAGGAGGAATTATAGCAGTATAAAAATCACCATTTTGTGGCTTGGGAGGCTGAGGCAGGAAGATCATGAATTCAAAGCCAGCTTCAGCAACTTATCAAGGCCTTATCTCTAAATAAAATATACAAAAGGTCTTAGAATGTGGCTCAGTAGTTAAATGCCCCTGGATTTAATCTCCAGTACATGCCTCACCCCCCCAAAAAAATCATCATTTTGCAGCTCCTAATGAAATAATGTATCAAGTGGCAAGGACTGAAGGCTTGTCCAAATGACCATATGAAAAGTTGAGGGGGATTTACACTGGCAAGGTCAAACGTGATGTCATCGTGTGACATATGCCCTCTGAAATACTGCCAAATTTGAATCTGATCCTAATTAAACCTTAGTCCGAACTACCAGAGTGTAGGAAATCCAGGGGACAAAGGGACACACCAAACAATACTATGAGGAAGCGAACAGCCAAATAAAACACGTGGACCTCCTTCAGGTCAAAGAGCCTAAGGAATAAAGAAGACTTGGGACTGCCAAATACAACCGGTAGTTTCTGCTTAGAACCTGATAATAAACCAACTACAGGAAGACTGTAACAAGTCAGGAAACCCTGAATATGAAGTATTAAGGAATTATTCTTAAACCTTCAGGTCTGATAATGGCATGGAGATGTAACTTAACAATTACAGATGCACACTGACTTATTTAAGGGAAAGTTAAATTTTTCTGGAAGGCAGAAGAATGATCCTAAAGATGTCTACATTTTAATCCCCAGGACCTGTTGTTACTTTTCACGGCAAAAGGAGCTCTGCAAACCTAATGAATCCAAGGGTCATTATGGAAGGAAAGAGCATTCTAGATTATCGGGGGGAGGGGGCCAAATCTAATTACATAATTGCTAGAGAAAGGAGGCCATAGCCCAAAGAAGCCAGAAAAGGCAAGGAAATAGGTTCTCCCCCAGAGTACCCAGGGGGACCCCATCCTTCAAAAACCTGTAAAATCATAAATTTGCATTGTTTTAAACCACTAAGTTTTGAGTAATTTGTTAACAGTAGGAACAGAAAACTAATACATACGAGATTATTTTAAGATATTTCAGAAAAAAAATGAATTTCAGAATATTTCAGAATATATTTCAGAATACATGAAAGATCAGAAAAACACCAGTAATGATGGAAATGGGAGATGAGCACTTTGAGATTCATTTTACATTCCATCTACTTTGTATTTGAAAATATACACCAAAGAAGTTTTATTTAGGGGTTGGGGTTGTGGCTCAGAGATAGAGCGCTTGCCTAGCACGTGTAAGGCACTGGGTTTGATCCTCAGCACCACATTAAAAATTAGCAAATATAAAATAAAGGCATTCTGTTCATACACAACTATATTTAAATTTTTTTCCAAAAAAGTTTTATTTATTTTCTAAACTACTGGGGAGGGTGGGTGACAGGTGAGAGGAGGCAGGTTTTCAGGAGAGGATGAGAGGAGGTTTTGTGACACAGCGTGGGATCAGAGGTCTCAGACCAGAGACCGCAGAGAGTGACATATCACATGGGTTAGAGCGAGGCTCCCAGCCTCCCCCTGCGTGGTGCTGAGTGCTTTCTGTGCAGACTGGACTGAAGTAAAGGACCTCCTCCAGAAAGGGCACAGACTCATTTACTGAACACCTCTCGGACATCTCTGAGGCACTGTAACTCAGCTTTGCCATCACTGGGGCCAAAAGTACCTGGCGAGAACTCAGAGGAGGAGAAGTTTATTTGGGGTTCATAGTTGCAGAGGTTTCAATCCATAGAACTGACTTCATTGCCCTGGGCCCATGATGAGGCAGCACATCATGGCAGAAGGGCCCAGGGGAGGAAAGTTGCTCCCCTCAGGGAAGGGTCATGAAGGAGAGGGGGGGCGGTGGCAGGGAAGATGGTTTCTGATCTTTGCCTGAGCAAGGATAATGATGAAACTCTGTGCCTCTCATCTGTGACTGAGGATGGAGAGACACAGTCATGTAGCAGGGGTGGTGGTGGTGGCCTGTGGCCTGTGGCCTCCTTGCTAAGGATCATGGGAGCCAGGCTCTGGTTCCTTCTATTCCAGAACCCACCCTCCAAGTTTTTGTCATCTCTCGAGATCATCAGTGAGTCCACACTGCCAAACCCAGTGGTCAGCCTTCTCTTCTCAGTAGCCTCTCAGCAGCACCTGGCCATTGATCACTGCCTCCTTCCTACTCAGCTCTCTCAAACCGAGGGACACCTTTCCTTTATTTTATTTTTTTATTTGTTTTAATTAGTTACACATGACAGTACAATGACCTTTTCATATCATACATTTTTCTACCTGGTCTCCTCCTACCTGTTGCTAGTCCTTCTCAGTCTCTTTTGCTGGCTTTTCCTCTTCTGATCAAACTTAATGTTAGACGCCAAAGCTTGCTCCTAAGTCTTTTCTACCCAGTCTCTCCCTAGATCAAAATCTTAAGACTTTGAATACCATCCCTGTGCTCATGATTTCCACATTTATATCCTGACTTCTCTAATACGTATCTCACTATTATACCCAACTGCTTGTATGACATCTTCATTTCTGTATTAATTCAAATATGACATGGCAAGCCGGGTGTGGTAGTCATGCCAATAATCTCAGAGGCTCAGGAAGCTGAGGCAGAAGGATCACGAGTTCAAAGCTAGCCTCAGCAACTTATGGAGGCACTCAGCAGCACAGTAAGACCCTGTCTCTAAATAAAACATTAAAATGCTGGGATGTGCTCAGTGTTCCTAGATTCAATCCCAGTACCAAGACAAGTCAAACAAACAAAACATGGCATGGTCTAAAGATAACTTTTATCTTCTCCCACAAACTTGTTCTTCCCAGTGTAGTGAATGACCCCAACAGTCACCCAGATGCTGGAACCCAAAATGCAGGGAGTCATCCTCATCATCCATCCTCTTGGCCCCACATCCCATACATCAAGTGGAAAAGCAGCCCTTGTGTACCCTCCTCCCTCCATCGTCACAGCAACCGCCCTAATCCCAGACCACATTCCTCTGACCTGAGCTCCTGAAGTCATTCTCTAACTTTTTGCTGCTCACCTCCCTACACAGAGAACATGGCTGATGGCCTCCTGTCACTCATTCTCAGCTCAAAATCACTCACCTCCTTGGTGGGGACTCCCTGGCCTCCTCTGCTGACCTGCTCAATCTCTGCCACATCACACTATTTTATACCAATGTTATCTTGTTAACTTAGTTGATTATTTTATGTCTCTCCTGATCAGAATATAAATTCTATGAGAGCAAGAATCTACTTGTACAACTACACTGTACCAGGCATTTGATATTTATCAAATGAATGAATCCACAAACTTATATGAAGCTGGGACAGTTTTTCTGCTCCAAGAGCAAACAGGGTGTAGGGGAGAAGAGTGGGTAGAGCCCAGACTTGATAGGAATCACTGCTTATGGAAGCACAACTGGATTTGGGGATTGAGGAATGAGGAGTCCCTTTTTTAGTTTCTCATGGTGAGCCCATCAGAGAAGTGATTTGCCAAAGTCACACAGCCAGTCTACAGGATTTGGGCTGCCAGACACTCACACGGGTGCTCCTTCATGACCAACCACTCTGCCCTTCCCCTGAGCTCCTGGGAAAGCTGAGCGGTGACCTGCCTGAATGGAGTGAGCTGTACCTCCATGCTCTGGGCAGCTCCCTGGTTTAAGGACACCAGCAGGTGCAGGACGATGCCAACCAGGCTCCTTACCAAGGGATGTACTCTGTGCAGACCTTCCTCAGCCTCGTTGAACACATGCTCAGGGAATTCATGGCACGATCACCCCCAAGCTTCCTTTTGGGTCTTTGAGCCATGTAAGGGGCATTGGATGATCTACTCCAAACCTCTGATTCCACAGATGAGGAAACGAAGACCCAAAGAGGAGTGTCACTTGTCTGAAGTCATATGGTGAATGAGTGGCAGAGCTTGAGCACAGTCCAGCCCCCTGAATAGAGCCAGGTAATGTGCCCACCTCCCAGCTTGAGAGGATTTTCACATTTTGCCAAAATTGGCTACAGTCTTTGTTTTACAACTTGGAAAAAAATGGTTATTTTTGTTACATAAAATACATGACACAATTGAAGGTCCCCACATATTCTGTCACTTTCAAATCCTCACTGCTTCCCCAGAGGTGATCACTAACCTGAATTCCATATTTATCATTCCTATGTTTTTAAATTATTATAACACATGAATGCTTCTACCAACAGTGTGTAGAGTCCTTGTTATGTTTTTAAAATTTGATATAAACAGCATGGCATTTTAAAAGTCCTTCTGCAAGTGGCTATGATGTCCTCAAGATTTAATGATGTTGATCAACTCGGGGTTGATTCATTCATTCTAACTACTCAGATACCACAATTTATCTCTGACTGAGGACACTTAGGCTTTTTTCTGTGTTTTTCCCCACTGTTACGAAAAATGTTGCTGTAAGTATTGGGGGGACACAATCTCCCATTTTTCTATCCATAGACTCATTTTTCCCAGCATGTGGCCATCTCTGGCAATGCCGCAATGTCTTCTAGACTCGTGGCCCAGAGTTTCTCTAGGGAATTTAGTCCGGAAGGGGAGTTGCTGGGCTTCAGCTTTACTAGATATTGCCAATTTGCTCTCCAAAAGTGGTCGTACCAATTTACACTCCCACCCAGTTCAGTAATCTTTCCATTATGCCAAGCTGCTGCCTTACTCTGCTTTCAATTCCTTATAATTTATGAAAGGAAAATATAAAAGAGGTGCTATTACCTTATTAAAAAATCCAGCTTCCTTTCCCTGCAGAAAGGAGAGGAGAAAGAAGGGCAATTGCATATTGGATTAGGGCCTGGCACGCATTCATCAACTTTATAGTAGCGCCGGCTTGGAATTCGGGTCTCCTGAGGGGAGAGTGGGGCCACTGGAAACAAGAGACACTTTCACCACGGCCTTCTCCAGGAACGCAGATATAATTTACTCTAAGGCACAAAAACGTTTGCACTTACAGCCTCCCTGGTTCCAATCAGGACATGAAGGGAAAGTGCCAAGACACCAGAGAATAAGCCAGTTCTCATAAACTTTCCAGCCAAGTGCTGCACACTCTGGAAGGTAGACTCAGGGCTGGTAATGAACCTGAGTGCTTGGGCCCAGTCAGCTCCAAGCTCTTCTGAACAGCAACTTATCTGTGGCCCCTCGGGATGGGGAGGGCCCACGCTTCTCCCCCTGCCTTGCAGGGTATACCACAGACCTGTCCAGACCGGTGCCTTCTTCCCCTGGGGTCTTATTTCAGAGAAGAGTTCTTCTAGTCTCCCTGAAGCCCTTCTCCCTCCCCTGTCTAGACTCATCTCTCCTGCTCCTTAACTGTGGTCCCCTGAGGGCAGGGACCATGTCTCCCCACCCTGGCACCCTGCCTGGTGTGTGCCCACGGGTTTGTTCTGGGATGAAAACAGAGGAGGAACAAAACAGACACAGCCATTGGGCTGTCTTTGCGCTCCCTGTTCCTTCCCAATATCACTCATGCTGTGAAGATTTGCCTTCCCAGCAATCTCCACGCCAGGCTGAGGGTTTCTGGGAGCAGGGCCCACAGTGTGCATGAGTGTTCAGTAGTTGGGGAATGGCGTGTAGTAGGCGTGTGTTGAACTGAAGGGCCCTGAAACTGCACCTTCCACTTCAGAGTCTCCTCAGCTCCTGGTGTCTAATTAGCTGCAGGTATCTCTTTATTGGTGGAAAGAGGATGGAAGAATTCACTCATAATAGTTTGAGGTGGAAGGAAAAAATTAGGGTCCTGCTGACTCCCCTTAAACAAAGACTGAAGACGAGAGAAAGCCTGAGGGGAGGAAGAAAGAGGCCCATTTTAATTGTAAGGCTTTTACCCCTTTTCTTCTTCTTGTTTTTAAGTTCAGACTTGGATCCTAGAAATTACAGGCTCTTTCAGCATCGCCTCTGCGGTTGGAAAAAATGCTCATTTCACTTTTAAAACAAACAATGGAAAGTTCCTTTTAAAGGAAAAATCTTATTAGCCCAAGTCCAAGGAAATCTGCCCAGAGTTTCTGTTGAATCTGCAGGGATTGCCCACCAGGCAGAGATGCCCCCCACAGTGGGCAGCCCCAAGACAGGGTCTGTCTGACCCTCCAACTCAGTGGCTCAGGAGAACCCCCACCCCTCCCTGCAGAGCCCCGGCGCACAGAAGACCTCACAGTGAAGGCTCACAGGAGGAAACGGCCCAGACATGAAAGGGAGGAGAACATCCTTTACCCAAATAAACAGCCAGGGGAAGATGCAGAGGGAAGCAAGTCCCATCAGACAAAGCCACAAATTAAGATCACAAGAGACTGGGCTTGGGATGCGGGCTCTGGCTTTAAAACATCTTCCAGGAACCTTCCCCTGGGGCAGCCCTGTCATCGTGGGGCCCTCTGTTCATGCTGGGCCTTGAGTGGTCCTATGGTGGCATCTGTGTTGAGTAATCAGCGACACTGGGTGGCTGGGGGAGCCTGAGCAGGATGGGGGTAGGGGTGAAAGGGGCCATAGTTTAGGGTCACTGAGGTGTAAGGGGGACTGTGGGAAGGGGGAGACAGAGCCCTTCACAAAACCTTGGGTGGCACCAGATGAATGAAAAGAGCCTGGGGCCCAAGCTGGCTCTCTGTCCCTGACAGAGCCCCCTCCTCCCACAAGTGAGGCCCCCGGCTCCCCACAGGGACCAGCACAGACAGATTCCCAGGACTCAACTTAAATTTTACCTTGCACCACGGGCTCCGCTCAAGCTGTTCCTCCCTCTCTGTCACCACAGCCCTTGGCCTGGGTTGGCAGCCTCCCAGATGCCAGCTCTACTTGTGTGGTGAAAAGTGGGGAAGCATTCCGGTGCCTCCTGAAGGCTCACCTGGCCTTGCTTAGATGCTCTGTGCTAGGATGTGAGAACACAGGAACTGCCAGAGAGAACACGGACAGGTACAGCCAGCCCAGAGAAAAACAACGGTATTTAAATAAAACGCCATGTTTCCCCAAGCTCAAGCAGTTTTCCACAGGCTGCCCAGGGGCTAGGTACGAAAATCTCCGTGTGATATCACCGCAGCAACGGGGCATTTAGAAAATCCCAAATGTCCATCTCTAGGGGCGTGGACAAGTCAAAGGAGGTGGATGCAGACCATAGGCACCATGCAAGTGGCTCTCAGAGCTTGTGAGATGCAGCTAAGGAGAACTGGAGGATGTTAGTTAGGGTTCTCATTGCTTAAACAGAAGATAAGTAAGGGTCAAAATGAGTGAGATGGCCATCTGACTTAACTAGTCAGGAAAAGAACATAATAAACTAAAGTAGAAGGAAATAATAACATTTAGGGCAGAAAATAATGAAACAGAAAATAGATACTGGAATTGACAAAATTCTTTGAAGAAATCAAACCTGGCAAGATTAATTGAAAAAAACAACAACACAGAAGCACCAATTTTAGTAATGAAAAATGGGGCATAATCTTTGTCTTCTGTAGAGATTAAACATATTGTTAAGAAAATATCACAAATAAATTTTTTAAATTTTAGATGAAACTAAAAAGATAAATTTTTAGAAAAATGCAACTTGCCAAAAATTACTTAAACAGAAATAAAGAATCTGAATAATACCATAACAATTAAGTAAATGGAATCAATTGTTTAAAATAGATTTTAAAAGAAAATATCAGTTTAGAAGACTTTATACTGAGTTCTATATATCACTCAAAAAGAATTGATAATGCCAGTATAATCCAAGGAATAAAATAAGAGGAATTTAGTCCTTACTCCAACTCATTGAGTAGAATGAGGACACCAAAGCCAGATAGGAAAGAAGGAAAAATCACAAGACAATCTCACCCCTAAACATAGATACATAGAGTCTGAACAAAAAAATTAACAAATAAGAAAACTAACACATCTTTACTAAGTTAGATGCTATATATTAACAAAAAGAAACCCTTATGATCATCTCATTGCTTTTAAAAACAATAAATTTCTTTAAAACCATTAAGTGAAATTCAAAAATTCATAATGAAAACAGAAGTTCTTGGCAAACTAGAAATAGAACTGTTCTTGAATCTAATAAAGACCAGTCACAAAGAGCTTCAACCAATGTCCTACTTTAAAAATCTGGAAGCACTCTCTTTGTGACCAGAAAAACTTGGGGATGTCTACTCTTCCTCTTCCTGTTCAATGATATCCCAGCTATCACCACAGAACCAGAAAGAAATGGAATGATGGGATTGGAAGAAAATTATCATTACTTGCAGATGATTTTGTCTTCCATATAAAGTCCAAAAGAATCTAGTGATAAATTATTATAATCCATACAATAGATTTAAAAAGTAATAAGTAATCCAATTCCATTTTTTTACACCAGCAACAACCAGCTAGATACTGTAATTTAAAAATGTCATTTTTGGTAGGAAAAATAATATAATATGTTCAGAAGTAAATCTTCCAAAGATTTGCATGTTCTTCATAGATAAAGTTATAAACATGTACAAAGAGATACAAAGACCTACATAAGGCTATATGCACATGACAGGAAGATTGTATCGACTGAAGATTTCAGTATTTTCCAAAGTTGATTTATAGAGTAAATACATTTGCAAGCAAGGTCTTAATAGACATGTATACAATGGTGATTGGGGTGGGGATAAGTAAGCAAGATGATTCTAAAACATATATGGAAGAACAAAGGGTTAGAATAGTCAGACGAAGAACAAGGGGGAGGGACTTTTCCTATCCAATGTCCAAACTTTTAATAAAGCCTTAAAAATTAAGATAGTGTGGTATTGGCACAAGAAAAAGATGAAGAGACCAGCAGAAAAGAACAAGCCCAGGACAAAATGAGCATTGCTGGCCAGACTGATCAAACATAGCTAAGGCAATTTGTTATCTATATGGGACAAAAATGAAATTAGATCCTTACCTCACACCCTACATTAAAAACACACACAAATACCAACTTCAGGTAGATTAAAAACTCATTGGGGTAGGGAGGGGGAGCATGGGAGGAATAGATAAACTTTAGATAGGGCAGAGGGGTGGGAGGGGAAGGGAGAGGGCATGGGGTTAGAAATGATGGTGGAATGTGATGGAATGTGATCATTATCCAAAGTACACATATGAAGACACAAATTACTGTGAATGAATATATATTGTATACAACATCACCTCCACCATGAATCCCTGAACTTGAGATGGAAGGTTTTTTTCATTCTTGTTCCTGGTATCCATGATGATAAAGATATGAAAAATTGTGCTCTATATGTGTAATAAGAATTGTAATACATTCCACTGTCATATATAAATAAAAAAATAATTAAAAAATAAAAATAATAATTAAAAAACTCTTGAAAAGCAAAAGTTTACATCTTTTAGAAGACTATGGGGCAGTATATTTTTGTGATCTCAGAGTTCAAGAAGAAATTCTTTAACAAGAAATGTAAGGGCAAACTATAAAGGATGACATTGACAAACTTGACCATATGAAAATTAAATGACCATCCAGTATATAGTATGCAACAGCAAGAAATGATGAACTACATGCTCATATAATCACATTGATGTTTCTCAAAACATAGTACTGAATGGAAAATATGAAACAGCAAAAATTATAGCATATTACCATTTATGCAAATTAAAAACATATATACACAAAACATTACATATTTTGCAAGGATACAAACAAATTTAAGGATATTCATTCAGTGAGCACCAATTGAGAATAAAAGAGAATGTGAGTCAGAGACAAGGGAAAATGAAACAAAACAGAATGGGAGGAGGGCTCGCTCAGGCTGGCAAGGAATAACCCAGTGAACTAGGGAATTCCATGACCTCTGCTCTGCTCCCAAAGCCCAACAGGAAAAACAAAGCAAACAAACAGGAGCTGCCAATGTCACCTCCACCATGAATCCCTGAACTTGAGATAGAAGGTTTTTTTCATTCTTGTTCCTGGTATCCACGATTTCATAAAATGTCCCAAAATCCCACTATGAAGTGCACATATCTTGAGTGAGCAACACTTACTGTCATTGGTGTTTTTAGGCTGAGATTCCTAGAAGCAGGTCTGACATAAGTGTCCTGCCCAGGTGACTCACTGAAGGAGTGAAGAGAGGAGGACAGGACAAGGGAAGAAGCAGGGCAAAGATATGGACTTAGCTCAAGTCTAACCTCAGTCTGATCCCATGGGGGGTAAGGGAGTGCGAATGACACCCCAGGCATGGAGGCTAGACTCATGCTGCAGGTCACACTCAGGGACAGGTTTTACCTCCTGGATGTCTCTTAGTGACTTGACTCTGGTGGGGGTTATCTTTGAGGCTGGATACCAGTTTGTCTCCTGGCTCCCCCAAATTCACATCCTTCCCATTCACCCCTTCCCAAGTTTCCCATTACAGCATAAGCTCAAGTTTGGAATGTCATTATTGTAATGGGGCTAGGTACAAATGAGGCTCCCTAGCTAGTTCTCCTAGTTCCTTAGGTGAACTCCTTGGATACAGTTCCTTCTGATCTTCCAACTAAACAAATTATCCTCCCCCTCCCCGGCATACAATATCGGAACATGGATAACTGCTATCTGCATTCCAGTTCAAAAGGGGGAACTGGGAGATACAAAGAGGGGGGCCAGCCCCATAGCAATCCTGAAATCCACTGGGCAGGTGCTGGAAATTCCTTGATTAGAACTCACTCTTACTCCTGGCAGGGAATAATTCTCCATGGTTCTTGACTCTACCTTCTGGACTCTTAGTTCTACTCTTTGGGGTTCTGGATTTCATCCTTTGAGTCACCCCTTTTTCCTCACCCTATTTCCTGCCAGTAAAAATTTGTAGGTTCAAAGGCCTCGATTTATTTTGTACGGTTTCTGACTTTTTTCAGTCCACAATGGCGGTATTTTTGTGAATATAATTATCTTGTGTTTTAAATATTCTTAAAATTGGTTTTTCTATGAAGGTCACTAGTGGTTGTCTCCATTAGACAAAAGCTATACACAGAGATCTCCTTGCCATGAGCCTTCTTTGTCCTTGAGCTATCCCTGCAAGGGGTGAGCTTATGTCCAGCTGCCTCTTATGTGCTTGAGAGATCTGAAAAACACATACTTAAACATTTTCGCACCTATTGTCTAGCTGAATGGTTCTAAGATGGCCTTTACATCTTTTGAAGGTCACAAAGGATTTTATAGCTATATCCTCAGTTTTAATTTTGGCCTATGGTCTCCTGACAATACCTTTGATTTCATCCATAGTTAAAAGATATTTCTTAATTTTATCATCACTTGGTATCTACAGATGTGAAGAAGTTTCTAAATGATCAATTCCTGGCTCCTTTTTTTTTTTTTTTTAAATCAGAGATTGAACCAAGGGGTGCTTTACCACTAAGCCACATCCTGAGCCCTTTTTCATATTTAGAGACAGGGCCTTGCTAACTTTCTGAGGCTGGCTTTGAACTTGTGATCCTCCTATCTCAGCCTCCTGAGCCTCTGGGCATGCACCACTGTGTCTTCCTTTGGCTCCTTTTTGTTGAATGTTTTTTTCTTTAGCTTATTTCTCTCACAACACCTCAAGAACCAGGTGAAACACTTAACACTCTGGAGACACCACACAGTTCATTAGGTGCATTTTCTATTTCCATAGAACCACAGGTGACATTGATACTAACTTTCCTGCCAATACATATTCAGGGTTCCTTATCCCTTTTCCAGTTTTCAATGCCATGGTCCTTATTTCCCCCTAAACCCCAGCAGCAGCCTTCTCACGCAGGCTGTTCAGGGCCCTGTAGGCTTTCATTAACGTCCTTTTCAATGCCCTTCTAGCTCCTGCCTACCTCTAGTTCCAAAGCTGTGACTGCATTTGTGGATGTTTATTATGGCAGTTCCTCTATTGCAGATGCCAAAAATCTGTATTAGTTATTCATTGTTTTATGATAAATTACTACTAAACTTATATTATCACAGTTTCTTTGGTTCAGGGATTGAGGAGCACTTTAGCTGGGAGGTGGACTCAGGGCTGCTCATGCCAGCAGGGACTTGCCTGGGGCTGGAGGATGGCCCTCACATAGGCATTGGCAGGAGGCTCAATCCCTGTCCCTGTGGCCCTCTCCCTGGGCCCTGTGAGTGTTACCACAACACGGCAGCCACCCTCCTCCACAGCAAGTGATACAAGAAGCTTAACTCTGTGTTTTAACAAGGATCGCTCTGGTTGCTATGTGAACAGACTGTAAGAAGTCCAGGGTAGAAACAGGGAACTTATTAGGAAGCTAATATAACGAGGCAGGCAATAGTGGCTTAGGCCAGAGCAAAGCAGCAAAGTTGGTGGGAAGTGGTCAGATCCGGGTGCATGATGATTTGTTTGAAGGCAGTGCTGGCCAAATGTGTTTGTAGATGGATAAGGAGTCTGAGAGAAGAGCCAAGAACAACAACTTAGCTTTGATCTGAGCAAACCGAAGAAACAAAATCAAATCACCATTAACTGAGATGGCCATCCTCCATGTGACCTAGGATCCTTCACTCTCCATATTTTACAAGTGAAGGAAGTGAGCTTTTGAGTGATTAAATAATCTGCTGAAGGTCTCCCAGATAGCAAGTGAAGTCGTGAGTTCTTAACCTTCACCATTGCCTGCTGAGCCAGGAACATTCCTAGATGGAATCACTTGTCAGCACTCTTTGCTAGAAGCCACTGGTAGACGCCTGGGCTGCTTCCAGATGGCTGCTCCATGGTAGGGACAGGGGCACAGAGGGGAGGTCCATCCCCTCCCTAACACGTGTGGAGACACGCGCTTGCTGCCTGGGCCACTCACTCTGATCCTGGGACTCTGGCCAGGGTCTGGTGCTGGATGTGACTCATGCTAAAGTGGCAGCTCCAAGCATCCACCCAGCACTCTGGGGAGAAGGCAGAGGTCAGGAGAAACCTGTCCCCCACGTGCCACCAGGCTGGCTGCTTCCAGCAGGCAAATGTTCGTGCCCCTTTTGGAATTCTCTGGCGGGGCCAGCTCTGCAGGGCAGACCTGCTACTGGCTTTACTCTAGAGGACGGCAGGGCAGGAGGCAGAACATCAAGTCAAGGCTCTGGGATAGTCGTTTTTGCAGTTGCCCACATCTGGACCGCCAGGAGAGGCAGAGTTCAGTGTTTCCTAGTCTCAAGATTCTTATCCAAGGACATTCTAAATTTCCCCCTATGACCCTGCATTGGCCCTTAATAAAAAGCACCTCCTCACTTGCTCTGAAAACGTGATCTCTTTTTTTTTATATATATATATCTTTTTTTTTAGTTGTAAATGGACACAATACCTTTATTTTATTTGTTTATTTGTATGTGGTGCCGGGGATTGAACCCAGTGCCTCACGCATGCTAGGCAAGTGCTCCACCACTGAGCTACAACCCTGGCCCCACGTGATCTCAATTACTTAAATTCATTAGTTGATTGAACAAATGTACGTTGAGTACTTGGCATGTGCATTTACTGTAAAACAACACTGCTGGAAGACACAGGGCTTTGGCTTAAAGAAGGCTCACAGTGGCTTTGCTATCTAAGAAAAAAAAATGTTGGAAACAATGATAGGAAATGGATGTGTAAGTCCATTAAAACTCAGTTGACATTGAAATTGTGGTAGAGGAGGACATGTTGTGATATAGGAAAACAGGCATCTTGTATTGTCAAAGACAAAGCTAGACACTCAAGGAGTCCTATACAAGTAAAACCTACGTATCTCTCATATTATATAAGATAGAAAACAGCATGGCACAGTGACTAGGAGCTCAAATTCAAGAGCCAGGTAACCTGAGCAACTTAATTCACTCTCTCCAAGTCTCAGGTCTTCACCTGTGAAGGGGTGACAGAAGGCCCTTCTTCACAGAGTCACTGTGAGGTTGAGCCTGGTGCCCATGGTCTGGAACCTCTGCCTGCAGAATGCTCAGCAAATGGTAGCAGGTCGAAGTGTCTCTACCAAAGTGGAACAGTGGGTCCTCCCGGGGAGGCGTGCACACATTAATTTTCTCAGTTGTCGTCTCTTGTTCTATATATTACTAATGCAACACGTAAATCCACTAACTCTTAAAACAAAAAATTAACTCTAGGCCCAGAGCTTCAGCAGAAGGGGAAATCTGAGGGGCCAGCCAAGGAGACTGGGAGGGGTGACACTTGGCAGGCCTCAGGCCCACCCTGTCCCTGCCCAATGGGTTTCAGTTAGCACTAGGGCAGGAGAGCGGATCCTCCATGGTGCCCAGGCTTGGCCCCTCTCTGCAGCAACTCATTTAGCCCATGCAGAAGCTGTCCTGAGAGTTTGTCACCACACAGGTGGAGATAAAGTGCCCATGTGAGCCAGGAGCCCCCCGCCATGCTAGGACCCCCACATTCCTTTACCCCAATGGGATCACTGCCTGGAACCCTGCTCTCCCTCATCTGTTTGCCCCTGCCCTGATCCTCCTCTGCCTTCCATGCCCAGCTCAAGGGCACCAATAGGTTTCCATGGGCTGCCTTAGGACCCAGAGTCTCTTTCTCTCCTAAACACTTATATCCCTGCAGAGTTTGTAAATCACAACCCCACACATACCTGGGGATATTCCCCAATTCCTCAGCTCTCATTTCAATTAATAAACATGGTTCCAGCTTACTATATGTATGGTCTGCATGTCACCTGACCTCTCTGGGCTTATTTATCATCTATAAAAGGGGAGATAATAGCACTGCCCTGCAAGGTTGTTGTAGGCATTAGAAATAAAACATGTAGAGCAGGTACCATGCAATAAGCAGTAGCTGTTGTCATTAAGATCTAACATCTCTTTTCTTTTGGAATTCACCCTTCCTGTCTGTAGAAGAGGGAGCATGCAGGCTGAATGGAGGCTGTAGGAGTTCAACATGAGTAAAGAACATAATCTTTGGCACATGAGCCTCTGGGAGGTTCCAGAACTTTTCTGCTTCCTTCCTCAGCTGAGCGCAGGACAGGGGTTTCCCAACGTGTTGTATGATTTAACCATTTTACGTAGGTTTCTGTTCCCACTTTAGAAAGCGTGTTTCATATATGATGCCACATATCTTGAATCTGAGTAAAACTTTTCAGTACTTTCCAGGTTTAAAAAAAAAAAAAAAGACCTGTCCAATGACAGAATTTCCCACATTGGATGAGTCAGTTGGGGGAGTGTCACTGGCAGAGACCCCTGCATTTCAGACACAAGTAAGAATCCAGCATGTCTCCTTGAAGAGTTCACCAAGGAGACCACATGTGCAACCAACCAGATAGGCCAGATTAGAGGCTGCCACTCGGGTGACAGGCACGGGTCTCAGTGATGCAAGGAATCCAGGTCGAGCTAAGAGTGTGCTGTGACAACCACGTGGCGGTCCAGCAGTCCCCTAGCTGGGCACCACCATGGCTGACATTCTCCCCTGTGCTTATTCCACTGGGCTCTGCACCCTCTTTAAATATGATCATACTTGGGGCAGGGGCAATTATTTAGCCAAGTGAGCTTACTTTCACTTAGATGTTGTTGAAAAAGACTGACAACTCACATGAAAAATGGCCAAAGGATATGAACAGTCTGTTTATAGAAAATGAATATAAATGTCCTCTAAACATATGAAGAAATGGTCGATCTCACCCAGAAATGCATGTCAAGACCCCAGTGAGATACCATTTCTCACCTGCCCAGCTGGCAAAAATCCAAATGTTTGACAACTCAGAGTAATGCCAGTTTTAAATTATCCATTCTCAGCTCCAAATCCACCTTTCTCTCATTTGGTTTAGACTGCAATTCACACCTTGCTTTGGCGCTAATTTTCCTTAGGCTCTGCCAACAGGGGGCGCTAGAAGGAGATGGCAAGACCCCTACAGGGGGAACTGAAATCCCTCCTTCCTATTTTGCACAGGGGTTGTTCTTGAGAGGACTGCTCTGGCCCTTGACTGATAAAATTGGTGGAATTAGTGAAAGTGCAAAATAGTTTAACACTTATGTGGAGCAATTTAGCTACATCTAATTCACAAAGTCAATTGCCACTTGACCCAGTAACCAATACAGTTCATTCCAAATGGCACATGTTCAAGATTATCTATTAAAGCATTATTACAAAGAGCAAAAAGTACCCATTTTTAAGGAACTGACTAAATAAACTGTGGCATGTCCATACAAGGGATACTCTGTAGCAGTTAAAAGGAAGAAAAACTTACACTGTTAAGAAGAGCAAAATATATCACTATGAACACAGTGTTCTGCTTTTATATAAGAGGGTAAAATTAGAAAATACATTTTTATTTGATGGTATTTGCATATAGAAACCCCTAAAGGACACACAAGAAATACAGACACTTACCCAAGTGGCTAGGCATGGGGTGTTGGGAGACAATTTTCTGTATGCCTTCTGATCAGAGACCCTGATGTTTATTTGTTGTCAATTATAGCTTCAAGCATGAATGTACAGCCTTGGAAGATAGAGACCGTGTCCCTCTGTGTAAGAAGGGTAAGAATGAAAGGTTCAAGGCTTCCTTGGAATCACCTCAAATTCCTAATAAGTCGATGGCAAAAAGAAGAAGAGAAGAAAAATATAGGGTAAAGGAGTTTGAGTAGGCTCTTCTACAAAAATATGCATGGACCAAAAATGAGGTCCATCTATTCAAGGATTGTAGTTGGCCTTGAAAGGCAGAGTACCTATAGAAAGTGCTTAATAAAGGGTTTTCAAGTGAGTGAAAAACATATGTATTACTGTCACTCAGGAGGATTTCTTGAATCAATAGTATAATGTTGGCTATATCTGAGGACCAGAGAAGGATCACACTGATGTCTCTATTGCTATGAAGCTCAATAGAATGTAGAAAAAAGGGTGGAGGATGGGCCCTGAGAAGGTGTATCTTCTGTGAGACCAGTTCCCCCTTCATTACTTCCTTCCATCACCCATCTATACCCACTCCCCATCTATCCAGCCAGCCACCCCCTGTCCTGGAGGAGTTTGTGTCTTGGTGGAGGGGAGATGTTCAGAGATCCCAAGAACAGAGTGTAGAGAGCTGGAAGGACATCATCCTCACCAACCAGTGAGCCCCTCAAAGGCAGGGAATGTCACCTCATCAATTTCAGTGTTTTGGGTTCAGGATGGCACATGGTAAGTCAAGACATTTGTTGAACAAAAGAGCGTGTGTGTGTGTGTGTGTGTGTGTGTGTGTGTGTGTGTGTGAACTAGATTACACTCTGGTAGCCAGAATCTCAATGGCTTAGAATAAACAATTAACAAAAAGTTGATTTTTTTGCTCATGAAACATGTCCCTCCACTAACCAGGAACTCTAAACTGTCATCACTGCACTTGAGTTGATGGACAGCACCTGTCATGAAGGCTGAGGAAGAGACAGAATGGCAAGCGGGGAGAGAGGGAGAGAGAGAGGGGGAGAGAGAGAGAGAGAGAGAGAGAGAGAGAGAGAGAGAGAGAGAGAGAGAGAGAGGGAGGGAGGGAGGGAGGGAGGGAGAGGGGAGGGAGGACAATCCCCCATGGGCTCAGGGACAGGGAATATTTGTTGTTGAGTAATGTGGTTATCTATTACAGGCTGCCCTTCTGTTCACAAAATATTTGATTTACTCTCTTGACCTCATGAAAAATCAAGTCTCTTCATCCCCAAGGAAGAGATCTGGAAGCCCATGCAGACTTCTGGGTGACGACCATGGTCTCAGCACCAGGGCCATCCGGATCCGGCTGCCCATGAGAGATTATCTACCTGCATCCCAGATGTGTGAAGGAGCTCAGGGACAGAATGACACTTCAGTCCCAAAAGGGGAACAAAGGAAGACATCTCAGACACTGAAGTCCCCCTGAGGACAACTGTCCTCAGATGGGAACTGCTTCTCAATTGGACCCTGACTTTATGCTCTGGGAGAAGCTCCCACTGCCCGCTACCCTGTGCCACCTCCAGACCAGCCGTCTGGAATATTCTTTCTCTTTCAATTATCTTCTTTGGCCAAATCACCAATGAGCTTTGGGGACTATGTCCCCATTGGGGCCTGAAGAGCTTTCTCAAGACGCTACTATTAGGTACCAGGGTAGCCGCCACAGCAGAGGGAAACACACACATGGAAGATCACATTGGCTTTGAAGGCCCCCCCAGGGGGCACATGTCACTTAGGGGTATATTTATTGGCCAAAGCATGTCACATGGACAAGCCTGGCTTGAAAGGGGGCAGGGAAATACAATCCCCATGTGCCTGGTAAGAGAGTTGGAAGCACTAGATGAGCGACATTTGCGGTGACTGTTTCCTTTGGCTCTGGAGGTTGGACTAGTTTCCAAAAAAAGGCAATTTGCTTGATTTAAAGAAGGGTACAGAGGAGGGCAGCTTTGACCCAGAGGAAGCAGGAGAAGGGGAATGAAACCTAACTAGGGCCATTCCTCAGGCTGAGGGGTGGGAGCTGAGACAGCACACTGGGACCCAGGACAGTAGACCCAGTAGACTTCCTACGGCCCACCCTCCAGGAGTCCAACACGCCTGAACTCGACACAGGGTGAGGCTGCAGGGTTGAGTAAGGCCCCTCTCCCCAGGGGGGAAGTGAAGAGCTCACGGAGGACCTACAACATTTCTTAGGTGACACAAAGGAGGCCCTGTAATGCTCAGAAATGAAGCTGTCTTAAGGGTGATGTCACCACAGCTCCCAGCCCGGCTCCTCCTCACTCTGCCCCAGGCACCGGAAAGCAGAGGGGAGCCTGGGGCTGACCTGGATGGCCATTTTTCTGGGTCTGCTTCACATGAACTAACTGGAAATAGATAGAATTTATAGAAACTTTCAATTACAGTCTGTTCTTAAGGAAATCAAACATTAAAGACATGCATCTTACTTCTGGGGACAAACAGTAACCCAAAACAAGCTCCTGGCAGGCAGAGGTTCTCACAGCTTCCTCTGGTGTGACAATGGAGCATGAAATGGAACTAGCACATCAGCAGGCTACAGGAAAACTGCGAAGTCTGAAGTGAGCTTGAGCCATTTGTTCTCCTAAATAGATTAAACACCCCACCTCCATCTTTCTTCCCTTTGCAGGCAGCAAGCTCTCTGGCCTGGCCCCCACCCAATTATTGCCCCTACCCAATAATTGCTATGTCCCACCTGTGGCATCTCCCAGGGGAAGGTTTCTCCTGCTAATAAGCATCTTTTCTCCATTGTGTAGAACTGTGTTAAATCTTGGACTATTTCTATAATTAGCAGCAGCAGCTCAGCTACCTGATCTTGATTTTTTCAGAAAATTTAAAGCTTTGCATCCATGTGGAAGAAACCCTTCCTGTCTGGAGAGATGGTAGGGAGTGGACGGCTTTCTAGAGTAAGGAAGTGGCATTCACAGGTGACAGTGCTGAGAGAGAAGGCTGGGTTCCCAGGAAGACTGCTTTTCAGCCTTCTCTAAGTCCTGGAACTGGGCTTCCTAATGTCCCAGAAAAAGTCCTGTAGCAACATGAGTTTGCACCACCGGCAACATCTGAGCTATTTGAAGAGCTTTATATGAAAGCTCTTGCAGGACAGTTTACTGAGATATGATTTGTGCTGTGATTTTCCCTGTATTCCGAGAGGGAACCCTCTGGGCCCCTGCTCCTCCAAGGAAGCACAGTGCAGGTTGGGTAAAGGCTGCCTGGAGAAGATCCACTTCCTGGTCTTCAAGATCCAGAAGGCGGAGCTATGGATCGGCTGCAGTGGGGCAGGAGAAGGCAGGGAGGGAGGCAAGGAGCCCACTGGGGTAAGAGAGAGCCTGCAGGGCTTCCCCAGTGAACAGGACTGGAGCCCCCCAAGAAGATGGCAGGACCTCCAAGAGAAATGGTCACCTTGTGTGCCCAAGTGATACAAGGTGAGAGTAAGGGACCCATGGTCCCAACTGGTCTAGATTGAAAGGGTTCCCAGGATGCAGGACTTTTGATGCTCAAACTGGGAAAACCTGGTCACCCTGGGGGTGCAGAGGTCCTGGTAGACCCCAGAGAGAAAGTCTCACTAAGAGGACCTGGAAGGGAGCCTGCCCCTGCCCTGTTTCTGCCCCCTTAGACACTTGTGCTGTGTTAGAAGAGAGACCCTCAAACAGCAATGGGGACTCAAGAGTCAGATCTGATTTGGTTTAAAGCAAATAAATAACAGGTTTGATGTTTCTTCTATAGCAAGTTTCGGGTACACTCTGAGAACCCCCTCCCCCCACTCCAGGTGTCTGCTTACCTCTTTACCTCTTCCTATTTCTTTTGCAAACTTTCCTCACCTCTTCCTGTCCCCACCTTGAGCCAAATGAGCTCCATGGTTTAGTGGCCATCAGGATGGCAGAGGAGAGGCCACCAACTGACTTCTCTCCAACCCCTGGCCCTAGCATCCCTCCAGGGTTCACCTTCCCTCACAAACAGGAGGACATTCCTGAGCAGCTCTTGTTCCCTCCCTCAGGAACTGGTGGGTCTGGGGACAGTGCCAGCACTCAGCAGAAATTGCTTCAGTGCATGCTATTTGTTTTCTGAGACTTCCTCTGACACTTGCAGGCTGCAGCCAGGGTACCAAGCTGTTGGCAGGCATTAAGGAATAAGCCAGGTGTCCCTACCTTCTGCTCCACAGAAGCTGCCCACCCAGCAATTCCTCCCAGATGCAAATTGCCCAAACCCCACCCTCCAGCCAAAGCCAGGTAAGGGAGACCACCGGAGGCTGAGCACCCCCAGCTCAGCTCCACCCGTGAAAGCATGTGAGGCATCCCTTTAAAGATGAATCCTGACAGAGGTTTCTCCTGCAAAGCCCTGCAAGATGGTGCAACCCTGTGTCAGGTGGGGCAGTAGGCCTTCAGATCCAGACCTGGTGAGCTTGAACCTGCCCCATCGCATGCCCAGGGACCTCCCCAATGATAGGGGACAGACAGATGTGGCAATATAAAGTTGAAGGAATAATTCTATAAGCTGGGCCCACTGTGTTGACCCCCATGTGTTCTCCCTTTTAAAAAAGCAATTATCTGCAGCCCTGCCTGGCATAAGTGGGGAGGTTATGTTATGTCAGCAAACTACCTGTTTTCTGCAGGAGAAATGTGGGTTCAAAATAATTCCAATAAGAGGAACAAAGTTACCCTAAAGGGGGTCTTCTGTGATCTTTTCACAGACCAGACCCCGGAATTCAAGGAGATAATAAGGATAATTTTTCCCCTAACCACAAAATGTAAGAACAGGTTCCAATTAGAACCAATCAGCATGAGCCAAAATGATCTAGAGTTGTCATGTACAACAGGGACCTGAAAGTCTGATGTCATGCTGCTGTCAGTCAAAGGCAAGAGGTGGACCTGGGTGGGACTCTCTGGAAACTTCCCTGGGACCCCCAATAAATTGGAGGACAGGAGAGGTGCACAGTTCCTCTCCTCTGAGAAGACCCACTCCCTTCCTTAAGAGTACCCCCTTTCCCCCTTTCCTATTCCTTCTAAAAAAAACTCATGCCTGCTACTCTGAGTGACATGTCTGAAATCTTTCTAACTTGATCATAAGAATTGGGGTTTGAAGGGGGACTTTTCATTGCCTCAGTTTCCCGGAAGACCCCAGTCCTTTAACACCAAGACGGGATTCTCAGAGATGCAGTATCTAATGGCCTCCTCTGGCTCTAGTTTCAACCTCTCTTCCAATCAGGCCTCCCCAGCATTGACCCAGATACTTGCCCAATCCCCAAGTCTCTGAGCACAACCAGATATGGAAGTTGGAGGTGGAGACTTTTCTAAAGATTCAGGGGCCACAGCAACACGTGTGCATCTTCGAGCAGCAGAGAAAATGGAAAGTGGACTGTGACATTTCCTCCTCTTTCCCTTCAGGGCCTCGTTGCTATAGCCCTCCCTCCCAGGCCCCTCCTTGGCTGACTCAGTCCCTTCTGGTGCATAAAGAGCTGGTTCTCCATTCCTCCTCTCCCTCCAGCCTGCCCTAAGGCCCTTCCTACCCCAAGTGTCATATTGGTGTATTTTCCAAGTCTAAGAGTGGAACTGGTGCTGGCAGTGGTGAAGTCATCATTTCTTCCTCTGAAAGTACCATTAATTTTACAGATGAGGTCATGTGGATTCAGATGCCCTAAATAACTCAGTGCAGATCACACAGCTAGTGAGCGGCAGAGCTGGGATGGTAGAGAGAGCAGGCTGTGCCCTGCTCTGAGCTACACCGTGAGGCATGAAGAACAGTAGTTTTCAGGCTGTGCCTGGCTCCAGGTTACTCCATTTTGTGAAGCAGTAGCTTGCCATGAGTTCCTCCACCACAAGTGTCAAGATAGAATGATTCTATCTGGTGCAGTTAAGCCATCATCTGCATAGCACAACTATATGGCGTTAACTGATAAATTAATGATGCTAATAAGTAATGACCACCTATGAACTTATCAAATTAAATCAGTAGCGCATGGATGCATGGACCTATCAATCCCAGATCAGAAAAACAAGGCCATGAGCTTATTAAACACACCAGCCCACCAAATGAAACAACTCCCTCACATGTGCCCATAGAAGGTGCAGCTCCCCTCCTCCCCACCGTCCCCCAAGACTGGCTGCAGCAGCACACACCAAACTGTCATCAGGACATTCATAGAACACGTCATGAGGTTCACAGGTGACAAACCTATGATTCTCTGTCCCCAGGCTTCAGCTCACCTCAGTCTTCCAGCTTAATCTTCCTTCCAAAACTACCTGCCACCCAGGCCCCCTGGCCTAGATAAGTGCCACACTCTGACAGTTCTGAACAAGTTCTTTGGCTGGTTGTGACCCCACCTTTACCGTACCTGACATCTTCCCTTTCTATCTTTTTCTGCCTTTGCTCTCACAGCCTTCAGGAGCCCTGGGGCCACCTTAACCCTTTCTATAACATACACATGTATTTAAATCTATATTTACATGTATCATTATGCAAAGTAAAATGTGTGACTTGAGTATTATAGATATTCATAATTATTTTTAGAAAAAAAGAACATGAGGTTGCCCAGCTTAGGACTACCAGGTGACTCATAAGAACTCCTTGAATTGCAACCCATAAAAGTGACGAAGCATGTGTGTTTATTATTATTCAGTATATTCTGACACTGTGGAAAGACACCAACATGTTTGGTCTATGTTAATGGCATAGTTCACACACAACAGATAGCACTCAAATCTGTCTTTGCCCAAAGCTGTCTTTCCTCGCAGGCCAACTTCGGGTGCAGCCCAGGCCTTGGCCTGGAGAAGAGGTCTGCATGACCCAGTCATAAAGCAAAAGTGCCACTGCCTTAGTTCAGTTCCAGAGCAGTAGGGCCTGGAATGCTGACAGAACGGGCAATCCTAAGTTCCAGGGAGCCCCAAGGTGCAAGCGTCTCTTGGAGACCCATGCTGAGTGGCTGGGCCAAGCCCCCCTGAGGCTGGAAGCAGGCTGAGGGATTGGCAAGGAAGGCAAGGCCTCAGCCCACAGGTAGTGGGATTCAGGGTAGAGGGAGCAAGAAAGCAGGCAGGACTAGGGTGGGGGGCGTGGGGGCTGGGAGGAGAGTTTAGCTATAAAACACAGTTACAATCCCAGGTACCAGGAATAGTGCTAAAGGCTTACAGCATCATTTCTAACCCACACATCCAGCCTGAGAGGGAGCATCCTCCTGATTTGCAAAAAAAGGAATCTGAGGGTCTGTGGGCTCAGAGTATCACAGGTAGTAAGCAGTCAGCCAAGATTCAAATGGAAGACATCTGTGATCTGTGTCCAAGGTCTACTATCCATTCCCAGCTCCACATGGACCCAGCTAGGCAAAGGGGGGAGTCTTAGGCTCAGTGCAGGAGCAGAGCGTGTCTGCGCTGCTGATTCCCAGCCTGGGTTAGTGTCCACTGCCAACAGTGTCCAGACTGCCATGTTGGTCTGGGAGAGTGTTCAGCTGCTGGGAGTTGATAAATCATATCTGTCTGTTTTCCCCTCAGAGACTTTGTACCTCCTCTGGAATACCCTGCTCCCAGATTTCAACATGGCAGGCCCCACCTTGAGGAACTAAGACATCTCCTACTTGAAGAGGAGCCCCAGGCCTCTCCCTTACCCTATTATGCTTGCTTCACACTCTTGGATGTTCTCATTCATTCTTTGTCTTCCTTCTCCTCAAACATAATGGCGTCAGTCCTTGTCTTCCCGAATCCCCACTGCCTAGATCCACCGACACTCATCTACAGCAGGTGTTCACCAAATATTTGGTGGAAGACATCAGAAAAGGTGGCAGAGTCTGACCACCAGCAAAAGCTACCTCTGACCATCCCAGTGGTCCTCTGTGCAGCTGCCTCCTCAGTGGCCACGTGGCCCTTGGCCATCACTTGACCAGACGTCCTCTAATAGTCCAAAGCAGACCTCACTCACTGCCCTACCTTGTGGGTCTCCAACATGGCTGCCCCTGCCCTGGTGAGGTCCTCGAACCCAACTCTGCCTTCCTATCACCCCTCATGCCCTCACACACTGAGGCTTTAGGAAAACAAAAACAGTCTTTGAAATAGGGTCAGGGCCCTGGTTTCAGATGGCCAAACCCTCTCACAAAATGGAAAGAATGCAGGGCCTGGAGTCAGACAAGGCCCAGACCCTGGGTCAGGGACCCACGGCTCCTGGTCTCATGTATACCATGTTCAGCATTCCTGGGCCACAGCTAAACTCCTCCTCCATCGAGTGGATTCTGCCACTTTCTCCCTTTAACCCCCTGCAGGGAGGCCTGCAGGTCAAGGAGACACAAAATCGGGTGCAGGTTGTGCTTCTCAGATGAAAAGTCAGACAGTTTCACAGCTGCGCTGCCTGACTGTGCCAGGCAAAATTGCTTTGTCTGGGAGATTTTTATATGCATGTGAGGTTTAGAGTTTATAGAGAAAAAAAATATAGCTCATTTCATAGCACTATTCTGGGATTTTCTCTGAAGCACAGTCTCTGCACAGCCCTGAAATGTTTTGACAGCTCAGGCAAATCTTCAGGAAAACCTGAGGCCAGAGTGTTGGCCCATGAGATGCTTGTCGCTCAGCTCCCCACACCCCCACCGGGAGCCCACACCACCACCCTGACCTCGGGGCCAGCTGTGCAGGCCACTTATGAATCAGCCTTGTCCTCCTGTTCTGATGCGGGAAAATGGGATGATGAATTCATTTCCATCACCACGCTGCCCATAAGTCACGCTTGAAGGGCCTTTTTTTCTTTTGGAGTTTCCAATGACAAAGATTTCATTATCCCAAGCAATAATTTTTAACCAGAGCAATGTACGATTTCACTCGACCTGGATTAGGCCCATATGTGAGGGGCCGCCCCAGAGCAGCAGTGTCTGGGGGAGGCCGGGAGAGGGATGCAGGGTCTCCTGTGCTCTCCCCTCCCCAATTCTTGCCCCTTTCTTCTCCGTGGGGTTGATTTTCTTTGTTCTCAGCCTCCCTCCTCTACTTCTGGCCCTGTGCCCCCCAGGTAAGGAGTCCTTCCTGATGTTGACAGCCAACAGGTCCGGCTGACATTCTGTTCATCCTGTCTGTCTGTCTGCTCCCCTCTCCTGTGCCAGATCCCCTCCCCCCAGAATCAGAGGCAAAGAGGGGCAGTGGTGTTTTCAAATGGAAGCCAAAGGGCCTTCCCTATGAACCGAAAAGCAATTCCAAGAGCAGGCAAGAAGGACCATCCGGGGGGTTGACTCCCCTCCTGCCAGGCTGCATTCCTCCCAGGTGGTTTTCACGGAGGCCTTACGTGTCCAGACTGGGAGCCTAAAGTCATAGAAACACAAGAAAGAACCCAAGAAGCAGCTGTGGAGATCTTCAACAGCAACTTGGGCTCCTGAAAGGCAGCTGCTGTCCTTTGGGCTTTCTTCCTGATCTGGCTAGGCCCAGGAAGACCAGGAGCCCTGCTGAGATGGACTTACCCTGGGGCAGGACTAGGGTGCCTCTGACATCCCCCACTGCCATGTCACAATGCATGGAGTCCCCCTGCTCCACCTGCTTTCCTTAAGCCATGATGCCACCATTAGTGCAGGGGCAAGCCCAGGTCAGAACACTAGCAATAAGCCCAAGATGAAACCTTGGTTTCATCGGGTCTGAGGGAACATGTCTGCATTTAAATAAATACTGTTTATAGAACACTAACCAAACACAAAAGGTAAATGCATAAGATATACTGCACCTCCTCATACAGCAGGTACAAAGAGGCTACAGTGAAATATTCAAATTACCCATATGGTGGTTTCATACTGCTGGCTGACATCCAGGCCCCAGGCAGACCAGACACCAAGGCCCAGTCAGTGACTCCTGGGAGTCCAGGAGGCAGAAGCTTCAAAAGAGTCCAGGGGAGCAGCGTGTCCTTCAGGAGTGGGCAGTGACACTGCGCAGCTGATGGGGACCAACCATTGAGTCTGGGAGCCAAAGCTCTGGACCTCATAATGGTACCCGCTCAGTCACACAGGAGGCATCTTGAGGCTGTCTCGGTCCCCAGGTCTCAGCCTCCACTATTACCTCTAAATTCCTCCCACAATATGCCGTAGAGCAGATGACAAGCCTTACACTGTGTGGGGACCAGGAGGAGGGGGAACAAGCTCAGGGCACGGCCCCCATGGTGGCGGGCCTCTCTGTCCACTAACTGGCCAAGAGCAGCCCAGCTGCCCCTTGTCCCTGGCCCCTCTATAGGCCAGTTCCCAAGCCCCTGCTTGATGACCTATGAACCACCTCATGTCATGAATTAAGAGTTCTGGACAAGGAGATGCTGACGACATGCCAGGGTGCTGAGGGATTTGTACGAAGTGGCAATGGGGTTTTTTCTTTTTTCTTTTTCCTTCTTATTGTTTTTTTAATTCAATAATTTTTCTTTAGAGGTAAAATTCACATAACATAAAATTGGCCATTTTATTTTACTCTTTTAACTTTTTGGCAATGCTGAGGTCTGAACCCAGGGCCTTGCTCCTGCTAGGCAAAAGCTCAACCAACTGAGGTACAGCGTCAGACCCCAAATTAACCATTTTAAAGTGCACCATTCAGGGGCATTTTGCACATTCACAATTTTGTTTGTCCCTGCCTTCCCCTCTCCCAGAACATTCTTATCACCCCAAAAGGAAACTCCATACCACCCACAGTCACTGACGTGCTCTCTATGGATTTACCTAATCTGGATATTTCATATAAACAGAATCATATAATGTGTGACCTTGAGCATGTTTTTGAGATTCATCCATGCTGAGGTATGTGTCAGAATTTCACTACTTTTAATGACTGAATAATATTTCATTGTGTGTACACTAGATTTTGCATACCCCTTCTATTGTTTCCACATTTGGCTGCTGTGAACAGTACAGTAAACATGCATGTGTAAGTATTTGTTGAGACCTTGCTCTCAGTTCTTCTGGGTATATTCTCAAGAGAACTGTTGGGTCATATATTCTATATGTACTTTTTGAGGAAGAGCCAAATTATTTATTTATTTATTTAAGGGCTACATCATCTTATATTCCCATTAGGGGAAAAGGTTCGGGTTTATCTGGCAGTTTTGTGTGATGTGGATCAGGGCTGGGGGAGGCCAGGCTGGGGCTCCTACCTGGCACCCCCATCGTACCCAAGCCCTCACCTTGCCCAGGGCCCAGCACAGCATGCAGCTCAGAGCAGGGCCTCGGAGTTGGAGGTGTGAAAGATAAAAGGGGTGAGGAAGGAGGGCAGAATGGGGTGAAGACTAGGAAGGAGGTCTTGATCATGGCCATAGGCCACAGAGCCTTGAGACATGACAGTCACAGTGAAAATCAAGGTCAAGCACCAAGACCACACAGGGCTTCCTGCTCAGGCCCTGCTGTCCACAGCCGGCTGGGCCAGGGCTGGATGCCCCAGCAGATCCCATTGCTGGGGACTAGGCCGCAACATAAAATGATGAAAATGTAAAACACGAGAGAACATGTTGAAAGTCACTTATTGGCAGTCACATCCAATCTGAGCAAGATGCCTCAGTAGCTCAGTATTTCCACGCTGACCTGGACCAAGTTTTCCCCTGGGGTACCAAGATCCTTACCTGAGAACTGAAACCACGCAAGGAGAACACGTCAGGGGCCGGACTCATCCTGTCCTCCAGCCAAGGGCATCACCCTGAGTCTGCTCTGGGCGCTGAGCCCACCAGCCCTGGGCCTGGAGAAACCTTGCTCCCCTCGTGCCTGCATTTCCCTATTTGCAAAATGATGACTCCTTGGCTTGAAGAGCCTTCCAGCATATTCCAGATGCATCTCTGATTCACAGAATTTTCCCACCTTGGCTCTCTTACCTGGTCCCCATGAGAAAACTCAGATTCAAGGAAAAGAAGTGACCAGTTCCACGAGGTCCTATGGACAGGATGCACAGGGCCAGTGGCAGTATCAAGGTTCCCCCACAAGGCTGGGCCAGGTGGGAAACGGGGGCTGCTGGGGATGCCTAGGATTCCAAGCCCAGTTGGCACCCCCATGAATGTGCAATATGAGGAATGCGGTCCTGGCTGCCAAACCTGGATTTAAAATCCAACTAAGAAAGAGAGTGAGATGATGGGCTGTCCACCTGCTTTCCAAAAGGGCTTCTTCCGATGCCTTGACTCTGCACCTTTCTGCAGTCGTGTGCAGGCTGAAGTCGAGATTGATGGGAACGGCTCTGATGCTACCAGGTGGGTTTCCTCAGTTCCCTCTTTGCTGGGCCACCAAGCCAGCCCTGTGTAGGAGGTGGGGGAGGAAAAAGAGATAGGACTTGGGGGCTCAGAGGCCCCGCAGGCCACAGCTGACTCTGACAAGCATGAAAGCCAAGGATGGAGGAGAGAAACTTGAGTGGTCCCAGCCAGTGATTCTCATTTCTGGACTTCAATTTCCTCCTAGTGGTGACATCAGACCAGATGATCCCTGAGCCTCTCCAGCTACAATGTTCTAGGCTGTGTTCATGGGGCATCTCTTTGCAGCTCTGGGCAGCCAATCCCAGCTTGAGCCAAGCAAAAGCACAAGCGAGTCTCCCCCATCCCCCAAAGAGCAAAGATGGTGTCATCCCTGCCACAGACCCCTCAATTCTTCATCTCATTTCTTCTCTTAGATTCAGAGTCCATGCAAATGGTTCCCATTAAGCACATGTTGTTGTCCTGCCATCTGAATAGCGTTTAGCCAACAGGAATCCCAAGATGTTGCCATGAAGTAAAAGATCAATCTCCAACTATGCCACCGGTTATCAAATATACCAGCTACAGCAGCTCTGCAGTGAGGTGAAATGTCAGGACCGCCAGCCACTTCCTTCGCCACCTAGCAGGTTCCCCAGTGCCCTTTCAGACTTCCTGCATGTGGCGGATCATCTCCCCAGACTGACACTTCCCAATCAGAATCCTCCCATTACCACCCAATAGTTCCTCTCACAGGCTTGGGCACAGTGCCGGTGCTTAATGTATGTGGATTTGTTTCCAAGAGCTGCCTAGGTAAAGACCATTAGATTTTAGTAGCTGTGGCTGCCAAAGAAATCACCCACAACTTAGTAGCTTAAAACAATGATTTCTCATGAATTTGAGCACTGACAGGGCTCAGCAGGGTGGTTGGCTGGGCTCATCCAGCAGCGGAATTCATCTAGGAGCTTGGTTGGGGCTGGAGAATTCCCTAAATGGCCTTTGACACTCCAGAGCCTCTCTTCCATGACCCCACGTTATCCAGTGGTCAAGTGACTTCTTTACAGCATGGTGACTGGCTTCCAAGAAGACAAGTCCAATGTGCAAGTACTTAACAAGACTCTGCTTATGTCACACTTACTAATATCCCATTGGTCATAGGAGGCCACCTGGCCAACCCCAGTCAGTGTGGGAGGGATCACACAAAAGTGTGAATTCTGGGAGATATGCATCATCAATGCAATAATCTACCACAGCTGTGAATCCCTCATGGGGAAGGAGCCATGACACCCTGGGCCACCCTCCACTCTCCAGGGAGCTACAAGACAGGAAAGGTTTCTCAACAGCGAACAATTTCACATAGAAGGTGAAGGAGTGAAGTCACTCACCCTTAAGAAGGGGGCAAATTTTCCCCATGATCATGCTCAAATCTCACATTCAGTAAAAGTAACTTTTGCAGCAAAGTTTAGCCATTTCACAATGAAGTTAAACATATTTTCAAATGCTCTAATTATTCACCTGTTACTTTTCTCAAAAGAACTATAAAAACACAATACTAATTTCAAAGTGACCATAAGTGGTATATTTATTGCTCAGGTTTTTTTTTTTTTTTTTTTTTTTTTTGTACCAGGGTTTGAACCCCGGAGGCACATCCCCAGCCCTTTTAATTTTTTTTTTTATTTTGAGACAGAGTCTCACTAAGTTGCTTAGAGCCTTTCGAAGTTGCAGAGGCTGGATTTGAATTCATGATCCTCCTGTCTCAGCCCCAGATTTGCTGGAATTATAGGCAGGCACCACCATGCTCGGGTGTAGCTCAGTTTTTTATAAGTGTCCCATGTACAGGACAATGGGCCATTATTCTCCAATTTGATTTCATGTCTGCCTGTTTTCGTATGTAACCCATCCCTTACTGTGGGACATTTACAGGATTTGTCATTTCTCACAAGTAAACTATGATGGCTATCCTCGTGTCACCCAACTGTATCCTCAGAACAAATCCCTAGAAGAGAAAATCTTGGGATCACGGGGAATGCCCAGTAATAGGGCTGTTGATTCACATGTTCCTGGCCAGCCTGGAGAGAATGACCGTGCCTACAGCAGTAGTCCGAGAGGAGTGGGTGCCTGCCCTCCATGCTGATGGCCACGGGGACTGCCTTGTTCTTACCAGGGACATTCTGCTGTAGTGTGGGCCAGAGCCACCTTCAGAGTCCCAGGGGCCTCCTGCCTGTCCACCACTACTGACTGCCCCAGGTTCTCACCCGAGCCTCTTATGCCTCTCTCTAGATGCAAGATTGCCCTCCTGAGGCCTCCAGCAGGCGACTCAGCCACGTACCCTGCTCTGATGCCTGGACCTGCATCTCTGCCTCGATGTCCCACAGGTCCTCACACTCAGCCAGACCTCACTCAACCTCCTTGTCTTCCCCATAACTGGCTCCTGGAAGCTGACTGAGCAGGAGCCCTGGCTTCCACTCTGGCTCTGCCTTCACTACCCAGGAGACTGGGGACAGGAGACTCGGCTGAGATATAGTTTTTCTTAGCTGCAAACTGGAGATTCTATTGTGGGCCTCTCAGGGCTGCGAGGACTCACTGGGGTGACAGAAGGCCCTGGGACTTGAGTTAATGCTTGATAAATAGTAACAAGAGCAATGATGATTGTTACTTTCATGGTTCTTACCCAGCACTCCAATGGGAAATCTCTTGGTCATCCTGCCTGCTCTGAGGGTCTCTGCCCTTTTACAAGTCCAGAAAGTGACCCTCGGAAATGGCCCCTGAACCTTCTCATTGCACTCATCCATCCAGGGGCCTCCCAGGTCCCTTCCCACAGCAAGTCAGCACACAGCAGATGCCCGGCAAGTTGCATGAGTGAACAGACCCCCTCTAATGAGCTGCGTGATGCAGTAGAGTATTTCCTTCCCCAGACCATACTTCCTCAGCTGTTAAACCAGGGGCCCTCACAGCTAGGAACGCTGCGATCCCCCATCCCCGTGCCGGCCCCTGGAACAGGGAACACGAGAGTCTGGCTGCGTCACTCAGGCAGGCAGATTCTGAGCAGAGATGACAACTACTAGATGACTCCTTTTTTTATCTCCTAAACCATCAGACCCTCCCTGAGATTTCTGGACTACTATCCCTCGCTGGCTCAGAAGTTTATTAGCTCTACCAATATTTTCTTTCATCGTTCTGTAAAGCAAGCTCAAACTCAGTGAGCACTGCCTATGCAAAGACCTTAAACCACATGTTTATTTTCCTGAGCTATAAAAAGTTTATAGGGGACTGCACTTCTTGTCCAGCACCATGCTCAGAATTGCTACTGCATTCCACAGGAAGACAGAAGGCTCTGTGTCAGCCCGGGGGGTGGGAGGGAAGTAGATGGGGTAAAACTGTGCGACTCCAGTGAAAAGGGCATAGGGCATGGGATGAGACAACAGAATCATACTCTTATGGGGGAGGAATACAGCAAAGTCACGTGATCAGAAAGCCAAAAGGCATGGTTTAGCTGTGTTCTGCTCTTCATGTCTCCCTCCTGTCAAGGGAACTTTGAAGACACCAAGTCAGCAGACACCCGAGACCTGGCCCTGGCTGAAGCTCACTTTCTGAACAAGCCCTTGGTTCTAGAACATGGAGTCACTGAAACTTGATGCTGGAACAAACCAACCAGGGGAGACACCTTCTCTTGGTAACCCTCTAGTTTCCTGATGATCCCAGCCCATCTCTTTACTCGTTTCCACCTAGCCCAGTGACTGATGAGAATCAGATGCCACTGTGTCATTCAGAACTCAGACCCCAGGACATGTTCTGAGACACAGTGAGCCTACCCACCAGCATGGCATTTCTGAAACTCCTGATTCCAGCCATGGAAAGAGTCTCTGAGAATACAGCACTTCCACTTGAAATTAAGGTTCAGGTTTTCCACTGAGCTGGCATCAAGATCTTTAAGTGGACAACATCTTGAGTGGTCTTGAATCCAGCATCTACATACCCTCCTGCCAAAACACTGTGAGGTTTGCTGAGACTGAGTCCTTGGTTCTCAGGCCCACTTCCCATTGTGTTCCCTCCTGGGACTTCAAGGGGAGCAGGGTGTCATATAATAGGAAGAAGGAAGCAGGCAGACAGAGGTGTGTGAAGATCCTGAGTCCTCACTGCAGCTGTGCATGGTGGCATATCTCTATAATCCCAGTGACTCAGGAGGCTGAGGCAGGAGGCTTGCAAGTTTGAGGCCAGCCTCAGCAACTTAGTGAGGCTCTAAGCAACTTAAGTGAGACTCTGCCTCAAATAAAAAATAAAAAGGGCTGGGGAAGTGGCTCAGTGGACAAGGGCCTATGGGTTCAATCCCTACTACCCAAAATAAACAAACAAACCAAAAAAACCCTCATTCCAACTGCACAGATTTAAGCACTAAATGAAGATAAGGTAGCAGGACTCCCTCCAAGGCCACTTCAAACACTAAAATCCTATGATTCTTTAGAGAGAGAGACAGAGAGAGAAAAAAACCTACCATTTGCTTTGAGCAGTATTCTAACTTTCCCAAGTGCAATGCCTGTTTTCTATTACGATTATTTCATAATGCTCTTTTACTATTCTGAAATGAAAGTGAAAGGTGATATATCCACACTCATAATTTTTAAAGGTCAACGTCTTAACTATATCAAAAATAAAGCAACTTAAGATAAATTATACAATAGCCTAAAAAAGGAGAAAAAAAACTTAGGAGTAAGTCTAACTAAGAAAATTGCAAAACACTGAAGCAAGAAAATACTGAAAGATATAAAGACCTACCATATTCATGGATAGATACAATTAATATCATCAAAATGGCCACATTACCACAATCTACAGACTCAAGGCAATTCTCCAAGTATCAGTGTATTCTTCAGAGAACTAGAAAAAAAAAGGTCCTAAAATTTATATGGAAGAATAAAAGACCCAGAATAGGCAAAGCAATCCTAAGAGCAGCAAGAACAGGCTGGAGGAGTCACAATATCTGATCTCAAATTATACTGAAGAGCTATGGTAACAAAAATGGCATGGTATTGGCATAAAAACAGGTATGAAGACCAATGGAATAGATTAGAAGAAGGGGGAAAAATCCTCATAATCATCTGATCCTTGACAAAGTTGCCAAAAGCATATTTTGGAGAAAAATAGCCTTTTGGAAAAATGGTGCTGGGAAAACTGGCTATCCATATATAGAGGAACAAAACTAGATCCCTCTTACCTCACACAGAAAGCAATTCAAAGTGGATAAAACACCTAGAAATTAAACCAAAAACAATAAAACTACTAGAAGAAAACAAAGGGGCAACCTCCAACTCATTGGTGCAGACACTGACTTCCTTAGTAAGACCCCTAAAGCTCAAGAAATAAAACCAAGAATCAATAAGTGGGATGGCATTAAATTAAAAAGCTTCTGCACAGCAAAGAAAATAATTAAGAGAATGAAGAGAGAGCCTACAGAAGGAGAGAATCTTTGCCAGCTACTCTTTCAACAGGGTATTAAAAACCAGAACATATAAAGAACTAAAAAACTTGATACCAAAACTAATAATCCACTCTATAAATGGGCAAAAGATTTAGAGACATTTCTCAATAGAAGAACAGTTTATGAAAACATGTTCAACATCCAAAGAGATGCTAATCAAAACTCCACTGAGCTTTCACCTCAATCCATTTAAAATTGCAATTTCCAAGAATACAAATAATGATAATTGCTGGTAAGGATGATTGGGAAAAGTTATACTTATGCATTGTTGTTAGGACTGCAAATTAGTATAACCACTTTGGAAAACAGTATGGAGATTCCTCAAAAGATTAGGAATAAAATCACCATATGACCCAGCTATACCACTCATTGGTATTTATTCAAAAGAGCCCAAATCAGCCTATTATAGTGACACATGCATCCCATGTTTATAGCAGCACAATCTATAATAGCCAAGTTAGGGAACCAGCATAGGTACCCATCATCAATAGACAAATTGATAAAGAAAATGTGGTATATAAACACAATGCAGATCCACTCCGCCTCTAAGAAGAATGAAATTATGTCATTTACTGGTGAATGGATGAAACTGGAGAATATCATGCTAAGAAAAATAAGCTAGTCTCTCAAAGTCAAGGACTGAATGTTTTCTCTCATATGTGGAAGGCAGAGAGACAGAAGGAATAAAAAAAGGGAATCTGTAAAAATAGAAGGGAGGTAAGTAGAATAGAAATGTGGAGCCAACGTGTAAAAAGGTGGAGAGGGAAAGAGAAAGAACTGGGCAGTACAGTTGACCAAATTATGGTATGCACATGTATGGGTATATCAGAATTCATTCCAATTATATATAATTACAATGCAACAATCAAATAAATAGAAGGAAGCCCAACAGAGTAGAGGAAGGGGATCAAAGGCAGGGAGGGAAAAATAAAGTATGGGGGATTAAAATGGAACAAACTATGTTACTTATGCATTTATAAATATGTCAAAATGTACCCCAATATCATATATAGTTATAATACAGTGATATAAAAAAGTATATATTTGTAAATTATAAAGAGTTTTTTTTTCCAGATTTTTTTTTACCTAAACTATCTGTCCTTTCTCAAACCAACATAGTGTTCTTCCCTAATAACATCGTTAACATTGATGGATTCACTTGCTCATTCCAAAGATTTGACACCTCCAATGTACCTATTAAGAGACTGGGTCTTGTTCACAGCGCCAGGAAGTTTGTATGGAGAGCAGATGGGGGATGGGGTGCTTCAGACAAGAGAGGAATGAACTGTGAATCACAGGAAGAGGGAGACCCCACTTGGTGTGCAGAGAGATGCACCTGTCCCTCACTTATGGAATCTAATTTTATATCATGATACATTACGACTGATAGCATTATCCTCCAAGTATGGTTTCAAAGGATAAACAAATAATCAGAAATGTTTTCTTTTACACAGTAAAAATTCACCTTCATAAATTTAAAATGTTTTCCTTACAGATGATTATTTTAAAAGGCATATCTGGCTTCAATGAAAATTAATAAAAGATAATGTGTATTCCCACATGAAAATGGACACTGAGCCCCAAGGAAACACAGTGTGGTATCTCTGCCTGGGCTTTCTGGGCTGGTGACATCGCCAATGCACAATGACAAGATGGCTCACACGGGATCCAAAGCTAAAAGCAACACGGCTACTAGAGACAAGTTTCCCTATTGTAACCACTTTTGAAGTATGTTTTTAATGTTCACGTTAGTGGCATTCCTGGGAAATTCAATATATCCTAAAATTATGCAAAAGAATTATATTGGTTTCTAACATAAGATGATAAAATAAGGTTTTTCACCGTAAGAGCTGTCTAGCTGGACATCTGACAGTTGTGCAGGGCACAGGACAGTTCTTTATTTTGTTGGACAGTGTCAGGCACACTTTGGTCTGCCTACAAAGTGCTAGCTGGGGCTCTCAGCCAGTGATGTCACCTTGTTCAACATGGTGAACTGCAGTTTCCTCTCCACCCAGTGCCACAGGAGGCAGGAGATAGGACCCTGAGCATCATAGGTTTAAGGACCACAAGATTTGCCAGGACATGACTATGGTTTGTTGGAGAAGATATGGCGGTACCTGTGTCAGGCCACTCAAGGCTTCTGACCCATGTCTCCAAACTCCTCATCCCAGCTTCATCTCTCACATGATCATCAGCCTCAACCCCAGCCCTGACACCAGGGTCTTGTTTAGCTTTAGACCTGTTTACAAACCAGGCTAGTAGCAGCCACAGGGCCCAGGAGTGGCCTTTTCTTGTTTGGGAGAGAACTCAGAAGCCCTCACTTTCGAAGCAGACACTGTCTACACACATGTCATTTTTTGTAGTGGTTTTCCTTCTAATCCCTACCCTAGCTTAACTCTGTAAAGGCTTTTATAATCAGAAGACTGAACGGGAGGGGGGCATTCAGTGACCTAGGTAAATTGTTTACCTTTTCTGTGCCTTAATTTACTCACCTGAAAATGGAATAACATTGACCTCATAATTGTCCGAGCTCAATTAGACAATATTTATGAAGGGGCATTTCAAACCTTGAAGCACAAATGTAAGGCACTACTTTTATTTCAGAATACTATCAATAACACTAGTCACTGAGCCTATCCAAGGCACATCCATCTTAGGCCTCAAAAGAAGAGGAGGCCTGGGAAGTCTGGGTCTCCTACACCAGGACTGATAGGCTCTTTCGAGGCTGGTGCAGGGGAAACTCCCCACCTGTGGGACCCTGGCTGGGCTCCCTGCAGGAAGCCCAGGCAGACAGCAAGGCCACTGTGGGGGAGGTGGGCAGGGAGAGGCTAGGGCACTCATTCCAAGGTCCAATTCCTAGAGGAATCTGGCCCAATCCAGGGGAGAGGCCCAGGCCCATATGTGTGCGGTGACACATTGAGAAATGAGGCTGAAAGTGCCAGGACCACAGCTGAGAGCAGACGATGCAGGATCTGAAGGCCCGAGAAGAAACAGAGAAGGGCCCCAGCTGTTTAATTTGCTTTATGGCCATTCATTGCTCTGACCTGGCTGTCATTTCCACGGGCCTGAGCTGGACATTGCTCCACGCAGGCAGCGGGCTCAAGGACCACTCAAGTCTACTATCTCTCCTGGGCCTCTGATCCCTCCTCTGGCCACCACCAGTAGGTGGACACCAGGGGAACACTCAGGGGAGTGCTGGAAGTTCTCATGGACCTGCCACTTGCTTGCAGGTCCGTGGTGTGGATCATATGTGGGGGGCTAACCCTGCACACGTATCGTGCATGCTCACATGGTCCCTCGAGCCCTTTGCAGGCTGTCTGTTTGCTTGTGCCAGATCCTACGCGCACTTGTGCCTGCGCCCCAGCAGCTGGCCCTCCCATTGACACACGCTGCAGTAAAGTCCCCTGGATCCTGCTCCTTGGGTGGTGCTGTCCACCTGGCTGAAGGATTCACGGTGCTGGCTGCCCAATGAAAGCCTCCGGAAATTGTGGAGACCCTCCCTGAGCCCTGGGGTCTGCAAATTTAACACTGGCTCGGCTGCAGCTGGTATCAGCCAGTTCACATTTGACATCTAATTGGAAGCATCTGAGAGACACCAGAAAAGACTCAGAAGGTCAATACAGACCGAGAAGGTCAGAAAGAGAAATTCTGGCCTTTCACCCAAGCTTGTCTCCTGGACTGGGGTGAAGAGGAGGAGCTGAAATGAAAATTGGGACTCAGGCCCTGGCAGCCCTGGAGAAAACACGTCCACAGGCAGGAAAGAACTTGATTTTCCGATTTGAAAACTAAATTGTGTTTCACCCCTTGAAGGAACCAGGTAGGTGTTTTGTATACATTGTGAGGTAAATACTCTCATTTATATTCTACAGGTAGAGAAACCAAGACCCTGGGCAGGTAACTCACAGCTAAGAACTGGCAGAGTTCAGATTTGAACCTGAGTTGCCCTCCTGTGGAAACGGTTCCTCTTTCGGCCACTCCACCCAGCCTTTCCAATTTAAAGGGAACAGAGGCCTCCCTCTTCAGCCCTCTCAGGGCAGGGTGTGGCTCTTGAGCAGGACATCTCAAAATTCCAGAGACATGTCTGTCCTTTGTAACAGGGAAGGACACTGGTGGTGAACCCCCAGAGCTCTAGAGATCCGGCCAACCAGCCACACACAGAATACATTTAACCTTTCACGTTTTATCCCCAAAACTCCTTGTAAAGTTTGCTTTTTACTCCACAATACATCCATGTTTCCTTTCCTATAAAAAATGTTTGAAAGATGTTACACATAAATAAAATTGATTTTCCAAGGTGGACTCCATGTCTCTGGGCAGTTTGGGGAGCAGAGCCTTGGCCCCAGGAATCTCAAGTCTCCTGTGCTGTGGACCCTTCTGACTGCCTGGAGAAGCCTAGAGACCCCATCCCAGTAAATGCATGAAACACTAAGAAAAGGAAACCAGCTATATCAAAATACAATCAATGTTTTTTACAACTTAATTTGCAGTATTTTGGGGGATGTTCTTTTTCACTGGATTTTTTTTCTAATCAACCATATTAATCATTTTTAAGTGTACAGTTCCAGTGGCAAAAATTACATTCACAATGTTGGACGACTGTCACCACCATCAATCTCCAGAGCTCTTCATCTTGCAAAACTGAAACTCTGCACCCATTTAATACTAACTCCCCATCCCTCTCCCCACAGCCCCTGGCAACTGACCACCAGTCTACTTTCTGTCTCTATGAATGTGATTCTTCTAGATACCTCATATCTGTGGAATCAGACAGTATTTGTCTTTTCATGACTGGCTGATTTCACTTTGTAATGTCTTCAGCATGCATCCATGTTGTGGCCTGTACCAGAATCTCCTTCCCATTTCCAGGATAATACCCCATTGTGTGTCCATATTACACTTTATTTATCCATTCATCAGTCAAAGGGCACTTAGGTGGTGCCTACCTTTTGGCTCTTGTGAGTAATGCTGCTATGAACACGATACAAATATCCTCGTGGCCCTGCTTCACTTCTTCTGGGTATAGACATGGAAGTGGAATTGCTGATCCTCTGGTAGTTCCATTTTTATGTTTTCAAAGAGCTGCTACATGGCTTTCCATAGCAGCTTTCGGCATGGTTACATCTCTGCCAAGAGTGCACAGGAGTCCGTTCTCTCCACCTCCTCACCATTGTTTGTGATTCCTTTTTCTTTTTAAGTTGGCCAACCTAGTGCATGTGAAGTATGATAAAGTTTTCTTTTCTTATTAAGCTCTTAAATAATAAACTTTAGTCATGGGTCTACTGATTACTTATCATGCCAAAGTAGTGATGGGTATAAATAATATTTCCTGATAGATACAACTGGAATATGAGAGTACCTGCGATTCTGCTGATAATAAGGGCTACATTGGAAAAGAATGCTAAGTTTCAACTTGAGGTGAGTAAAAATATAAATGTATATATTTTTTTCTCATCCAAATTCAGGGAACTTCCTGCAATCTTGACCTTAGGTTAAGAAAAAAAATCTGTGCTAAATAAACACCTCAGAAAAGGACATCACAGATTTGTGAGCAAGAGGTCTAACTTCACCCTACCTTGCAACAGTGACCTGGCGGAATGGCCCAGAGGGTAAATGTCTCTCTTCCACCCTGTGCCCCACCGCAGTCCTTGGCTGAACTCCACCCATGACAGGAGTCTCTGAAGAGGCTTTGCAGCTCTCAGGTGGCTCTACAGCTGCTCAGGGACTGTTATGGTTTGAATGTGAGGTGGCCCCAAAAGCTCACATGTGAGACAATCCAAGAAGGTTCAGAGGAGAAATGATTGAGTTGTGAGAGTCTTAACCCAATCATTGATTTAAATCCCATAATAGAGATTAACAGTGATAACCAAAGAGGTGGGGTGTGGCTGGAGGAGGTGGGAATTGGGGTGTGGCTTTGGATATATATTTATTTGTATCTAGAGAATGGAGTTTCTCTGCTTCCTGTCATGATATGAGCTGCTTCCCTCTGCCACACTCTTCCACCGGTGTTTAACCTTACCTCGAGCCCTGAGGAATGAAGCTGGCCTTCTATGGACCGAGTCCTTAAAAAAACCTTTTCCTCCTCTACAATTGTGCTGGCTGGGTCCTTTAGACACAGTAGCAAAAGAGCTGTCTAAAACAGGGTCCATCTCCACCTCTCCAAGCCTTGGTCTCCAAGTGCTGGGAAGGAAAAAAAAGTCACCTACTAGGTCATGTGACTTCTGGGAATTCTGGCTGCAGAAAAGGGGAGGGGTCACGGGTGTCCAGAGGGTTGACTGCAGGTACAACACCACTGTGAGAAATGAAGCTGAGACCAGGTAGGGCCTTTCAAAGCCCAGAAGTCAACCGCCCAGCTGGCCCAGCCACATCTTGAAGCATTTTTACTATCAAGAAGGATCTGCATGCAAATTTCAGAATCTGTCGGTTCTTTTTGCAAAGAGTGTTGGAAAAGTGGCTTGGAAGGAAATCCAGAGAGACAGGGTAATGGGTGTGGATGACTGCTAATGGGACCTTCAAGTCCCCGGGCTGTCAGCCCTGTCTCCCTTAAACACATATTTTGGAGTTCAAATTCAGCAAGGTGGAGTTGTGTTCTGATTTGTTGATTCTGAGGGGAAAGAAGAAACAGGAAAAAAATCAAATCACTTTTCTTTCAGAGACTTTGCATTTTAAGAAAAAAATCAATATTTTAGCCATTCATATATTCAGTGAGGGCAATGGCTTGTTTCAAACACTAGGTTCTGGAGAAGTTATGAACAATTTTCCTCATATGCTAAAAATTACTTCTTTGTGTTCTGCTACACACCGTATGCTTTTGGGGGAAAAAGAGTGACACCAATTTTGAACAGGAGGATATTTCTTTACAACTTCTGTTACTATTTAATTTTTCAACAAGTTTTTTCATCCTCACGATGGAATCTTTTTTAAAGAAAAACTGAAAATTGTAACAGAAATGCACCTGGGATGTCTGGCTTTACGGTTTAGGAGTCAAAATATAAACCCCAGTATTGGCTGGAAGGGCCCTGCTTGAGGCCCAGTATATTGAGGCCTTCTATCACCTTGTCTCTCCCTTTACCTTCCCTTCCTTATATGTTAAGGAAACTCCAATAGGCTGACGTGGCTGTTCTCAACAAAACCCAGCTACATAGGGAATTGGGATCCTTCCATTTGAGGCTCTCACACTGTGCAGGAAGCACTGTGGTTATTAATGTGGGTCCTGAGCTCTGGTCATCACCACACCCCTTACTTTATTTCAGGAGACTTATGTACCCTTATGTCTGTGGAGTGGGGGCCAGCTTCAGATTTAGCCTAACTAATGTTCACTTGAATTCACTGGGAAGAAAAGTTGGAGTCTCATTCTAGTTATTCTCAGAAGACTCCTGAGTTCCTTATGCAAACGTACTCACATCTTTCCAATAAGTTACAAGCCAATCATATACAGGCTACCAGAGTAATCAACCTGCTATAGATGGGGTATCCATTATTCATTTCCGTGTCACAAGCCATCCCATAATACAGTGACTTAAGAATCATGATTTTACAGTCTTGTGACAGGACTGAAACCGATTAAGTCAAGAAAGTCTCACCCAGACACTTGGTCCTTCAGCTGCTATTTCAGCTGCTGTGACTGGAACAGCTGAGAGCAGTTGGGACCTGTGTCTCTAGCAGGTTGACTTATGTGGGGTATCTCAGAGTGCCAGGCAGTTGAGCTTCCAGGCCTCTTTCAGCCTGGGCTCAGAAGTTCCAGAATCTTACTTTCTACAAAATCAGCCCAAATTCAAGGGGAGGAGAAATAGACTTCTCAATGTCCATAGGATGGGAAGAATTGGTATTGACTGTATTTTCAGACAGTCTAGTCTTTTTTTTTTTTAAAGAGAGAGAGAGAGAGAGAGAGAGAGAGAGAGAATTTTTTTTAAATATTTATTTTTTTTAGTTTTTTGGCAGACCCAACATCTTTGTTTGTATGTGGTGCTGAGGATCAAACCCGGGCCGCACGCATGCCAGGAGAGCGCGCTACCGCTTGAGCCACATCCCCAGCCCCAGTCTAGTTTTTTTAAAAAAAATATTTTTAGTTATAGACAGAACAATACCTTTATTTTATTTATTTATTTTATGTAGTGCTGAGAATAGAACCACTGAGCCACAACCCCAGCCCCGAATCTAGTCTTACCTCTGGATGATTTTCTACAAATAACAATCGCATCCCTAACTAGTAGGTTGCGTGACAGTGAGAGAGATGATGTCATGTGCTTCCTTCAATTGAGGGCAAGACACAGGGGCCATTATGGAGCAAGGTGGAGTGCAGGGGAGGACACCATGTGGCTCTGAGGACAGGATTCGTGGAACTCCTCTCCCAGCTTGAGGGGTTGGCTTCAGAAAGATGCAACAAAATGAGAAATGAAGACAAAGAAAAATCCTCAGAGGCTGTGGGAACCTTTTCATACAGCAAGAATGATCGTCTCTAAGCAGTTAATAGAAACACAAGTTTGGTCAGGTCAGTTCAGCCTGATCAAAGGCGGGAGGGGGCCCTGTATCCCCCGACCCCTTCCTAAACATGGACTGCAGTGAAATGGGAAACACAAGTGAGCAGATTTTGTGGCAATTTAGGCTGTCATCTGCAGAGCATGTCATAGTTTACAATGTGCTTTGTCATTACTTGTTTTATGTGGCTGATTTAACTTCACCTCATAAACTGATAGCCCAAGTTCTATGTTCATGATATTTTAATTTTACCCATAGGACTGTTTAGCTTAGGACAAACAGAGGAGGCCTAAGTTGGAGTTTAGCCTTGCGTGGGTAGGTCCGAGAAGCACATGGAGGGTTCACTATGTGACTGAGGGAACAAGGAACAATTGAAAGAACCCAGGCCAAAGGACACAGCAGCCACGTGGGACCATGTGTGCCAGTCAAGAGAACACCCACAGGGTCCGTGGGCACCATGATTCCAAGAGTCAGAGCTTTAAACCTCTCACTCTGGTCTGTCACCTCTGAAGTGCACGTGGGCTTGTTCCTGGGACCTCAGAGAGTAGAAAGTAATGGGGAAACAACAGATCCTTTACTGCAGGGACACGTGACTACATCCATCAGGGTCACTCCAAGTGAGTTTGGGCTGACTAAAAAAGACACAGACACAGAAAGTACCTTTTTCTTTGGGCTCAGTGACTGCTCCTCAGCCACAGCTCCCATAAGGGAGGCAGGCGAGCAGGAAGGAGAGAGACCACACGAACCCGGGTTTTATTAGGGAGAAGCCATTTAAATGAGGCAAGGGGTCAGGTTTCAGGGGGTTGAGTCTAGCTTCATGATTTCTTGCTGTCAGCAGATTGATTGACATCTTGGAAGGTCACACCCATCTCAGGTGCTGTGTGGGTACCTTCGGCAGAGCAAGTGAAAAGGACACACATCGCCAGCCCAAACAGAGAGGCAACGTCAGTCCAGTCCACCTATGTGCTCAGTGCTCATAGTTCACACACACACAGCCCATGGCAACAAGATGTGGAGGAACACAGTGGTGGGACCCTTCAGCAGGCCCAGACAACAAGAGGGGACTGGCTTGCCCCTGGCCACAGGCTGGGCCTAGGAGGACACTCCTAGAAACATTTGGCAGTGGCTGTGGAGGTAAGAACAGTGAAATGTGGGTTCTTCAGTTAAAGAAGCCTGCATCTGTGCTAACTGGCTAGACAAGCCTGGGAAAGTGGGACCCCAGCTGGAAGTTGAAGCTCAGCAATGGACATGAACTTAGAACAAACATCTGCCCACCTCTCAGGTGAGACTTGGTCCTGCTGAAGGCTCTTCTGAGTGCTCATGTGCCTTTTACGCTGTTTATAAAAAATTGTAAAACAATGATAACAAAATCCATCTGCGCCAGCGTCCTACAATGTGAAGCATGTGCTTCTAGGACCTCTCAGACTGCTGTGTTTCAAGATGACTGTGGGCCTCTAGTAACTTGCAGTATTTGCAGGTGTACTGAGAGGCTGCTATTCTTCCCGCCCTGCATGCAACAGGAAACACAGGTCAGCTCTCATGGTCAACCTTTGAACTGACCTAAACCATCAATTCCAGCCCAACCCAAGCCTCTCTCATCAACTAAAAGCCAAACCAAAACCAAATGCCATTTTTCAAATGTTGCCTCTAACCAAAACAAAGATTTTCCAAAAATCCAGCAAACCTAGTTTAAAAATAATAATAATAATTGGACCTGTATACATTTTTAAAAATGAAAACAAGAATCTGAACTGGGACAAAAGCAAAACATAAAAGTAGTCTCCATGGTTGGGCCTGTGGTGAAGTATCTACAAAACTTCATAGGACATCAAATCAAGGTTCAAGGGTCTGGTAAATACAAGGTCACGGTCTGTGCCTAAGCTGTAGAATCCATTAGAGAAAGCCTGTTTCTTGTAAGAATAGCTCTCGTACAGGCAATTATATGAGTTTTCATATTTTTTATTCATTCGGCTCCCTTGATACCTCTGAGACAGTTTCCACCTTCGTCTCCATCTTATAGAGGAGGGGACTAAGGCACTGAGAGGCAAGGAATTTTTGCCCTTTACTAACAAAGCCACTGGAGCTGGGATTTGGTGTCTGTGCTGAGCCTCCCCTTGTGACAGAGGCAGACTGTGGAACTGAACAAGTGGTTCCATCATGGAGCAAGAGGCTCCTTGGCCGGATCTTCAGCACTCAGGAAGCTTTCGTCCTGCGTGCCATATGAAATGCTATTTTTATTTCCAAATCACTGATGTGGGCTTTTAAATTGGAAAGTTCAGGAAATAGTATCTGATGATTTTGTGGCTCATGTTTACATGGATTGGCACCCTTAGGAGACCCAGAGGCCACAGGCTCTATGCTAGAGCTCCTCAGCATCTCCAGGTCTGCTGCCCCACCTCTGTCACACCTGCACCCTCTGCCTGCTGTTCCAGTTGTCCACCACCCTGCCTCTGGGAAGGAGGCTTCAGGAAGTTTGGTATCCTTGCCTTTTTCCTTGCATGATACCATTCTGATCCACCCTGCTGCATCCAGCAGGCTATGGGTCCTACCACGTCCAGGGTCAGCTCGGAGAGGTGTCTGAACTCTTTGGCCAGGTGGAGCCTCTGATAGAACCTGTCCCTAAAGAACTCAAAGCATGTCTCCAACTCTGTCTGCTGCAAAGGCGCCCTCTGGGTGGTCAAAGTAGCTGTGCTTTGTTCACCTTGGAGATGGAAATAAGATTCCTTGAGGAAGCAGGTGGAAGAGGGTGAGAGAACTGTCCCTGCACCCAGAAGGCCCAGGAGTACCTGTGTGAGCCATCAAGGTCCTGCACTCATGCTAGTTAGGACTGACAGACATCAAGAATTGGAGGTTCATGTTAGTGGGGCTTCCTTTGCACTTTGTAAGTACAGACTGCACTGTTATAACAGCCCCAAACTGTAATGTCTCAAAGCGATACAAACTGATTCTTGCTCACAGCTGCTCGGAGAGGCAGGGAGATTCTCTATTATTCAGGGATATTGTCTCCAAATTCCTGAACATTTTGACAATGTGCATGTGTGAGGGGCTTGGATGTCAGGGAAGTGGCTGGATCAGGGAAGTCAGGTAGAGGGGGAAATGGGGAGGGAGTTGGGGGGAAGCAGGGGTTGGAGGATACATGATCTTGAAGGTCACAGTTGGAAGTCTGGATTTAATTCTAACGACTGTGGAAAGCCACTAAACATTTTTATGCAGAGAAAGGACATGATCTGAATTACATTTTGAGGAAAGGGACCTGGAGCCATTGTGTGGAGGATGGATTGGGGGAGAGACTGGAAAAGCAGTGAGTGCAGAAGGAGGAGGCCACCTGGAGGTGACCAAAGTTGTCCAGACCGAAGAGGCAGTGGCAGTGTGTGGATCCAAGACCCACAGGACCTCCTGATGACCTAGGTTTTGAGGAATGAGCAAGAGGGCACCACTGAGGAGGAATTAGAGATTTTCGGCATGAGAAGGTGCCAAGTACCCCTGGCTGAGGTGATCATCAAAGCAGTAATCAAAACCAAGAGTCCCATTTGAGATTTGCTAAATATGAATTAGTAGATTAACTAATGCATTTGATTTTCCACCAAGGACCACGGTTGGGCCTGTGATGAAGTATCTGCAAAACTTCTATATGACATTAAATCGAAGACACACTCTGAGAGATTCCTCAATTATTTTCATATTGATTTCATTTTCAAAATACCAGTGGAAGGCAGCTCCTCTTTGAACAGAGAAGGTAGCTGTGTGGTAGAGGTAGCCACAGGTTTGGGTTGGTTTTGCAGATTGAGGAATAGGGAGGCAGCAATTCCTCTACAGGAATCTGCAAAGCCACTGTGCAGAGTTGTGACTATCACGGGGCATGGATGTGGAGGAAGGGGGAGGACCAGCCTAGGGACAGCTGCTGGGACGGGTCATCATCTCCAACTCCTCCATTTCCATATTTTGAGCTGAGCAACACCCCATATGCATTTGGGCTCCACACTCCCTAGCTCCAGCGTGGAAGTGCCTACATATTTTAGGGAAATCTGTAACCTATTTGTGAGCAATCTGCTTACCCTGGAGCAACTTTGTCACAAAGTATAGGATTTTCGCATTCTTGGTGAAACCACTGATGTGTCGGCCCCAGCTCTCAGCACACTCCCACCCCGCCAATCAGGGCCTCTGTGCACACATCTAACTGTTTCAGAATGGATGCCAAACCCAGCAACTGGTTATCTCCAAAATAATTTCCATCTTCCATGGGGCCATGTGCTCCAGGGGAGTGGTTAAGAGAAGGTATACTGTAAATTAGAACCGTTTATTTTCAGAAGCCATGTTTTAGAAATTTGATAGCAGCCCCATGTTCTTGATAACCAGGCCCCTTGGAGACCGCAGAGAATCTCTGCGGATGCTTGACTGGGTGCTTTCAGATGAGCTGGTTGGAGCAGTCAGATGGCTCCGCCCCTATCCTTGCATTTTGGACTTCTGGAAATCCCAAATGCCTTTTGCCTCCACCCTTTCCCTCCGGGTTGAAATTCTGTGTATTTCAGAGAAATTTCATCCATCTGTTTCTGATTCATTTACCCCAGCTCATCATGATATTTGTTTTGCAAGAGATATTCAACAACGACAAAGTTATGTTCTAGTTCTTTGAAGAGAAAGCTTATGTCTCCTCACGGACCAAGAGAATGTCTAGGCTGGTAAAAGCACCTGAATTCCTCAACTACAGACAAGACAGAAACCAAGATGGTAACAGGAGAGGTTTGGAATCTGGTTACATGTCCCCTCACCCCTTTTCTGGTGAATCCGGGTGTTGAGGAATCAGGAGGGGCCACTCAGGTGGCATCCCAGGCTTATTCTAGGAATGCAGGACAGGGAAGGAGGAGAGGAGACAGAAGACACATCTCAGTGGTCACCTGGGTCACACACATGCTCCATCAGGGCAGCCTCCTGAGGTTATGGAAGCAGCAGAGGTACTGGGGGTGGCAACCTGGGATGAGGAGCCTCCAAGATGTGACGCTGCGTGAGGACGATCCATGGGGAAATCAGTCCCAACCTCCCGGGAGCAAAGATGCTCTGAGATAGGAACTTTAATCATGATGGACACTCTGTCTTATTTCAGAAAGAGTTTGGAGCTGTGTATCCTAATGGGTCCAGAGGGCCCCAATCCAGGGGGTGCAGGAAGGGTAGGGGCTTCTCCTGAGTTAGGTGAGGGTCTGCGTCCAGCCAGCCCCTCCTGGGAGGCAGGATGCAGTGGGCCCCAGGAGCCTGGCTACGGGCACAGCTGAGGAAGGTCGTCCTGAGAGGAAGGAGGCACATAGCGCCTTGGTGGTCTCAGGGCTGGAGTCAGAGCCAGGCCACCAGGAGCTCAGCCATGCGCTGAAGGGAGAGGGCGCTGGCTCTGGTGGCCCATTTCCACGGTGGTCACAGGGTGGTTGTTGCTGCCCGCCCCTTCCCACCACTGCCCCAACTGCATCTGGCTGTGGCCACGGTGGAGGGGGCGAAGGTCCGTCCCGGTCACCATCCGTGTGTCTGGCAGGCCAGGCAGAGGCGCGTGGAGAACACGGCACAGGGGCAGAGCAGGCGCCATCTGGGAACCATTAGAGGCTGACTCTTATCCCGGGGCCTCTGTAAACCATCCATCAGGGAGGCCGGGAGGGAAAACAACCTTCTTTCCCTTTTTATTTATTTATTCTCTGCTTTGTTTATAGTGACAGTGGTCACAGTTTCCCTGAAAGGAAATCACTGAAAATTACAGGGTGTTTGGTTGGGCTTTTTAAAAATTAATTTCCTCTATTTTTGCATGAATTTGATTTGTTCTCATTCCCGTCCACTACCTCACGCTTGGTGAAAAATCTCTTTTGATTTGTTCTTAATGTGGAAAATGTTGGCAGTTCCACAGGGTGATTGGAATAAAGTCCAAGGAGCACACACCAGGTAGTTTTCTGAGGCTTTCCAGAACCCAAGAGATCATCTCTAGGAAGCCAGGCCACAGCTGAAGTCCCCGTCTGGCCTTTGCCTGGTTCCTGGGGAGCCCCCAGCTCCAAGCCTCTTCCTCAGGTCAGGCAGGGCCCCCCAATTCTGGCTTTGTCTCTTTCCCCTCTTCAAAGCCTCCTTCTCTTTCTATCTCTAGTCTAATTCCCTCTCCAGAAGACCCACTTCTCCAGCAAGGTGTCAACCACTGTGTCCAAACTGGAAATTCACTCTTAAAATTAACACAAGATGCTGGATGGCTTCTGTGGGCTCAAGTTATAAGGTCCTCGGGATTCAAATAAAGGTCCTACAATTTAGTTCCTTACAAAAAACAAAACCAGGGGCACTGGACATCTAAGGACCCAGTGGCAGCCAAGGCAAGGGCCCAGGGCTTCCATCCACAGCCTGAGACGTGGATCACATGGCTTTGGCTGGGGGTTAGAGCTCCAGAGGGAGAATCAGAAAACCTGCTTCCTGACCCAGTCCTACAACCACCAGAACTTTCATTCACAAGTTGCCCTGCCTCTGCAAGTTTCAGTTGCCTTATGGGACGCTCTCAGTATTGTTAGCATTGTACCTCCTCTATGTGTGGAGGTGTGCCCTGGGCCAACTCTGTGCCAAGCTGCATCCTCATGACAACCCAAAGGGGTAGGCATTTTTATTCCCATTTTATAGATGAGGGAACCGAGACTCTGGGAGCTTAGATTGTTATTTGAGGATTAACAATCCAATAAGAGGTAGACCTGGGATTCAAACCCAGACTGCCCAGCTGTAACGCAAGTGCTCATAACCACCGTTGTTTTATTCTGCCCACCTTCCAATAATAACCGGTAACAGTTTTGAGTGTTTGTGCTGTTGTCCGGGCATGGCAGGTAGCATGTGGCAGGGAGGGAGGCAGAGGCCAGCTCAAACCTCAAGAAGGGCCTGGAAAGAGCAAGGCTGGGGCAGAGCAGGGATGCAGTGTGCAGGGATGGTAGAGGGTAAGCCTCAGCCCAGGTGACACACGGGGAACAGGGTAGTAACATCCGTGCTGGCTAGCCTAGAGATGAGGCTGGTAGTCAGGGCCCAGAGGAGGGCAGCAGAGGAGGGACCAGGCCAGGCAGAAACTACATGTATTTGACTCTTTCCAACTGATAGGGTGATGCCAAACAAAGGTTGAGTTAGGGAATCTTCTGCAAGGAAAGATGTCCATTTGGTCCTCATTTCACCTGCTTTAAAAATGTCACACTGGAGTATAGACTGTAGCCTGACTCCTTCCCCATCTTTCCCCTCTGTTTTAATCAGTTTTTTTTACAATGGTAGCTAAAATACCCAACCAGAGCAACTTTAGAGGAAGAAGAGTTTACTTAAGGGCTCACAGTTTCAGAGGTCTTAGTCCATAGAAGGCTGGCTTCGTTTCTCAGGGCTTAAGGCAGACCATCATGGCGGAAGAGTGTGGTGGAAGGAAGCAGCTCACATGATGATCAGAGACCAGACAGAGAGAGACTCCACTTGTCAGATACAAAATATATACCCTAAAGGCACACCCCTAATGGCCACCTCCTCCAGCCACACCCTACCCACCTTCAGTCACCACTCAGTTAATCCCACCAGGGGATCAATTCACTGATTGGGTTAAGGTACTCATAACCCAATCATTTCTCCTCTGAACCTTCTTGCATTGTCTCACATGAGCTTTTGGGGGACACCTCACATCTAAACCATAATACCCTCCCTTTTCCTTGGAGATAAGAGGTAAAGATTCCTTTGTTTTCCTGATAAATCTTTTATTTCTATCACTTAAGAGCTATCTTTCACATGCAAACAACACATACAGACCTGAAAGAATCTAAAGTTAATCAATATATATTTTTTTTTCTTTTTTCTTGGGAAGCTGAGGCAGGAGGATCACAATTTCAAAGCCAGCCTCAGCAATTTAGCAAGGCCCTAAGCGACTTAGCAAGACCCTGTCTCAAATTAAAAAATAAAAGGACTTAGGTTGTGGCTCAGTGGTTAAGTGTCCTTGGGTTCAATCCCTGGTACAAAGAAAGAAAGAAAAAGAAAGAAAGAAAGAGAGAAAGAGAGAGAGAGAGCGAGAGAGAGCGAGAGAGAGAGAGAGAGAGAGAGAGAGAGAGAGAGAGAAATGAGAGTTTCTTGATTACCACTTTTACTTTTGTTATTATTTTCTAGTACATGTATATTTTTTGTTCTTTTTATCCCTTGCTTCAACTCAATTCTTAGTACTATTTTAAAAAATCAATATTATTTACTGATTGCTTTGCTTACCATTTTATCTTGCAGCTCATTTTTTCCTAATTATTTCAATCTCCTGTTTCCTGGAATTCATCCTTTAGATCTTTAGTGAGGATCTCTGAGCCACAAATTCTCTATATCTTTGCACTATGTAAAAATCTGTATTTTACTCCTTCAATTGAATGGTATATTATCTAGGTATAGAATTTTGGGCAAACAGTTTTTTGTTTTATTTTTCCTTTAACACATTGGAGATATTAGTGCATGATTTGCATTTCTCTAATTGCTAGAGATGTTGAACATTTTTTCATATATTTGTTGATCAACTGTATTTCTTCTTCTGAGAAGTGTTTGCTCAGTTCCTTAACCCATTTATTGATTGGTTTATTTGTTTTATTGGCGTTTAGTTTTTTGAGTTCTTTATATATCCTAGAGATTAATGCTTTATCGGAGGTGCATGTGGTAAAGATTTTCTCCCAATCTGTAGGCTCGTTCCTCGTGTTATTGTTTCCTTTGCTGAGAAGAAGTTTTTTAATTTGAATCCACCCCATTTATTGATTCTTGATTTTACTTCTTGCACTTTAGGAATCTTGTTAAGGAAGACAGATCCTAGGCCGATGTGATAAAGATTTGGGCCTATTTTTTCTTCTATTAGGTGCAGGGTCTCTGTTCTAATGCCTAAGTCTTTGATCCACTTTGAATTGATTTTTGTGCAGGGTGAGAGATAGGGGTTTAATTTTATTTTGTGGCATATCGATTTCCAGTTTTCCCAGCACCACTTGTTGAAGAGGATATCTTTTCTCCAATATATGTTTTTGGTGCCTTTGTCTAGTATGAAGTTAACTACATTTTTTGGGGTTTGTCTCTGTGTCCTCAATTCTGTACCATTGGTCTACAAGTCTATTTTGGTGTCAATACCATGCCGTTTTTTGTTACTATAGCTCTGTAGTATAGTTTAAGGTCTGATATTGTGATGCTTCCTGCTTCACTTTTCTTGCTAAGGATTGCTTTAACTATTCTGGGTCTCTTATTTTTCCAAATAAATTTCATGATTGCTTTTTCTATTTCTATGAAGAATGTCATTGGGATTTTAATAAGAATTGCATTAAATCTGTATAATGCTTTTGGTAGTATGGCCATTTTGACAATATTAATTCTGCCTATCCAGGAGCAGGGGAGATCTTTCCAGCTTCTAAGATCTTCTTCAATTTCTTTCTTTAGTGTTCTGTAGTTTTCATTGTAAAGGTCTTTCACCTTTTTTGTTAGATTGTTTGACTTACATTTTTTACATATTGCTAGCAGGTGATAATGGACGATGATGGTCATGTAAAATTCAAGCAGGGAATATGATACCCTTCAGTTTTGGATGTTAGTTTCTTGACATTCTTACTTTAGTGGCATAACCTTAGAGCTCCAAATAAAACTATTTCAGTGCTGGGCTCACTACCTTAACCAAAACTTTATAGTTGACCACTCCACAATACAGAATCTGAGAGGCTAAAATCTGCCATTTCCTAGACTCCCTTTCAACCACAGTTCTGAATGACAAGTTTTGCAAATAATCTTTTTATAAATTTACAGCTCAAAACCCCTCCCTTAAAGATCTAAAGGATGAACTTCAAGAAACAGGACATTGAATTGACACAGAAAGAATGACCTGAAAGATAAAGTGATGAGGAAAGAATTTGATAAATATCAACTAATTCTAAATAATTATTGATTTTTGAAATAATAATAAGAACTAATTTGAAGTAAGGGAGCAAAGAATAACAACAACAAAATTATACCTATTCTAGAAATAAGACAGAAGAGCCTTTGGCTATTTTCTGGTGGCAAGAAATTCATGAAGATACAGAGTCCAGTTTTATTTTCATGCATGGGACGAGGTAGTTGATACAGGTGTGAGCTGAACTCAGCATGCCAGAGACCAATCACCAGCATTTTGGGTGTTTAGGAGCAATATTGGTGATGGTGGTTTCTTTTTGTCCCCTCTCCAGTCCTGGGAATTAGACTCAGGGCCACTCCGTCACTGAGCTATATATCCCATTCCTTTAAAAAAAAATTGTGTGTGTGTGTTTTGAGACAGGGTCTCACTAAGTTGCCCAGGTTAGCCTTAAATTTATGGTCCTCCCTCTTCAGCCTTCCAATCACTGGGATTACAGCAAGTACCACCATTGCCTGGCCTGGCCTGATTTCTGAAATCCTAGTTCAGTCACTGAACTCAGTGTGGTCAATGTGCTCACCAAACCTAGTCCTGAACTCAAAGGCTCCTGTGATGGACTCCTGATTTCCTACCTCCCTACCTTCCTAAGGGTAGGTGCTTTCTGTTGTCTTCTAAAGAGTCATTTCTGGTGGTCCAGCTACAAGGCTGTTCCTCCACTCTTTTCAGTGATTTAAGAAGAAACTCCTGCATGGTATAAAATTCCTTCCCACTTAAAATATAGAGTGGTTCAGTTTTCATGCATCGGATTCTGCATACCGTATGACAAAGTCAAAACCAGGTCTCTTAACAATGGAGAGAGTGGGTATTTGGAGCTAGCTGACCAGATCTGGGTTAAACCCTTCTCTTTCACTTTCTGATCTTGTGACCTTGGAAGGCCACTCACACTCTCTGAGCTTCAGTAAAGTGGGTCATATTCACAGGGTCTTTAGAAAAATGAATTAGTGTATGAATCATTCCTTGTAAGAAAAGGAATTCAACAAGTTTTAGAAAGAGATCTTGAAATAAGATTTCTCCAGGGCAAAAAAAAAAAAAAAAAATTGAGAGAAATAAAGCTTTTAAAATACTTGTATCAGGGGCTGGGGTTGTGACTCAGTAGTAGAGCGCTTGTCTAGCACGCATGAGGCACTGGGTTCAATTCCAGGAACCACATAAACAAATTTTTTTAAAGGTAAAAAAATTATTATAAAAAATACTTGTATCACCTTAACCTAATATTTCTCATTTTTGTTCTTTCCCCTTTTAACTTTTTTTAAAAATCTGAGTAATTTCCTTAATGCTATTTCCTAGTTCACCGATTCTCTCTTCAGCCAAGCCTAATTTATTGTTTAACTGGTCTACTGAATTTTTAAATTTTTAACCCAGGGGTGCTTTACCACTAAGCTACATCTGAAGTTCTCAGCCCTTTTTAGTTTTTGTTTTTGAGGCAGGGTCTTGCTAAATAGCAGAGGGTCTCACTAAATTGCTGAGGCTGACCTCTAACTTGAAATCCTCCTGCCTCAGTTTCCCAAGCTTCTGGGATTACAGGCATGTGCCCCATGCCCAGATTCCCTTTTTATTTTTAAGTACCCCTTATAACAAGGGCCTCTAGTTCTTTCTCTCACTATATTTGGTGTTAAACTATCTCCAAATGATCTACTCCTGCTATGAATATTTATGTGTAGCAAAGTATTGTTTTCTAACTAATGACCCTTGAACTACCCAAGGCCTTAGCCCTCTGAGACCTCATGGAAATAGATGCCAGGAATGTAGTCAGCACAGCCAGAATCCCTCAGACCTAGTGAATGTGCCAGGTCCCTCTAGACACCAAAATCTTTCTAGGGAAAGAAATCACTCCAGGTTTGCTTTTGTGCAGCCTCAAAACAGACACCAAGCAGAGAACTTTCTTGTCTACACAGTGAGTACCTCTGGCATTATTGCTCTTACATGGACCATAGGTGTGCATAGCTCGTCACACCCAGTTGACAGCACCTGCCTGGGTCAGGCCACACAAGGTGGAGGCCTTCTTGGGGCGATTTCTTTTCATCCTCTTCTCCCATTCCTCTCTTCCCATGGAGAACTCCTCTAATGTGCTTTGCATGTGTGCTTGAATGTGTGTGTGTGTGTGTGTGTGTGTGTGTGTGTGTGTGTGTATTATTTCTTAAAAAATGCAGTGACTTGGGCTGGGGTTGTGGCTCAGTGGTAGAGCGCTCGCCTAGCATGTGTGAGGCCCTAGGTTCAATCCTTAGCACCACATAAAAATAAATAAATAAAAGGTATTGTGTCCAACTACAGCTTAAAAAATAAATATTTTTAAAAATGCAATGACTTTTTATTAGGATTGTATTGAATTTATCATTCAGAGAGGAGATTTCATCCTTATAATGTGATGTCACCCCATCTGAGCATATGGAGCATTCTTTCTAGTAACTTAGGTTGTTTTATGTCCATTAGGTAAACTTTAACTTTCTTCCATGGTGAATTTTTTTTTATTATTATTTTATTTTAAGGTGAGGTCTCACTAAGTTGCTTAGGGCCTTGCTAAGTTGCTGAGGCTGACTTTAACCTTGTGATCCCCCTGCCTCAGCCTCCCAAGCTCCTGGGTAAACAGGGGTGCACCATCACCCTTCCATGGTATATTCTTTTTTTTTTTTTTAATTGTAGTGCTGGGGATTGAAACCAGGGCCTGTGCAAAGCAAGCACTCTACCAACTGAGCTATATATACAGCCCCCCATGGTATATTCTTAAATTAAATTCTGGATACCCCAATTATTCTGTTATTAACAATTCTTTATTTTTACTATATTTTTAGTCATCTATTGCTAGTATAGAAAAAACAATTAATTGAGTTTCTTTTAAACTTGTGTCTAGCAGCCTTGCTAAACATCATTGTCAGTTTGTGAGCTTGCTGATTATTAATATTATTGTTGTTTTGTTTTATTATGGATTTTGGGGGGAAAGGGAAAGGATTACCATTTTTTGCCAGGACTAACTCTTCACTAAGTCAAAGTAGCAATAGTAGGATCCCTGATTTTGTTCCAATTCTAAAGGGGATATTATTCTGTAAAGTGTCTTCATTAAATATAATACCTACCATGCCATTTGATGTATAAGACCTTCTTAGGTTGAAAAAGTGATTACTGAGTTCTAGTTTATAAAGAAGACTTACATTTTCTGGTCATGCATTAATGTTGAAATGTAGAAAATGCTCAAGGTGATAATGTGATTCCTTTTCTCCTTAATACATGAAAGTAGGTGAGGAAATATATTGATGGATTTTCTGGGTTTTAAACAATCCTTTTCTTCAAAGGGTAAAATCTATCTAATTGGGATGATAATTTTAATAAACTATTGAAATAGGTTGGCTAATATTTTATTTGAGATTGTAAAAATTAAACCTCCTTTCTGAACATAGTCTTTGAGAACCTATACTGGAAATAGAGGTTCAAGTCACAAAATCACCCATCATGGCTTTTGCTCAAATGTTAAGGAGTCCTAGGTAGCAGGGCACGATGGTGCACGCCTGTGACCCCAGCAACTAGGGGGGCTGAGGCAGGAGGATTGTGAGTTCAAAGCTAGCCTCAGCAACAGCTAGGTGCTAAGCCACTCAGTGAGACCCTGTCTCTAAATAAAATACAAATAGGTCTGGGGATGTGGCTCAGTGGTTGAGTGCCCTGAGTTCAATCCCCGTTATCCCCCAACCCCCCTCCCCCCCAAAAAAAAGAAGTCCCAGATAAGGTTCAGGCTGAATTCAAGAACGATAAAAGAGGCCAAGGAGGGGTTACAGGGTATGTGAACAGCACCAGTGCCCATGGTCACAGCCTGGTCTGCAGGCACACAGGTGCCCTCTGTACCCATCCAGAAGTTTCCTGCTGAAGGCTGGATAACTCACCCACCTTCTGAAGATGGAGCTGCAGCTCCTGAGGCTTACCACTGAATGGTAAGACAACCACTGTGTCAAGCTGTTTTCTGAGATACCTAAGCAAATTGGAAACAAGGCTGGCAGAAGTACACAGTAGTTTAAAAAAGAAAAAAGAAAGAAAAGTACAGTAAAAGACATTCATGTTATAGTAAAGCAAAGACATTTGATGTATTCATTGGAGTTCGTGTTTCCTTGGAGAGGGAAAAGCAAATGAGAGGGAAAGAAAAATCTCTGAACTCACCAAATTTTCTTCTTTTCAACCATGACTTTAAATCAGTCTTATGATGTTAATCAAACATCTGTTGCTTTTCAATCAGGGCTTCATTTTTCAAACATCTTCCTCAAAGATCAGACAAGCCTTCCAAGGAGTTCCAACTTGTTCCACATGTTCTACAAGACAGGCTTCTGGTAGAGGGATTCTCTCCTCCTCCCCACTATCCCTAGGAGCCCAGGCAGTCTCCAGTGGTGCCCACCTTCTGTCCCTGCCTCTGGTCACAGGTCAGTGTGTAAGGGTGGCAGTGTCCTTTCTCTTTTGTGAGAACAATCCTTCCCTCAGGGCCACTCCATGCACTTGTCCTCTGGAGCTGGTGGTGAACACACAACCTGCTTCCTCTGGCCCAGGGTGTTGGTCTTGTTTTCATTGGAAGAGGATATTTAATCCCTTGGGAGAAAATAACAGATATTTTTCTCCTGAATTTCTCTGACTCCTCAGTATCCCCAACTTTCCCAGGACTGGGTCCCACTGGCCCCATGAAAAGCACTTCTCAGAAATGACAGGAAGCACTTAGGTAGCTGGAGGGAGGCAATGCACAAAAATCAACTTCCAATGCATCTTCTGGGTGGTGGAGAATATGGAGACTATCCCTCAGCAAAAGGAGCCATGTATCATTACAACCAACAGTAGCGGGACACTGTCATGTTTATGTACCCCTGCAGATTCAGGGGTACATAAACATGACAGTGTTGAAATCTTCACTCTCACTGTGATGGGATTAGTGCCATTTTAAAAAGGGTTCAGAGCCCAGTGCGGTGGTGTACACCTATAATCCCAGCATCTTGGGAGGCTAAGGCAGGAGGATTGTAAGTTCAAAGCCAGCCTTAGCAACAACTAGGTGCTAAGTGAGACCCTGTCTCTAAATAAAATACAAAAAAAAAATAGGGTTGGGGATGTGGCTCAGTGGTCAAGTGCCCCTGAGTTCAATCCTCAGTCCCCCTCCCCCTCCCCCTCAAAAAAGGGCCCAGAGACATTGTTCCACTTTTTCATCATGTGAAGACACAGAGAAGGTGCTGCGAACCAGCAAGTGCGCCCTTACCAGATGCTGAATCTGCTGGCAACTGCTCTTGGACTTCTCAGCCTTCAGAACTGTGAGCAACAAATTTCTGTTATTGATATATGATTCTGTCTATGGTATTTTTGTTTTATCAGCCCCAAGAGACTACACCAAGCACCATCAAGGCCCCAAGGCTTAATGACAGGCATTGTGCAGAGAACTTTGTCATGATCTCATTTAAATCAATCAGCCTTCACAAAAGACTGGGATGCTAATTTGAATAGGATATACTTCATGTTTGCATAAATATGTCAAAATTGATTTTACTGTCATGTATAACTAAAAAGAACAAATAAAAAATAACAGATCCATCAGGTGGGTCTTATTATCCCCATCTTATGGGTGGAGCAACTAGAACTCAGCAGGTTAAAAAAGTCACACAATGTCACACCATGGTGTACATGGGGGTCTGGATCCAAATCTGGCTTTAGGCCTGTTTTACTGTCTCCCTTATGCTTTTGAGCAATATGGTCCATTATGCAGCTATCTCACAAGAGAGTCCTGGAGAGTTTATCAGGAAATATAGTGTCTCGTCCCACCTCTGTCCCTGACCCACGAGTTCTTCCTCTCTTTAGTACAGCAGGAGGTAAAGTAGATGAGTTTTCAAGGAACACTTCTAGCCATGCATCTGAGGCCAAGAAAACATCACACACTATTTCACACTAAATTCCACCAAATTCCTCATGCCCAGAACCTAGTGGCCCACATGGAAGAGCCCCCAATTAATAGGTTTGTGGAGCCCGGGTGTGGACAAGCGACTTCATGGGGGAACCCAACCAAAAACATCGCCACCGGCAAAGACCACCAGCACACTCTCCAAACCTGTGCCGAGAGGCTGGCCACGATGGAAATCTGCAATTAGCTGTTTTAATCCCTAAAACAGCTTTGCTACTATTGAATATAGTAACGTAGGAAAAGAGAAAACCAGGGGCCGCCACAGCCAGGTCAGAGGGAGATGGAGATTCAGGCCTCAGAGCACCAACTTTCTATTTGAGTTGTGTGCGGTTGCAGATAATGTTCTGATTTCCAGGGAGCTGACAGCTGGGATGAACGGCTGCTTAACCTGATTAGATATGCCTCAGCCACAGACGCTGGGGCCACAGACAACTGCTCATTTGAGATGCATGCCACTGGCACCCGTCTGAAAGAATAAAGGCCAGCCTCAAACAGACAACACATTCTTGGATGCAAACCTGATGGTTTCTGCACAGAAAAAAAAAAAAAAAGTTTGTAACCGCCTGGGGTTCCTTTGCATTGAATATTCTTTGTTGAAGAGTGTTTAGAACAACTTGTAACTTTAGCACTTAAATGTAATTGCAGCTTGTCATTCAGGACCTAGTGGTATGTGGGGAACCCCGAGGAGGAGGGAGGGGAGATCTGAGAGCTCCTGAGTTCCTCCGTTGAATCCACTGTCTTCCTGCTCATCCTGGGGAAGTAGCTCCTGACCTCTCCGTCAGGACCCAGTGTAGCCAGGAGGTCCTGTTGCCTCCCTGACTCCCTGTTGGTCGTCGAGACTGGACAACATCTTTTCTCCACCAATGGAAGTCACCACCCAGAGGTTGTCTCCTGGATGCAGCAGCAACCTACTCCACGTGGTTCTCAGCTACTGTTCTTAGGACAGCAAGGCCCCTTTGGGCTTCCCCAAGAGCCTTGTCAGGACCACGAGGAGGCTGGTGGAGAGAAGAAGGGCTTCTTCCAGATGTTCCCTTCCTCATCACCTAAAGCTGGCAATCCTGAGCTTCAGGCCTTGTGATGTTTTAAAATGTTAAACACAAGATATCATGGTATACGCACACGCCATGGAGAACAAGAACTTTTTAGTGTTCTGGTATCATTTGGGCCTGGCTCATCCCCCAAAGGCGCATGTGTTGAAGACTTGGTCCAATGCAGCCATGTTCAGAGGTGAGGCTTTGGGGAAGTGATCGGATGGATTCAAAATCAGATGGCATTATTGGAAACTGCAGGAGGTGGGGCCTAGTTTGAGGAAGTAGGTCACAGGGGGCATTCCCTGGGAGGGTATTTCTTGTCCTTGACCCCTTTCCTCCCATATTTCTTCCTAACTGCCATGAGGTGAGCAGCTTTTCTCCCACTCATGCTTTTGCTATGATGCTTCTGTTGCCTCAGGCCTGAAAGCAAGCCAATGGACCGTGGGCTGAAACTTCTGAAATGGTGAGCTAAAGTCCATCTTTTTTTCCTTTAAGTTTTCTCAGCTATTTTGTGATAGTGATGGAAAGCTGACTAACACAGGTTCCCTCCTGGATGGACAGAGGTACACATTGCACCCAAAACTGCAGCAGAGAATTGATTCCTTCGCAATCCCACATGGGAACCTAGTACATATACTGAAGTGTCAGTCATCCTTATAAATTCAAAATCCAATTAAAAAAATTGAAACCTACTCAAATATTAACTATAAACTATGAATCCTAAGTCTTCCTACTCATTTATCTCCAAATGATAGACTTTTCCAAGTCCTTTAGTGGATCTTCCTGCTGTAGTTTGGAATCTGGAATGTCCCTCAAAGGTCCATGTGGTACAGACTTGGTCCTCAGCTAGGTGCTATTGGGAGGTGGTGGACCTTTAAGAGGCGGGGCCTAGTGGGAGGTCTTTAGGTAACTGGAGGATTGCCCTTAAAGAGAAGAGGGAGACCTCAGCCCTTTCCTCTTCTCTCTCACTTTCTGGTCATGAAGCAAACAGTTTTGAATCATCACACATGTTCACAGGTACTGCCTCACCTCAGGCCCAAAGCAAGGGGGCCAATCATATGGACTGGGTCCTCTGATAATCCTTTTCTCTTTAGAAATTGATTATCTTGGGTGTTTGTTACAGTAATGGAAAGCCAACGTGCTCCCCTGTCCCCACAGTGAAGAAAGAATAGACGGGAATGCTGAACTCAGATGCACAGAACACAGCAGATCCTGACTTGGATGATGGAGAATGAAAGAGTCAAATACTGGCTCGATCTGTTTCCTCATCAGTTAACTGGGAATGATGAGGACATCTCCTGACAGGTTTTTCTGTGATTGAGTGAGATGTGGAGTGGAAGGCCCTTAGAGAGGACCCGATGGACCACAGGCTCAGGGAATCTGAACGTCATTGTCATAACAGCTCATCCTCTCCCCTGTGACCAATTTGACTTTACTTGAACCACTCTGGGGTCACTTTCCTGGCTTAGGTTTCCTTGTGGAGAATTGCCCTGCCCTTGTTCTGGCTCTGTTCTTTTTCCTGTTATTAGAGTTCTAAGCTCCTGGATGGCAGCTTGGATCTAAAACAGCCTGTGCATGCTGAGCGGCACCCTCACACACGGTGTGCTAGTGATACATCAATCACTGCTCCAAAGCCCTCCACGATGCTCTAGATCCCTCCGATTGAGGTCCAGGTTCCTACCATAATGTCTGGATTTCTTCCCTTAGGCCCAGATTTGCCTCAAGTTTCTGTGGTCTCACACCTTTGCTCAAGCTGTTCATGTTGCTTACAATCCCAGTCCCACCTCCACCAGTGTCAAAGCCCACCTTAAGTTACACTTCCTCAGTGACATATTCCCAAATTCAACAATCAGATGGGCTTCTTCCTGCCTTTCCCCTTCTATAAATTTTGAAGTTAGTCCAAGAGTCAGAGAACTTTTGTTCTGTAAAGGGCCAGATAGTGAGTATCTTGGCCTTGTGGGCCATGAAGTCTTTGTGATAATTATAGAACTCTGCAAAAACATAAATACACACAAACATACACAAATGGACATGGGTACATTCAATAAAACTTTATTTTTTTATTGGATGTTCACAACATTACAAAGCTCATGACAAATCATATTTCATAGATTAGAATCAATTGGGTTATGAACTCCCATTTTTACCCCAAATACAGATTGCAGAATCACATCGGTTACACATCACATTTTTACATACTGCCATATTAGTGACTGTTGTATTCTGCTACCTTTCCTATCCTCTACTATCCCCCCTCCCCTCCCCTCCCATCTTCTCTCTCTACCCCATCTACTGTAATTCATTTCCCTCCATGTTTGTTATCCCATTCCCCTCGTAAACTCTTATATGTAATTTTGTATAACAATGAGGGTCTCCCTCCATTTCCATGTGATTTCCCTTTTTTTCTCCCTTTCCCTCCCGCCTCATGTCTCTGTTTAATGCTAATCTTTTCTTCCTGCTCATCCTCCCTGTTCTGTTCTTAGTTGCTCTCATTATATCAAAGAAGATATTTAGTATTTGTTTTTTAGGGATTGGCTAGCTTCACTAAGCATAATCTGCTCTAGTGCCATCCATTTCCCTGCAAATTCCGTGATTTTGTCATTTTTCATATGGAAAAATAAAAGACCCAGAATAGCAAAAACAATTCTAAGCAGGAAGTGTGAATCAGGTGGTATAGCGATACCAGATTTCAAACTATATTACAGAGCAATAGTAATAAAAACAGCATGGTACTGGTACCAGAACAGGCGGGTGGACCAATGGTACAGAATAGAGGACACAGAGACTAAACCACAAAGCTACAACTATCTTATATTTGATAAAGGAGCTAAAAACATGCAATGGAGAAAGGATAGCATCTTCAACAAATGGTGTTGGGAAAACTGGAAATCCATATGCCACAAAATGAAACTGAATCCCCTCCTCTCGCCATGCACAAAAGTCAACTCAAAGTGGATAAAGGAGCTAGATATCAAATCAGAGACTCTCCGTCTGATAGAAGAAAAAGTTGGCTCCGATCTACAGATTGTGGGGACGGGCTCAAAATTCCTTAATAGGACACCCATAGCACAAGAGTTAATAACAAGAATCAACAAATGGGACTTTCTTAAACTGAAAAGTTTTTTCTCAGCAAGAGAAACAATAAGAGAGGTAAATAGGGAGCCTACATCCTGGGAACAAATTTTTACTCCTCACACTTCAGATAGAGCCCTAATATCCAGAGTATACAAAGAACTCAAAAAATTAGACAATAAGAAAACAAACAACCCAATCAACAAATGGGCCAAGGACATGAACAAACACTTCACAGAGGAGGACATACAATCAATCAACAAGTACATGAAAAAATGCTCACCATCTCTAGCAGTCAAGGAAATGCAAATCAAAACCACCCTAAGATACCACCTCACCCCAGTAAGATTGGCAGCCATGATGAAGTCAAATAACAACAAGTGCTGGCGAGGATGTGGGGAAAAGGGTACTCTTGTACACTGCTGGTGGGACTGCAAACGGGTGCGGCCAATTTGGAAAGCAGTATGGAGATTCCTGGGAAAGCTGGGAATGGAACCACCATTTGACCCAGCTATTGCCCTACTCGGACTATTTCCTGAAGACCTTAAAAGAGCACACTACAGGGATACTGCCACATCGATGTTCATAGCAGCACAATTCACAATTGCTAGACTGTGGAATCAACCCAGATGCCCTTCAATAGATGAATGGATAAAAAATGTGGCATTTATACACCATAGAGTATTACGCAGCACTAAAAAACTTTATTTTTAAGACCAGGTGGTGGGCCAGATTTGGCCTGAAGGCTATAGTTTGCCAACCTCTCCTCTAGTCTCTGGTGGTGTGGATCATAAATTGCCCCTATGTAATAGTTATCTGAGGTCAAATCTCTAGTGAAAGTTTCTTGGGGGCAAAGACAATATCTTTCTATTTCCATGACTTATGGACTTATAACAGTCACACAGGAAGTATTTAATAGACATTTGAAGAAAAATCAGGAGTGTGGTAGGGGAGAGGGCCTGGGGTAAGGGTAGAAGTGACAGACACAGAGAAGGACACACACAGAGGTACTAATGATACAGAGAGTCAGAAAGAAAAAGGGGTTCAGAGATAGAACCAAGACAGACAGACTAGCCAGGAAAACAGGCAAGTAGACCCACAGCAGATCTGTCCATGCAAAGGTAGAGAGAGTATAAGAACAGGGTCATGGGCTTCTTGTGCCCCTAATCATTCCTATGTTGAAGTCCTGACTCCCAGTACCCAGTTCTCTGCATTCAGGGTTAGGATTTTTTAAGAGGTGATTAAGTTGAAATGAGACTGTTAGGGTAGACCCTAATCCAATCTGACTGGAATCATAAGAAGAGGAAATTCAGTCACACAGATAGACACCAGGGACATGTGTGATGAACAGAGACAACCACGTGCTGACACAGCAAGAAGACAGTCATTTGCAAGCCAGAAGGAAACTTTGGAAGAAACAAGACCGGACCTGCCAACACCTCGATCTTGAACTTCTGGCCTCCTGAAATGTGAGGAAATAAAATTCTGTGGCTTAAGCCACCCAGTATGTGGCATTTGTTATGGCAGCTCACGTTGACTAATACACAGGGGAAGGCCAATTAGAAAAAACAAATGGGAGGGTCCTGACAAACTCTAATGATTTCAAAAAACTTTGCATTTTATTTCCCCCAAATAAACATGACTTTCTGAAGATATTAGAGTTTTATTCTGTTGGGAGGTGAGGGGCCAGGAGAGTTAAGAATAGCTTAGGTTTCTTATTCTGGTTTCAAGTTTGTCCTCCGGGCTTGCATTTCTCATACCGTCAAATCCTGACGATGCTGCCGAGTGCTCTCCTGGCCAGTTGCCTTACAGTTTTCCAGAAACATTTCTTACATGTCCACTCAAACTTAATCACCTAAATACCTGCCATGGATCTTTGAAGGGTTTTGTTTGCTTTGTCGAGTTTAAGGAAAGCATTTGATTTTTCTATCCTTGTAAAAACTCTAGTTGGGAGAAATAATTTTATTTTCCCCTCTGGGTTTATTTTGTTTAGCTAAAGCCATTAGAAATAGCTTCAGTTTTACATTTTTCTTCAGTCTGCTTGCAAAGTGTGTTAACACGGTGGTTGAATTTCAATGGTTTGGATGGTTTTAAATGACTTCTGTGTTTTTGTTCCCGATTCCTCAAATACTGGTGGCTATCTAGGTGACCAGGTGAAGGAGTTAATTATTAAGTATTTTCACTGAGTAAAGACTTAAATGTGCGTATCAAGGTTGAAGATGTGATGTTCCTATAGCTACAAGTTCAACTTGTGTACCAAAAGACCCAGCGGCCAGTATTTCCTCTCAGTAGCAAGTGACTCTAAGACCTCACAAAGCCAAGGCCTTGGGGCACATGCTGTGGCCTCTGTCCCTGGAGAGCACACCCCTGTTAGGTCAGTAACCAAAACCACCTGGAAGGGTTCAACAGAATTACACCTCTCTGGAGCCGTCTTGTGGCCAACAGTGTGGTAGGAAGTTTCCACTTTAGCATAATTTTGAGATGCTCATACCAGACTCCCAGACTTCCTTGTTTCCCTAACCACCCTGTGGAGTTAGGCGGTTTTTGTTACCATCCCCATCACACAGATGAAGAAACTGAGGCGAGGGAGGCAGGTGAAAACTACCTCCAGCGTCAGTTCTCTTTTGTGACTATGCCTTGTCAATCAAGAACTCAAGGGTGGAGATCCTAGGGGCAGGACTGGGGCCCCGTCACTCTTTTATGTCCCCTCTTGATACCTTGTAATATTAGAAACAGTGACAGTGTGCTAAGGATTCTCAGTACTTGCAATTTAATAAAATGTTAACCAAAATGAATGAGATCCTTAACTGAGGGATTTCTGAGATGGTGACAAACAAGTACCAGAGAGATATTTTTGATCTTGAATTTTCCTAAGGACGCTCCTAAAATCACACCGTGGAGGTGACAGTGGCTCCTCTGCTAGCTGTAAACTTTGTCAGACAGACATGTCCTGAGTTTTACTTGCTTCCCTGACCAAACTGAGCATGGGCCCTGGGAGGTGGGTCAGGAGGGAGTGCTCCCTGGGGCAGGGTGGGCTGTGGGGCAGGCTGGCCCTGTCCTGTTGGAGACGCTGACTCTGGCCAAACCAGTCACCTCATGCATGGTGGCACTGGGGCGATCCCATGGCCTGCTGCTGGGGAGGGCTCTTTTCCTGAGGTTGGTGTGTGTGGAACAGTAGTTAGGACTGACTCTTACAATCAGCATAAGTCCTGAAAGACAAAGAATCAGCAACCAGTTTCTCCCCATTTCATTTGAGGTACCTGGGGCTCAATCTTAGTGAAGAAACCAAGCATTGACACACGCACGTCAAATTAGACTTCTGCTATAAGTGTTCCTTCCAGATTGGGACTGTTCCCTGGCCTGGCTGTCCTTATCAACTTGGGAAACTGCCCTATCCTGCCTTGCAGAGAATCCAAGGACAGAGCACCAGGCTTCTGGCCTGGGCTGACACTGTGGCCTGGGGCCCAGCCCCACTCCCAGCAGCCTTCGCACCTGCAGTGCCATGATTCAGTGAGGGCTGTCAGGGATTATCGAGTTGGGAACTCTCTTGCGTCCGCCAGGTTCTCATGAATGAGGCATTTTGTTCAGCTGCCCGACTTGGTATTTCTTGGAGCCAACACAAAGAGAAAAGGCGGCCGGTGAGCAGCTATTTTGGGCCAGGGTCTAATATTTGAATATTGCATGATGAAATAGTGGAACGATCGGGTTTGTTATTTCTGTAGCTTCCTTTTCTCTTGCTCTTCCTCCCGCCTAGCCTCACCCCATCATCTCCCCCATCCTGGCCCCTGGGCCCTGCGGTGCTCCTGCCCGTGGGCTGACTACGGTGACTCTGCAGCCGGTGAGTCACAGCTCAGTCACTGAAACAGAAAATACCTGTTGCTGCAAATCCCCAGATGAAGGGTCACCGGAAACTAGGGCCTGCAAAGGAGGGGCTGGAGGCCAACTTTTGAGCTCCCTGAGCTGGGTGGACTTAGCATCCGACTCACACTGAATCCTTCTTGATCCAAGTTAATTTTCTGGGGGAAATCTAATGGGGAAAGGCCTTAAGGTTTAGTAGTATTTTGAGGTTTAAAGAACATTCATCAATTAAAGAAAAAGAGAACGGGGACCTGGATATTCAGTTGCTTTCGGTTGATGACATTTTGGTCAGGAGGAGGCAGACCTCAAGGCGGGTGAGGCCCACTCTCCTGGGAAAATGGAGAGAGGCAACTGGGCCAGTCTCAGGACTGCAGGCAGGACTCTCCTGTCACACAATGCAGTTGCCATCATTAACAACAATGAGAAGCACGTATTCCTTGGTTCTTTTTATGGTTATCACCTGCAGAGAAACCCAAAGCCCTCCTCCATTGCTTTTGGAGAAGAACACTGGTAATTTTCATTATTGATAAACCTCCTTCTCACTGCAGCCCTGAGAAGACTTGTGTGGGACTTTACAGTTCACAGGATTTCTTCACATACGTTTTTTCATACATAAAAAACATTTTATCTTGAATTAAAATGTTCCCTGTTGATGACTTATCTCTGCACTATGAGGGGTATCTTCCTCTCCCTATATACTGCCTCTGAAGGAAGTCGTAGACTATGAGCAGTTGGAAAAACGAAAACAAAAAAATAAGCAGGTTGGAGACTCACAGGTAAGAGGTTCAGGAGAAGAGGAAAGAGGCCATTGTTGAGTTGGTAACCATTAAAACAGAGTCAGGCAAGACAGCCTTCAACAAAGTAGCTCTTTGTGGCTGTTGAATGCGATTCTGGACTGAGTCCACCACAAACCACAGGAACATACAACTTAGGGATTCTTGTAAGGATTGAAACGCAAGCCCTGAACTTTGGTGTCCTCTGACAGGCATGGCTGCTGGACATCCCGCCTACTCCTCAGAGAGCCCAGGGAGGGGTGCCTCCCTCTCCTGGGGCAGCTTTGGCCCTGGGCTCTGCTGCGGGGGCCTGTGTGTCCTGAGGATGAGGGTGGCTGTGTGCAGCTGCACGCTGTGGCTTAGACTTCGTGTGATTGCTACGGATGCAGTGAAGTTGGCTATGGTGTCATGTAACCAGGGTTGGTCAGCGGTTCCGGAAATCTGAAGGTAAAAATAACTGCAAACCCGCCAACCTCTGGCCAGTGCCACCATGGTGGACAGGAATGGTGGGCTAGAAAAGTGCTGAGTTTTATGATCTTCCTTCCGGTGGTGGGAGCTTCTCAGAATAAGAAGATCTGGGCTTTGGGTTTTTCCAAAAGACTTCTGGATGCTTCCCGGAGCTGCTGAGTCAGGGTAGTGGGGCTCAAATGTGCTCTCAAGGAGGGCTGCGGGGCTGTGAGATGGGGGTGTGAGCAGTGAGCCCATGTGGGCCCAGTGGCCGGGGGTAACCACAGAGAGTACCCACCGATTCCCAGCTTCCCATGGCCCCAACATCCCATCACTAAAGGTGACAAATGGGCCCTTCAGGGCCAAAGCCTCAGCTTGGCTCCTCCATCTTCCCAGACTCTTGCTAAATCTGCCTCTGCATTGTGCTGTTTTCTGACCTCTTCTGTCTCTGAGGGAACTGGTGACATGCCAAGTCCATGGTCAAGTTCCCCTCCCTTGGGTACTATTGTATGTCCTCACCTCCTGATCTTATCCCTGAATCTCTCTGTACCATATTCTCCACATTTTTTTTTCTGGTAAATTTTCAGTGCAAAAATGCTTCAGGACTCACTGAGAAATGGACAATGTAACCTTTCCTCTGACGCCCTAGAGAGACTGTTCTAACCTGGACTAGAAGAAAGACACCTTCAGACTGGATGCACGTCTATGTTCTAGACTGTCTCTGGAAGAGAGGAGACCTCCATATTTCAATGCTCAGTAATTTTCATGTAGGCTGGCTAAAGTTGAGGTGGCACAAGCCCTTTGATATCCCACATCAATGATTTGGGAATAATTTTTAATCACTAGGTTCATCTTCCAAATAAAACGTTCTTCTGAAAAGAATGGGCTTCTGAAAATATTTGGTGGAAACTTAAGTTTTCTTGGACCTTGTCAAACCCAACTTACCCCTCTCTTCATTATGCTCATGCAAAACTGGATTTTTTATATTTATTGTATGTGTGTGTGTGTGTGTGTGTGTGTATGTGCGCACACGCTCACCCACATGTGCAATTTACTGGAAGGTTGGCCTGTGAGCTCCCTTTGAAGGGGACAGATTCATTTCTGTCCTCCTTCCCAGCACCCAGAAAGTGCTTATGAAGTGTTTATTGAATTGGACAGGATTACATGGATTAAGGATTCTTGTGGGAAATCTTGTTTACATTATTAATTTTTGTGGCAAATTCTTTCCTTCTAGATAGCAATAAGACACCCTTCATTTTCAGCCCTTTCTCAAATTGAAAACTTTACCTTAGGGGGGTTCCACCATCTCTCACTGAGCCTGTGGATAGTTATGTCTAATGGGTCTATATTTCTTCCCACAAGTCTGCAGCTTCTCCCATCCCTGGAGTGTGGCAAACATGTGGTGAGAGTCGTGTGCTTGGCCCTCTGTGGTCCATGAAAGCCCAGAGGCCCCATTCTGCATGCTCCCAGGCCCGGTGCTGTGTGTATGCTGGTCTCAGAGGGGAGAGGGAAGCTGGGAGGGAGGGGCTTTAAATAAGATTCCCCTGATCGAGATCCTGGCCCCAGCACTTTCTAAGAGTGTAACTTGGTCAACTCAGTCACTCTCACTGATAGTCTCCTTTCCTGTAAAATGAAGAAAATAATACCTTACCTACAAGAGTTATGAATGAGTTGTAAATAAAATATGCAAAAATGGTTATTGTAGGGCCTGGTAGCTGATTAAACATGTGCTTTGGGCTGAGACGTAGCTCAGGGGTAGCAGCACTTGCCTAGCATGTGCAAGGTCCTGGGTTCAATCCCTAGTGCTGTGAAAACTTTAAAGCAAATGTTCTTTGCACACTATGGGTGAATCACCCCATCTTAACAAAGGTTGACCCTTTTTGCTTCAGAGTCCTAGGTCAAGGAGATGTTGAAAATCCATTCACAGCAGGAAGTTTTGACTGGAGAAGAATAGTAATAGTAGTAAATAGGAATCAGGCTTCCACTGTGTACCAAGTACGTTTCATATAATCCTCAAACCACCCATTTTACAGATGAAAAAAGTAAAGCTCAGAGAAGCCAAGTCACATGTCTAAGTTCACCCAGCTGGCCGAGAGTTAGGTCAGTTCCAGAAAAGAACCAGCTCCACTCCAAGGCCAGGCTCCTGGGAGGTTCAGCCTCCTGCCTTCACAGGACCTTCAGAGGTTAGCCTTTCCCTGGGCCTCCTTATAAGGATCAGGCCTGGCGGGGGTAGACATGGGGTTCAAGGGAGGAACAAGCCCACTCTGTATGTGTCACAGAGCACAGAGGTTAGTCCAGCCATACTCCCAGGGAGAGAACGAGGCTGTGCAGGGTAAAGGGAAGCTTCGTTCATCAAGTGACTGCACTGTGCAGAGCTGGGACCAGCCCAGTCCTCCCAAGTAGAATAGCAAGAGTGTAGGAACCAGCCCACTGGCCTAAGCCCTCAGCATCCTCTGCCTGACTCATGCTAACAAGCTCTGGGGCGGGGGTGGAAGAAAATGGACAAAACCAGTTACAGAAAGAAACCTGGATTGGATATTTAGCTTCATTCAGGACCAACAATAAACCGCACCTCTGCCTGCCAAACCCAACCATCGTCCCATGGTCGAGCCCCTTCTTAGTCACTGTCAGTTGCTCCAGAGGGGCTGGTAAAACAATTACGAGAATTCAGCCCTAATCTCTCCCTAGTTTTCATCTTTCAGTTTTATTTCCCAATTTTTCAGAATTTACCCTCATTAAACATACAAGCCCATGCTTCCCCTAGTGCTGAGCTTGTACCAGTCCAAAAGCCATTTGACCATTTGACATGTCAGTGTCTCCCTCTGCCTGGTTCTATTATGTAGATCAAAGTCCCATATCAGGATCCTGGGGGGTCTCCTGTCAGCATCAGCAAGATCAAAAGCCCCCCACCCCCACCCCGGGCTGGGTGCAATGGCTCATGCCTGAAATCCCAGCACCTTGGGCAGCTGAGGCAGGAGGATCGCAAGTTCAAAGCCAATCTCAGCAATTTACCAAGGCCCTGAGCAACTTAGTGAGACTCTGTCTCAAAATAAAAAATAAAAAGTGCTGCAGATGTGGCTCAGTGGTTAAGCACCCTTGGGTTCAATTCCTGGTACAAAAATTTTTAAAAATCCCCTCAGAAGCGAACAGACTTGAGGAGCTGCGAGCCAGCCAATGACATCTGCACACTATGGTGTAGTGAAGACGGAAGGCCTCAATGGAGAAGGCCAGTGACGGCTTCACCCCGAGTCCAAGGCTGGTGGGGGTGTCACAATCCATCACAGCTGGCAGTACACACAGAAGGCAAGCAGGAGCCTGCTGTCCAGATCAACCCTCTCTGTCCAGCCCCGGCTGCTCACAAGTGTGTATGCACATGAGCATGTGTACCCACATCCTCTGGTAAAGAAGGAAGACTTGGAAGTTCTTGATCAGAGGAAGTCCTTGGACATGAAGACTGAATACTCTGCTTCTTCAGAACATGGCTTCTGCCTTTCTGAGTTCAGAACATGGTGGGATGGAGTCTTCAGCCTTTGAAGCTGAGAGCGATGAGGAGAATTCCCTAGCACCATCTCTGGGTTCACAGAGTGGGCAAGGAGATGCCACAGGTCACACAGCCAGTTAGTAGCTGTGTCCTCATGCCATCCCACATTCTTTCCAATAGTGCAGTGACCTCAGTTAACATGAATGCACAAGTGATTTAATGAGATATTTGAGAGATGAAAGGTCACCTTGGGCAGGAGAGAGTGATTTAATGAGATATTTCGTGTTATTACACAAACAGCGGTATCTTGATTGCCATAGCACTGTGGACCCTCCAAATCACTTTATTGATGCCTAGAAGAGGTCCCAGTTCTGGCCAAGAAACTTCCAGAGAAAATGGGGCAGGAAAGAGTTGCAATGCTTCCAAGGAGATGGGATTGGACCCCAGCCTGAGCCCTAGAACACACCATTCAGGGCCCATCCACACTTAAAATAAAAAGCACACTCTATTCCCTCTGCCCATGCCTATCTTTCCTTCCATGGGAGACAATCCTAGAGGAGGTGCCCCAGGAGCCCCTCTCACCTTCCAGGGGGGTTTGACGCTCAGGTTCGGGCGCTGACAGCTGGCCTGGCTGAGAGGCGTCTCCAAGCCACAGGCCTCGGCTGCCGCAGTGTGAACTGTCTCTGAGCCTCCTCCCGGGGCAGCCACGGCTGACACTGTGGTTCCTAAATGGCTGACAGATTATCCTGTGAGCCTGGGAGAGTTGCAGGAGGATTAGAACTGTCTGCCCCATCCCATTACCCCTCCAGCTGCCTCTTCCTCCAGAGCTCCATTCCGGCGGCATGCAAAGATGTCATCATCTCGGCCACATTAAAACATTTGTAAATGACATTTTCAAAACTGGAGCGTGACGGATGTGTGCAAGTGACTGAGTGTGTGTGTGCGTGTGCATGTGTGTGTGTCTAAGCCATGAATATATCAAATATATCCTCTGCCTCCAGGGTGGGTTTTGGGGTTGGAGGGGAGCTGAAGGAATACATGAAAGTTCCTTAGGGACCTGTCCACCTCTCTGTCCTGCCCACGGTGACCTTTCATTTCTCAAGATCTTTGTCCCTGAACCCCTTCCCCAGCATGGAGGGAATGTGATCCAAGAGCACATGTTGGGAAAGCACATCTGGAGACCAGCCCTCCCGCGGCTCTGCCTGTGCCATGGCCTAAGGCAGCACAGCTGGGCCCTGCTGGCAGCTGCACATAGGCCTTCCCTCTCCTCCCCGCGCCCCAGATGCTGCTTTCCTTTCTTCTCAGCCCATCCCTCCCTTGCTGGACGTGTCAGAAGTATCCTTAGGACAGAAGCCCTCCCTGGCTCAGGAACGACATCAGACCTGCCAGGTCTGGCTGAGGCCTGTGAGCAGTTAGTTGCTGTACCTGGGTGCCGCTGTCTCCAGCAAGCTCAGTGGGTTCAGGTGGCCGTGCTGCAGGGCTGTGGGTTGCCCCTGTGCATCTGGCTGTGATGTCCACCAGAGCTCTGAAGGCTGCAGGGAGACTCCCATCTAAAGGGGCAGAGGCCACATCCCCAAGGCACGTTCCCTTTAGCCCTGTGTGTACCCTGGTGTCCTTAGAGAGGGACTCCTTGGGAAGAGCCAGGCCCTCCCTGAGTTGAATTCCAGGTCTCTCAGGAGTCAGAGGTGAAGGGGTTTGTCACCACTTGGGGCCATTTTCTTTCCCAGAGACCGAGTGAGCAGGCTGGTAGTGATCCTCAGCCCCTGTCCTGCCACCCCATAATGCCTGCCATCCTGCACCAGCGCAGGGCACTCTGGGTTGAAGCCTGGGGTCTGTGTCCCACTTCAACCAACAGAGGGGTAATCGATCTCTCTCCCCTGTCCCATATCTAGGAAAGGCAACAGCTTGGAAATATCACAGATCCCATTCCTTCCACTATTTTCTAAGTTTTATGAAAAATTCTGTGGTTATGTTTCAACCTCAGACAGAGAAATTCGAATATTGCTTTGTTCAAGAAAGAAAATAGTAAAGGATGGATTGTGTTCTTTTTATTGAAATTCCCCCTTACTTAAATTAGTTTCTACCACCTAATGATCATAATACATAGTAAGATGACTGATTCTTATATTGCAACAAATTAAAATAGGAATCAATGTATAAATCAAAAATTTAAAACCAAGTATTTTATTCCTAAATAAACTATACTATAAATAATATTAAACTTTTTGCTGTTATAGAAGCTGTGCTGCAAATCAATCAGCAAACCAATTGATAATTTCCAAATCATTTGTGAAGTTTTAGAAATTATTAGTATGATCTTACGATATTCTACATAGCTGTCACTAGCCAAATAATAATTATATCCAATTATTTTTACCTATAGGACTACATCAAACTCTCCCAAAGACTCCCTTTAGAAGCTAAAGTCACTAGGTAGCTTTAGTTTGAGAAGGTAGATATTGTTTATGGTGCTGGGTCTTCTCAGTTCCTGACAGCAGCACATTAGAACTTTTTCTAACTCTTGTAATACTGTTTGTGACATTTTCTATTCCACATCTCTATAATTGAAGGAGTCACCCAACATTATTTATTGGAATGTCTTACCCAATTGGCCTAAATTTATGAAGTTGTTCACCTTTAAAAACCCAAATATCATTTGGTCATGTTTCTGGATTGAATACATTGGAAGATCGTGAACTTTCATTTTGTTGTTATTGAACAACAGATTTTCTTTCTTTTAAAAATAACTTAATTTTCTTGGGAAAGAGACTTTCTGTTGTTTCAAATGACAATGGAATCAGCCCCCCAGGGTCCCAGCAGGAAACATGGAACTCAAAAGTAGAAAATTGGAAGAAACAGAAATAAAGGGACTCTTCACTATTTCATTATTTCTGTTAAAACAAAGATCCAACCCCTGGAAGGATTTCCACCCTCCTTTTACCGTCTCAGGCTGCAGGCTGGCTGGGTGGGTTTGGGGAGGTGACAAAGGGCTGTGTAGCATCCCAGGGCCCCTCATGGGACAGCCACTGCTCCACCTGGTCCTGATGTGTGGAGAGGATGAGGGCAAAGGGCAGCCCTGTGGGGGCAGGCCTGGTGATAATGGCTTTGACCTTCACTCCAGCCTCTCACAACCTCTGCCTGGTGCTCTGAATCAAGCCCAGCTGGCAGGCTGAGCTTGGGAACCCCACGATGAGCCTCACTGGGACAAAAGGAGAGAAGGCTGGAGGTAGCAGAGGTGTTCTTCCTCGTCACTAGAACCTCTCCTGCTTCTCGTGCAATTTCCTATCTTTAATTTATCATGCTGTTATATATACGTCACTATAATCGTCCCCCAATGATCCATCTCAGAAATTTTTCTTCTCTAAAGAAGGAATTGATATTTTTGTCAGGATATCACTTATTAAAGTAGAATCTCTAAAAACAAATTTCATTTCAAAATGTTCAACCATTGCCATTTTTATGATTTCTGTGAAAACAAGCATCCCACCCCGACAGGATTTCCAGCCTGCTTTTATAGTTCTGAGGCTGCAGCCTGGCTCTGGAGTCTGGATATTCTCCCAGTTTTCATAATTTAAACTCGAAGCTCTTCAAATATATAATTTAATCCTTAACAGTCTTTTATTTGAAGAAGGGTGATACACATAAAGGAAAGATGGAGGAAAGATTGAAAGTGGTGTGTTTTACACTGTGGCTTGAATCTCCCCAAGTCACCGAACACAGGGACAGACGTCAACAAATTAAAACACTGGGAAATTTTTCTAAAATTTTGGGTTGATCAGATTTTCTTCTTGGTATGACACACTCAGTACAAAATTCATTGAGAATTTTATGTAACTATTATATCTCAGTGAAAAATTAGCATTCCAAGCATTATAAACTCTTCTGTATTATTTCAGATGTTAGTACTTCCATAAGATCAAGAAAAACCCATTAAACTATCTTCAAAGTTTTAAATTTCACGAAGTTTTAATTTTCACACATAAATTAACGTTTTAATGTGGAACAGTTGAAGCTTTGCCAACTTTTTTTTTTCCAAAAGCACTTGTTCTATAACAAGCAGGACCAGAAATCTGGAGTATAATAATATACTCACATTAAAATTATTGTTTTTTAAATTTATCAAGTATTTCATATTCAAAAATATTCAGTGATTTTTTAAACTAACCTCTCAATAGTGCTAAAGACTCTAATACTACTTTCAAAGTTTTAAAAAATTTCTTCATTACTTATTTTTCTTAGAAATGCTGATGGTTTCAAATACTGTTTTATGTAAAATTGATTCACAATCATCTTTTATTTTTTTCCTCACCAATGATTGCAGACTTGGGTTATAAGATTTACCAGAACAAGATTGCCATTCTGATAAAATAACTAAATATTTAGCGTTCTTGACTTTTGATGATTTGATTTCCAAGCACCATTTGCAGCACATACTTAAATTACCTGCAAAATAAGCCAGCCATGTATTGGTTGAAAAAAATCAAATTATAAATTATCTTTCATCCCAGAAATATAAAATATTTGGTTTATTTTGTACCAAGGCTTTAATAGTATTGCAAAACGTTCCATTTAGCTGTGTGGCATTGGGTTGGGAGACGTGCCAGGCTACAGTTGACTAACTCTGTCTTCTTTGTTTCCTGAAGAGTGGGAAGATTAACATTTATGATATTTTAAAAGTAACATTAAGAAACTGGTCTCAACTTTGATGTTTCTTTGCTATGTGTGGGCAGAGTTTTGTTTGTTTTTAAGAATATGTTTCATTAATGGAACCAGCAAGATGGTAGACTGACTCAAAGTAAACTGGAGAGAGCTAGCTATTCAGAGTGATGAGAGAAAGAATTCTCAAATATGATTGCTAATTTAAATGCGGGACTGTTAATATCCCACAATGCAACCACACTGTCACTTTTGGGGTCTTTTTTCCCCTACCAGATAGAAGTACTTATATCTCCACAAAATAAAATTCACTTATACAGCCACTTAAGTCATTGACATCACTCTCAATTTTCAAAAAGTTAACACCATCTTAATATATTAACAACATATCCTAAATCAATAGTAAATAATAAATCCAAGAAATATACCTCTAGGAATCCAGTAATTTCTAGGGGCCTGCTAAGAAGTGCTTAGTACTGAAAAGACATGTAATCATCCCTTTGCCTAATTCCAAGCTTTGACTAATTTTTCTGAATAGTCTTCCCTATGATCATAAATGATTTCCAAGTATTATTCAGGGACTCTTAGGAGGAAGGAGGAGAGGGAAATCTAGTAGATTATATTATGTAGCTTTTCTATAAAAGTTAGACCCATGTTTCTCAGGAGAGCATTCACAGGTCTCCTGGATCTTCTCGTAATATATCCAAACCTTGGGAGCACGTTAATATTTACCTGAAAAAAAATTATCATGACAAAGATAGCTCTTTGACTTGCCAACGCTTCCCATACAGCTTGTGTGCTAGTGTAGGACTCTCTAAGAAATATAAACAATAAACGATCCTTTAGCATCCCTCTTTTGATAGGGAGAAAAAAAATGGCAGTCTTCTTTGGAACATCTCAGTCGATCATTGTAAATGTGAAAGAAACCCTGAAAGTTTTATTTGATTTTAGTTTTTTTAATTTAAGATGTGATTTGGTGTGGGCAAAACCCAGTGAATTATCAGAGGAAATCTGGCCTCTCTCTTGCACATCTCAATAGGACCATCTATAACTGACCCTTGGCCAGTCCCTAGGAACACAGTCCTGTGTTCATGACTTATCATTTTGTTCTGTACGCCTTGAGCAGTGGACGTGCCAACTTATCAAGATTGCCATGCACAAACATCAAGATGGATGATGCGATTTTGTTGGGAGTTCTGAGTTCAGATTGTCATGCCTGGCTGCAGAGCAGACTGTCCCTGCTTGATCAGCCCTCCATGAAAGTCTTATACCCAGAGACTCCAGGGAGAAGCTCCTCACATGTGTTCCTGAAATACAAAGCCAGAGAGAAAACGTGCTCTGTGCAACTCCATTTGGGGCCAAAGACTGTCGAATCTTCTGTTGCTCATGCTTCACAGCCTTTTTCTGTAATTACCTGAGCTGTGATTATAATTGGCTGACAGGTTTTGTGAATCCTAAAACCAGCAAATCTTGTAAGGTGGTCTTGAGTCCCCTGAAACAACCTTCAAAGAAGCTCAGCTTTTTAAATGTAAACTTTTTTAAAAGAGAGTTTCATAGTTTGCTTTGGTAACCTTAACACAAAGCACAGAAATTCAATCTGAAATATGGAATATCTGCTATCTAGGTAAATAAAAATATTTTACTACCATTTGTTAAGAGCAGACTGAATACTACATTACCAATCTGTCATGTTAGCAGAGATAAAACAAAATTCTGATTTTTTGCATTAACTTTATGATGACAAATACTTAACAAGTTTCTTTTAAAATATTTTTGTTTATTAATTTATTTTAATGCAGTGCTGAAGATCGAACCCAGTGCCTCACACGAGTTAGGTAGGTGCTCTACCACTGAGCCACAACCCCAGCCCAACAAGTTTCTTTTTTCTGTCTTTCTTTTTTTTTTTAGGTTTGTCTGTAAACCCATTTAAACTTGGCCAACATTGACAAAATTTTAATGCATTTTGCAACCAAATACAATGGGTTTTCCTATTGATAAGTGTAAAGCCAATAAGCACAACCAGATGACAAAAGATTAATTACCCTCAGGGACTAAGGAGAGTACTGGAGTTATTTGCAAAGCAATGTTCTCCCAGGAAGGGATCATGGGGATTTATTCTGGGAGCTTATACTTAGACAAAGTGAGGGCACTTTTCTGGGCATGTTCAGCTCAAGGTCTTAGAGCGCATGTTCAAGAAAGATGGAGTACACCACACCACTGGGCATGCTTAATTCTGTGTTATTCTAGGTGCCTAAAAGAATGAGTCAGAGTGGCTCAGTGACCTGGGTTTGTTCTTCATAAGTTTCTCCAAAAAGTTTTAGCCGAAACAAAAAAAGGAAGCACACTTCGAAGGTGTGTCAATGTAGGAGAGCTGTCTGCCCCATTTAGCAGCTTACACTTTCATTGATCTATTCTATTTCAGATCATTTCAGTTATCTGCAAATGTTATCATTTAAGGAAAATAAAATTCTTTTCATAAACCTTCTATATGCTTCGTATATTCTTTATAGAGAGAGGTTTTGTCCTTTACTGTCCTTTTTCAAATTCTAGAATAATCATTGTCTTTATTTTAGAACCAAAATGTCTTACCCTTAATAAGCAAAACACCTCCTACTATCTTGCAAAAACAGATGTGCATTCCACTACTATTATTCCTAGTATAGCCTCAATAACCCACGTTAACTATTTTTTTTCCAAAGTAGGCCAATTTGGTTCCACAGTGAAACTGGAAGGTACTTGTAAAATTTTGTCTTATTTATTTATTTTGGTCTGAGAACATTTGTAATTCCACCCCAATTTTCATATAACAGACTCTTAGGTAGACTTTATAGAGACAAAAAAAAAGACAAGTTATATTTTAAAGTTGAGATATTTGATGAAGAGATTCTAAATGAATTCTGTGCAAACTTGGATGCTGGAAGGCTGGTCTAAGAGGTCTATGCTCTGTGGATACAGACATGTCTGAGAGTGTTTGGGATCAAGGCAAATTTCACATACAGCCTGGAGAGCCCAATGAATCTCGAAAAGAATTCTCCAGGAAGAAGAGGGTTGCAACTAGTTGTCTGTGTCAACATAACTGAATTGATGTGACTCCTATATCAGTGATCCCCAGAGAGGTGTGGTTGATGGACATCTCAGCTGAATCGATTAGGTCTGCAAGTGGCAGAAAACACAAAATAAGAAACAATGGCTAACTGTGGAAAGCAGACTGTGCCCTACTCTGAGTTTCTCCCTGATGAAAAGAACAGTGGTTTTCAGGCTGTGCCTGACCCTGAGTTACTCAATTTTATAAAGCAGTAGTTTGCCATGAGTTACCCCATACCGAACATAAATGCTAAGGTGGAATGACTCTACACCTTATATAAATAAAAAACCACCATCTGCCAAGCACAACCATAAGTCATGAGCTAATAAATTAATTAATTGTGCTAATAAAGATGACCACCTGTGAATTAAATTAACCAGGAGCACATGGATGTATGGGCACTATCAGAAAAACTAGATCCATGAGCTTATCACCAAAAGAAAGACCACCAAATGAAACAACCCCCTCACCTGAGTCCCATAAAAGGAAGAACATTCCAAGATGGGACCCAGCAGCACCCTGACCCAGTCACCTAGTCACTCATCACAAGCCCTGCCCAGGAAAATAACTAGCGACAAACCTCTGATTCTCTGTCCTCAGGTTTCAGCCTTCCCCCTGCCCGTGACAACCCATGGTCCACCCTACACAGTCCCCTCCAAACCGACATCTCCAGCTGACAGTCTGAAGCTGCCATCCCTCTGGACCAGGGCATGGCCTAGAATAAATTCTGTGCTTTGACAGCTCTGCACCCTGAGCAAGTTCTTGGGCTGGTTCATAATCTTATCTGAACACCTACAGTGACTCTTGCATTAGTATCTGCTCTCTGCCTCTGCTCTCAGCTCAGCCCCCTGAGCCCCTATGGCTGCCTTAACACTTTCTTAGCCTTTCTATAACACACACACACACACACACACACACACACACACACACACACACATTTTATATATATATAGTGTGACTTGGTTGTTATAGATATTATTAGTGAAGATTGAAATAAAAGAACAGGTGATTGCCCAGTTTATGACTATTGGATAACCCATGAGTATTTGGTGCATTGCAGCCACTGAAAGTGGTGTAGCTTGTGAACTTACTGTCATTCAATACGTTCTGGCATTGTGGAAAGACACAAACATGTTTGATTGGCATTATGGCATAGCTTGCTCATGACACTAACATAATTTAAGAATTTTTTTTCCTCACAAAATAAGAGATCCAGAAGAATTTGTTCCCTGTATTAGTTCAGGGGTTTAAGAATTTGGGGGCTGAGGTTTCTGCAATTTCCTTGGTCATAATATGGCTGCTGAACTTCTAGATACTAAGTCCAAATTCCAGCCAGAAAGTAGAAAATAGTAATAAAGGAGAGGAAAGAAGGAAAAAAAGGGCACTATCTATGTCAGAAAAGCACAATGTTCCCCCACATGCTCAGTAGACCTTTTGCTTTATCTGTCAGGATGGCCAACATTTGGACCTTTTAGCCAGACAAATAGCTGCCTTACTAAAATCAGGATTCTATTCATAAAGAAGAAGTTATGAATGGATTTGGGGTATGTTTACCAGTCTGTAAGACAGGCTCCATTTTATGTGGTTCAAGTAGGAAGAGAGTTGTTACAAGGATTTGAGCGCATGCCTGACTGAAGGACTAAAGGAAGGGAAGGTTGGTGCCAGCACTAGGGTTCTTTGCTAGATTTCAAGACATTAGATAACTACAGGAAACCACCACCCGTGGTTGGAGCATCCTGCAGCACCCAGGCAGATGTTTCACAGGGAGAAAAATGAGAGGCAGCTGCAAAACCCCCTCGTCGGTCAAAACCAATGTGTCTGCTCACCACTGCTGGAGGGAAAATATGACCCATGTTTTTATCCTGTCCCTAATTCAAAATGAGTGCCCCTCACTGGGGAGTCTACCAGAGGCCTGCTGGCAATGGATTCTGGGAAATGTAGTTCTCAGGCTTTCAGCCCCTGCATTATAGAGGAGATGGGCCCTGAATGGTGGTGAGTTTCAAGAGCCATTTATCAGAGTAGGTAACTAGCAGAGTGGACTACATCTGAGCCTCAGAATCTTTGGTGTGGGTATGAGAGAAATGCAAATGCCCTCAGGTGTCTTAGTATGAGGCCACCTTTGAGAGTTGTTCTGTAAGGAAAGAAAGGTACAGGTGCATATATTTGGCACAAGGACAATGGGTTTTTTTCCAGAGGGGTGTGGAAGTTCTGAAAATAATTTGAATGTTTGCAATTTGGATCATTTTCCTCTGTCCCATGCTCTTTTATCCAATGTCCTCAAACAAAGGTTACCTGGACCTGTGCCAGAGTGCCCAAGGAAGGACATTGATGCAAAAGGATTGTGTTGCTAGGACCAAAGTTGCTCCTCCATCAAGGGAGGGTGCTTTGTTCACCTCAGGCCAAGATCTCTCAGAACAAGGGCTGGGAGCAAGTTGGAGGCTGCAGTGACCTGGGAGCTACCTGGCTAATATCAGGAGTGAAAGAAGGTCTCAGTGAAAGAGCCACCTGGAATGACAGCCTTGCCAACAGAGGCCTTTGTGGCCAGGACCTAGAAATGCCACAGAGTGGCCCCCGTGGTGCAGGAGCCAGGGAGTGATTTGGGCACAACCATCACAACTCTGAGCTACAGAAAATGCTGCCTTCTTTCATTATTGTGTGTTATTAGTGTGGTCTTACTGGTTCCTTCCTTAAAGATAAGGGTCAGCCTCAGTTCCAGGAGCCCGACCATATGAAACTTATTACTCTAACAGTGATGAGCCGCTCCTGGCAGCAAACTAGACCCTGTGGGAGGTGCAGATGGGAGCGGGGAGACAAGCAGCGAGGGGCGGGTCTGTTTCTTTCCTCCTGACAGTCTGGGAGCAGCTGAGCTTCACTGCTGCTTTGTGTCTTGAAAGCTTGAACATATTTAAAGGGGATTTGAAACATACTTGGTCGCGGTTGCAGGGATTTCCGCCGGAGGGCTCCCAGGAGCCAAAGGCGTCACACGCCTCGGCCCTTTGGAATGGTCACTGTGTGAGCTGCAGTTGACCTCAGAGCTGGGAGGTTCGCAGCCACGAGCGGCTCTTTTTAGGTAATATGGAGCGAGTAAGACCAGTGGCTCTGGAGCCAAACCCTAAAGTGGATGTGAACTTGTCAGTGGAGCCAAGGCAGAGGTTTTTAGGAGGGTGATGTCATGACTGAGTGGAGCTCAGCCTGCTACATGGTCATCTGGTCACAATTCTGAGCTGGAGTTGGAGAGCAGCCTTGGCTTCATGAGCCGGTGGGGGGTAAGGGGGTGGGGGATGGAGGAGCTACAAGCAAAGGGGGATGGGGGCCACACAGGGGGGCATGGACAAAGCTGGGATGGCTGTCCTGGCCTCCATCCATGGAGACTGACAGCTATCTTGTGTTGGCTGGGGATGCAGGTGCACAGTGAGTCCTAAGGGTCAAGGATTGCAGACTGCTGGCTTTGGAACCGCTAGCCCTCATCTCCCCAGAGTGGACAGAGCAGTGCTGCTGTCAAGGATGTCATTGTGGAGTTTGTGAGGATAGGCCCACTGTCCCCTGCTGGGGGCTCTAGGGGCTATTGGAGCCTCCTATGATTTCTCCTGGAAAGGTGGGGGGACCTGAGATGGGTGGATCTGCTGGCCCAGGTGAGTGGAAGGAGGGAGCCCCCACCGCCCCCCTACTGCCTCCTTGGTATGTGAGTGGGGCAGGGTTGGCCCCAGCCAGAGGCAGGAGTCAGACCTCTGGGTGGGACCTGCCACCAGGCGCTCAGCACCAAGCTCCCAGCTGGCCGGATTGGATTCCACTTGAGAAAACTTAGAGTCATCCAGGGTTGACCTTCTGCAAACCACAGGGCGACCCAGCAACCGCAGGACAGGGATTGGGGAGCAGGGACAAGCTGGGTCAGAGAATTTGCATAGACTTAAAAAAAGAGCAGCTTGTCACACTGGGGGCTACATGCCAGGGGTCAGGCCAGGGGTCAGGCGGTGGGGTGCAAATCACAGCCGAGGATGCCGGAGGAACTGTGTGGGGAGCAGGGAGACTGAGCAGAAGCCAGAGAATGAATAATGGGACCCAGATGATCAAGCTTCTGCAGGGGACCGAAGGGGGGTGGGAGAGGCTGCTGGGAAAACCGCCGTTTATGTGAAAATAAATAACTGACCTCTGACAGCTGCCTAGCCGCTTTTGGTGTCTCCTTTCGACCACTCTTGAGCACACCTAGGCTCAGCAGCCGGACTCCTCGTGGAGGAACAAGGAGCCACACAGGCGGAGGCTGGAGAGGGAGACTGTGGACACATAAGAGATGATTCTTGAAGTGCCCTGTGGGTACAAGGAGCCAGAGCCCCCTGACTCATCTATCAGGGCAAAACCAAGGTCACCAGAATGGCCAACATGCCTACCCTTCTATGTGTCACTCATGCCCTGCAGTTTAGCCGCCCCAGAGGCGTGAGAAAAGTGAGGCTTTAGAGAGAGATTAGAAAAATGTGCCCGAGGCTCTCAGAGGGTCAAGAGAGGGGTGCGAGGCCTCACTTGACCTTGGCTTTACAACTTCTTCCCAGGTCCTATCTCACCTGGGACAGAGAGGTAAAAACAGCCTTCCAAGGCCCCTCCTCGGTCTCCCTCCTCTAGAACACTTGTGACATTTGTACAATAACTGAGCATTTAGGTCATGTCTTCTAAGGGTCCAGTGTCATTTTAGTCTTTTGGGAGAGTTAATAATAATAATTATAATAAAACAATAATAGTGACAATATTGAGATGTCTTCTGACTTCTCAGATCTTATACTGTATTGGGAGTCTGATTTACACACCTGTGACTTAACCCGACCATGGTTACCAAGCCAGCAAACCCGACAGGTGGAAAATGCAAAACGCCTGCTAAGGAACAGCAAGTGCAGATGTCCAAGTGGAGCTGGGGTGACCCGGGAGGCTTCACCCGGGGAGATGAGCTGTACAGGGACTTTAGAGCATGCAGTGTGCCCAGATGCGGAAGCCTGCCTCCCAATAAGGGGTGAGGTAGTCACAAAAGAAGGAAGGAACCGGGTAACAGTGTTCTGGAGCAAGCAACTAGGAAAGGAATTTGATTGGCTTTGCTTTGGAGCAGAAGGTCTACGGAGGAGAGTAGCCAGCCGTGGGCTTATGAGACCATGTGGTGGCCGTTGGAGGAGACCTAAGGGATAAATAATTGTTGAATGAAGGAATCACAAACATTCTGTCCCTATTTATTAATGACTTCCTTTAACAGGATCACTTTTTTTTTTTTAAAGAGAGAGTGAGAGAGGAGAGAGAGAGAGAGAATTTTTAATATTTATTTTTTTAGTTCTCGGTGGACACAACATCTTTGTTGGTATGTGGTGCTGAGGATCGAACCCGGGCCGCACGCATGCCAGGCGAGCGCGCTACCGCTTGAGCCACATCCCCAGCCCAACAGGATCACTTTGACTTCCACCTCTGGGACTGTTGATCCATTGTATGATATTATTTGATTCTGAGGAGTGTCACATAGACATGTGCGCAGAAAGAAACCAGGGAAACAGGAATAGGAGAGGCCAAAGGCATGGGTGTGATGGGTCTCCCTGGCAAATGAACAGGGTTTATCCACTCTCAGGTCTGAGCTTTTTCACATGAGGGCAAAGTTGACCCTGGAAATGGTAAGTGGTATCCATAGCGATCATGCTTAGTTGACCTGAGTTAACAGAAGATTTGAAACTGCCTCATATATGAATCATGAACCATGTGAAAACAAAGCCCCTATATCACCCCTGTGTGCCTTGAATAAGTACTGAGAGGGGATGTGATTTTTGGAGCTGTGGCTGCCATATTGTGACAAATGAGGAACCCAGCATAATCAGGGAGAGGATGGCAGAGGAGATGCTGGGGAAATCCTGGATTTGGTGACATTTTTAAATCACTATACCAAGGGACCACCTGTCTGAGTTTCTTTTTCCATATTTAATGTCTTTGAGTGGATTAAGTTTTTCAAATTTGGGTGCCCTGTTATATACAGCCAAGACTATTCCTGACACCCCATTCTATCCCCACAGTGTCTGTTGGCAATGGTACGGCCTCTCTGGACAGGAGGGCAGTGGAGTGGGATGGTGCCCTCCCTCTGGGTAGGTAGAAGAGATAGAAGAAATGTCACACACACGAATCTGTCACATTGCATGGCAAAAGAAACTGAAGACATCATTGAGATCAGGGAACTTAAAAGAGAAAGATGATTCTGGATTTTCTGAGAAGACCCATTATGATCATGAGCTCTTAAAAACAGAGACCTTTCTGCAGCTGGAGCCAGAGAGCTGCTCCAGAAGGGAAGGCAGAGGGATTCCAGTATAATAAAGTGACCTTGGCCCATCTGTGCTGTTCAAGGTGGAGGGAACGATGGGGAAGGTGGCTTTGGGGAGCTCAGAGAGGCTCCCCGCTGACCTACAGCAAGGAACCGGATTCTGCCAACATCTGAATGATCTTAGAGGCACATTTTCCCTCAGAGCCTCTAGATAAGAGCTTGTACCAGAGGGCATCTTGATTTGGGCCCATGAGACCCTAAGCAGAACCACACGGTCCAGACCTCAGACCTAGAGAACTGTGAGAGGAGGAACGGGTGCTGTGCTAAGCTGCAGGGTTTGTGGTCTTTTGTCACAACAGCAACAGGAAGCTAACACAGCCTCCTAGTTGGCTTTGCAGAGCCCCAGGACACCAACTTTGGTCTTAGATGATCTCTTTTCCTTAGGGGGAAAAAAATACCACCTGCTCCCAACTCTACGCTTCCTGGGACTTGCCTGGGAACCAAGAAGCCAGTTCCTGCTAATACGCCAGTGGCAGCAGCTGAGATATCTTTTGGCTGAGGCTCTGGAGTGGATTTCATAGGAGACTCCCAGGCGTCCACAGGGGTCAGGGCTGGAGACACAAACCAAGCCAGCAGGGCTGACTCTTGCCTGGCTCAGCCTTCTCTCACAAGTAGGACTTCCAGTATCACTTTGGAGGGATCCAGTCATTCACTACCTTGGGGCTGACTCAGCCCAGGGTCTTATGGGATTTGAAAGCCAGGCTCCAGAGTGTCTAGGACTGGGACAGGAGGCCACAGGTTCTGGCCAGGCCCTACCTGCCGGTAAACACCTTCTTCTGCTGATGGGGAGTGCTTTGTTTCCCGGAAGCCACCTCTTCAAAGCTGCTAATCGGCCCCTCTTCTCCTCCAGGGAGACCAACAACTTGAAAGATGGAGCTTTTTGAGCCACACAGACTCTTCCTGCCTCTACAATCCCCCGACGCAGCTCTCCACTTGGTCTCCAGTGTCTGGTGGAAGTGCTCAACACACCAGGGCCCAGGGTAATGATGGTGGAGACCTGGTTCCAAGTTCCAGGATTAACTCTAGGCCCTGTGGCCCTCCTCCAGGAAGTGACTTTCAGGGTCACCTCCGCCCCACCCTCTCACTGCTCCCCCATGACTTCAGTTCAACTAGTCATTCCCACACACACATGGGCCCAGTCCAGAAACCCAGTATCCTCTGTCTGCTGAGAGCTAGACCTTGCCCCAGTGCAAGATGACATGGAGAGACGACATATGTGCCCCCCCCCCCATCGTGTCCCCTTCTGGGGGATGCTCACCAGTGTGACCCTGTGGTTAGGGCTGCTGAGGCATGAATCCTGGCTCTGCAGCTGGCTACCCACCTGGACCTGTGCTGTTCAGTCACAGAATGTCACACCCTCACCTGCAGGGCAGAAGCCACCACCACCACCATTTTACAAGGTGGCCACGAGGGTGGGATGGGCAGTAGTGCAAGTGAAGCTCACACTTACTGTCATCTCTACCTGCTCTCTAGGTGTTGGCAAGCCCTCACCAGATACTCCGTTCCAGATGCTCCTGCTCATTATCTGCTTTAGCTAAATATTTCAGGAGTGCCCTGCATGCCCACTGGGCAGCTGTCCTTGTACTCAGGGTGCACTGGCTATTTTTAAAACAAATACCTTCTAACAAGGTTGGGAATAGGTATATTACAGGTCAGCAAGCAGAGTCTCGACCCTGGGCAGAGACAGTTTCCACACACTGGAGTTCGAGGTGGGTGCACAGCTCAGTCCTGCCCTCTCCAGATTTCTCCAGGACTCCGCATGCTGATTCACAGGTACTTTTTCTGGGTGAATGAATAAAGAACAGTAAAAGACGACATTCTCTGGACATTCAGGATTGAATCCAGGGGTGCTCCACCACTGAGCCACATCCCCAACACTCTTCGGATTATTGCGAGATAAGGTCTTGCTAAATTGCTGAGGCTGGTGTCGACCTTGGGATATCCTGCCTCAGCCTCCCCTGTAGCTGGGATTACACAGTGTGCTCCTGCACCTGGCCTGCTTTGGACTCTTCTGATGGAAAGACCGCATCTAGGTTTCTCTCAGTTTGGAAGAGTAAACTGTGATGAAGTTTGCAGGCCATTTCCTAAATATCACCCACTGGGTTACCTGCACCTGCAGGGCCCTCACCGTTCCCAGCCCTGAGCCTGGGCCTGGGCCTCCACAGCCAAACTTGGGAGACAGACCTCCCGGAGGAGGAGGGCCACTCCGCCTGGGTCCAGGGCAGAGGGCCCTGTCAGACCTTCTGGTGGAGAAGCCTGGCAGTGGATCTTGGTAAGACCTTTGCCCTCTGAGGCACCAGCCTCACCCCAGGTAATTCTCTGGAGGAACTAGATTTAGAAGCTGGGGAGACGTGGGTGACTAATGGCTGCACCCTGAGGGTGGAAAGGAGATTTGCATACAGGGAGGGTGTGCCTCTGTGCACTGGATTAAGGCATTTTGAAGTCTAATAACAGGCTTTCCAGCAGCTCCCTTCTGAGACCAGTAGGATCTATGCCGACTTCTGTGCCCCCGTGGATTGTCTTCCAAGGGCCTCGGCAGGGTTCCATTAGGGCACCTCCAGAGGGGATTTCAAATGCTGGGTTTTTGTCCTCCCAGCCCAGCTCAGGAGGAAGGCCCAGCCCTCACCTGGAGATCTGAAGTCCTTTCATCTTTCTGAGCTGGGGCTGCTGGGCCTCCTGTCCCTGAGACTCTTCCTCCGTTCCCTTGTGCTTCACAGCCCGGCTCTTGCAATGGCTGAAGAAGTTCCAGGTATTCAAAGACACAGAAATGTCAGGACCTCGGAAAGGTCTTCGCACAAGGTTGTGGCCTCCCTCTTAGGAAGCATTCCCAGCCTCCACCTGGTTCTCTCTTTCCCCTCCCCCAGCCTCGTTAATTCTGCATCATTGCACTCATCTGAGTTTTCCATTATATAATGGTGGGATGATTTTGATGGGGAGTAGATAGAGCTACCTGTATGGAATTGCATGATTGAACACTGTGCAATTCCAGGCCATGGAGGGCGTTCATATGGATTAGGATGGGACTGCACACCAGGAATTGTGCAGTACATGACCCGCACACCCACAGATGCAACTCACTGTGTTTTTAGCTCCTGGCAGAGAACCTAACATTTGGTAGATGCTCAGTAAATGCTGATTGAATGAACACATATGGGTGCAACTTAACTAGAAAAATAATACATGCATCCTACACATATTATTTATTATAATATAATATCATTTTAATATGATATATTACAACATAATTTAATATAATATTATATTATTAGTGAACCTGGATATAATCAAAAGATCCTAGAACATTAAAGATGTTGTGAAAAGCGCAGCCCCAAATACAAATATTTTTGTTGTCATTTGATCATAATAGCAATAACATTGATAAGTCATCTTCCATTCCCCAACGCAGTCCACATAGTCCACGGTTCCCAGCACACCCCGTGGAGGGAACCCAATGATTATTTTCCTTTTCTTCTTCTTTTTTAGTTATCAGTGGTCCTTTTTATTGTATTTATTTATATGTGGTGCTGAGGATCAAACCCAGTGCCTCCCATATATTAGGCAAGCGCTCTACTACTGAGTCACAACCCCAACCCCCAATTATTATTTTCTTATTGCAGAGGAGGAAGCCATCCCCCAGGGGAAAACCACTCAGGTCCTAACCACTGCACCGAGTGCTGTCTGACTCCCAAGCCCATGCTCCTGCCCTGGACCCCAACACCAATGGCAGGGTCAAGACCATTCCTTTATTTCTTCCCCCAGAGAGGTGGAGAGGGGCTGAGCTTACTCCTGAGCTCTGGGACCCAACAATTCTCTCCTGGTGATCACTGCTCCCACCTGGCCTTGCCTGGGGCTGAGAGCATCCTGCAGACCCTTCTGCTTGTGTTAATTCCTGGAAGGCAGGTAGAATCATGCCTGTTTCACAGCTGGGGAAAGTGAGGCTCGTTGAGATCAATAACTTGCTAAAGCTCCTTTAACCCAAGAGTGGCAGGTCTGAGAGTAGAGTCCCAGTAGGACCCGTCAGGATCTAAAGCCCAGGCCCAGGGTGCTCTTTGCCTAAGACCTAAGACCAGCTCTCTGGGTGTGGACAATGTGAGGACCTCCTAGCCCCTTCCACCTCCCCCCACCCCCGCCGCCAGAATGGCACCCATTTTCTGTTTTGGTGGAATTTATCCCTTGCCCAGCTCATGAGCCAATCATGTCCTGCTCCATCTTCTCCTGGCCTTAGTGACTGTGTCAGGCTGTCTCACTTAGAGGGAAGGGCAGCAGGACTCCTGTCAAGTATTTAGGAAGGGTGGGAGGGTTCTCTCTCTCTCTCTCTCTCTCTCTCTTTCCCTGCCCAAGGTGTGGTATCTGATAGCTGTCTACTTGTGGAAAGTGATGCTGAAATGAAGAAAAATCCCACCCCTAAAAGGTCAGTGCTGAGCACATTTCAGAGAAAGGGAGACACAGTCCTGATCAAACCACTCCTGAAGGTGTTCACTCCTGGGCATTCAGTTGCACTTTCTCATCTTCCATTACTGTTCAAGCCCATTTTGAGCTGGCTTCTCTATGAATTGCTCTAGCAATGAGCAAACCCAGCGAGAGGCTGCAGTGAGCCAGCCTGGGGTTGTTCTCTCCATAGCTGGTCTCTATTCAAAGCAACCGGTCGCAGATGGGGTGGAGAAACAGCTAGTGAAGGATCCAAGGTGCGGATCAGAGGGAGCCCCGAGTCTGCAGGTGAAGGAGTGAGGGAGGCGAGGAGAGAGGGTGAGGGAGGGGACTGGTGGGGGTTGTGTGGTGAGCCAGGAGGGAGGTAGTAGAGGGAGGGATGATGTTGGAGGAAAAAGTGGAAGGGAAGGAGTGGGCCAGGAAAGGAGGGGGAGGCCCTCCTTTCCAGCAGTGCCCCTCTGGATTCCGGCCAACCCACTTCTGGCCATCAGGGCCCCAGGTTGGGGGAGGGGGTGGTGGGGTCAGGGTAGGAACCAGGAGTGAGAACCAGGAGCCTGGTGAAGGAAATTGTTGGGGCCATGTTCTCAGTTCCTTGTTGCCTGATTTGAGGAAGCTAGCCGCGAGCTTTCCAGGTCTTTATTACAGAGAACTACACACAGGGGGATTTGCCTACTACAGGGAGAGGGACGCTTTGGGGGATGCAGACACTACCCCTACCTCTTGCCCCAGAAAGAACTTGGTGAGGTTCCAGGGAAGGAAGGAAGGCAGGCTCCACTGTCCCCCGTGAACATGGCATACAGGAAGCTGAGAGGACAGTCCATGGCACTGGTGACAAAATGGGTTCCACAGTAGCCTACAAGTAACAAGCTATTTAAGTGTCTTTAAAATAAGGTCTCAAGACAGGCGCAGTGGCACATGCCTGTAATCCCAACAGCTTGGGAGGCTGAGGCAGGAGGATCATGATTTCAAAGTCAGCCTCAGCAACTTAGCAAGGTACTTAGCAACTCAGTGAGACCCTGTCTCTAAACAAAATATAAAAAGGACTGGGGATGGGGCTCAGCGGTTAAGCACCCCTGGGTTCAATTCCTAGTACCAAAAAAATAAATATGGTCTCAATTCACAGGAAGCTGGCCCCATCTCACGAATGCACCTCTGTGGGAAAGCAAAGCACTCCCAAAGATAGGGGGCACCCCAAGGACTGGCCACTGCCCAGTGACGTTTTCTTTGTGCATTTGATCCCTTGCCTCAGTGTCTCTGCTCTTCTTATGGTAATGCAGACAGGCCCCCTCAAAGGGGCATATTGGGCCTCCTCGTTCTAAAAAGACACACATGGGCTGGGGATGTGGCTCAAGCGGTAGCGCGCTCGACTGGCATGCGTGTGGCCCGGGTTCGATCCTCAGCACCACATACAAACAAAGATGTTGTGTCCGCCGAGAACTAAAAAATAAATATTAAAAAAAAAATTCTCTCTCTCTCTCTCTCTCCCCCCCCCTCACTCTCTCTTTAAAAAAAAATATTTAAAAAGACACACATGCCATGGTGTTTTCACTAGCCCATCCCTCTCCCAGAACTTTTGGTTATAGAATAGTGGTAAGCACATTGAAAATCTTTCCCAAATGTCGCTGTGTGGCTTGAGTTATGTTTCTCAACCTCTCTGCGCTTCATTGTGTTCCTCTCTAGCACATATAACCAGGTCACAAGGCATATGAAGTAAGAAAAATGCACTTCAAGGCACAAATCCTGACAATAGAGATGTTGAGCAAATTATTTAAAGAAAAGAACACACCTGTGCAACGTATGGAAGGACATATGGAAGGACAGATCCACCACCGTGCTCAGATGCAAACAGCAGAGTAGACCCAGCTAGTCAGCATGAAAAGGGCTTTTTTAAAGAGCACTTGAGAGTCTGTAAAATTTCTTGGAAGGCCAAGATGCTGCACAACCAGGAACTATGCAGAAATGCACAACCATACCCCAGGACCACCAGTCAGGATGGCTCCAAAATCAAACAAACAAAACAAAGAAGACAAATGTCTCTCCAGGAGATCCAAGGTTCCCAAGCACAGGGTCAGCTGTATTCATTGCTCATGGCCACTTCAGTGCCTCACGTGGGGATGCCACCTGATAAACCTGGGCCACTAGCAGAACTCTGGGAGGCCAGAGAAGGCTGCTGGGGCAGGTGCTTCCTGGGGTGACTTGTAGGGTCTGCCATGGGGGGCCTCTCAGAACCTTGTGGCTTCTAAATCCAGGTCCAGAAAGTGCCAGTCCTGCTGTGGTTCCTGCCTCAGGTCATGGCCCTTAGCTACACACTCAGTCTTGGCCATGCCCCTTCACCCGCTCCCCAACTACTCCCGTGGCCTCCTGCCTCCTGCCAGCCCGTGGGACATCCGGGGAAGGTAGGCACGGTGCATGCAGTCGCACCAAGTCTGAAGATCAAGTTGTACCTCTGCTGTTCATTAGCACAGAGTACAGCGTGACTGGGACATAGGAATTCCCTCTGGGCTCTAAATCCCTCATCTACAACCAGACAATCGTGACACCTCCCACTGACACGAGGCTCCCAAGAAGGACCACGTGGGACAAGTGTTTGGTAGAGTGCTTCTGTCACCTGTTACTCAAAGCCTTCCCAGGTCCTTGGAGGCTCAGCTCCACCTGGACCTCGCCCGCCCATCCTGCCTGGAGTCAGCTCTTTGGGGACTGTCCTCAGAGCATGCTCGGCTTTCTTGCAAACATCCTTCCAGGCTGCTAGTTCTCCTCATTGAAGGGTTGATCTGAAATTTAGAAGCAACTGAAAGGCCCTGGAAGCCAATCCCAGTGAATTAGATGAGTAATCAAACCGGGGAGTAGAATTTTTTGGTCAATAACGAGGTGGGATGGAGTGGTTTATTATTTTTTCCACGTGGCCCACACAAATGGACTCTGAAGGCAATTCCAAAAGAGATGCCACAAGGTACTTGAGCAATGGCAGCTTCCCTGGAACAGGCTGGAGCTTTCCAGTGGAATGTCTTTGGAGTCCTCTTCTGTTTGCTGAAAAAACACAGTCGTTATTTTATGATCACATCTTGCATAAACATCAGCTTTTCTCTCCTGGCTTTGAAACTGGCATATATAAACAGTGTTCCCTCAATTTATTTTGAGCAAATGACCATATTCCACAGACAAGAACCTACAACGATGGAATATATGGATGTGAAATTTTTAGTGTTGTAATTAAATCAAACTTACAGTGAGTTCATCGGATGCCTACTCACCAATTTACCTAGTCATTGCCATGTGGCTTGGTAACAAGGCTTCATCTAATTCTGGCACAACCGATTCAAGCAGTTTGGACATTGGCTGGGATGGAGAGAGGGAGGGATGGGAGGGGGAACAGCTTGCCAGCCCTCTCCTCCCACCCAGCAGAGGCCCTCCAGACTCCAGCTACAGTGTTCCCCTCACACGGAGCCTGTGGGCCAACACTCTGAGAACAGAGGGCTCTGGATGCTGCCAGTTTGTCTTCTGGAAGGAGAAAAATGAGCTAGAACTTGGGCCAGTGCTTCTGAGGCCAGGAGGCAGGCGACTCCTGTGCAGGCAGAAAAATCCAGCAGGGAACAGTGATTCCTCCCTCTCTGGCAGGTGACTCCGGCTTCCTATTAACTCCCCGAGCCTCAGCAGACTCTGTAAAACATTCAGACTCTGCAGGGTTCTGTGGGCAATGGTGTGTCATGCTGGTGCAGAGTGCTCTATAAAATAAATCCTGGTCTCTTCTTTCCTCTGTCCCCAGAGAAGCTGAGAAGCCCCAAAGCAGAGGCAAGGTCACTGGGTTGGGGGAGCAGGAGCAGTAGGTGGCTTTGCAGAAACTGCACAGGGCCACCGAGAGGGGTCCTATGCAGAGCTGCTCAAGTGTGGCACCCTGCCTTTCTCCCTCCCCCCTCCACCGGAGGAGACCCTAATGCCAAATAGAAGCAAGAGGTGTTTTTATAGGGCTAGAGGAAAGAAAGCGCTTTCTCAAGAAATAATAATAGGACATGCCCCTTGTGAAGCCACCAGTGGCTAAGGACACTTGAGGTCAGGGTACAGGCTTGGCAGCACAGTGAGCCCTGCATATGAGGCAGGTGGTCAAGGTCCAGAGGCCCCCTGGGAGGGAGACCAGAAGGAAGGTGTCCAGTGAAATGGGGGGTCTTTGTTTTCTGTAGATGGAGAGACTGTTATCCAACCATTCAATGACGGAGCTATTTCTGTCATCACTGAGGGGTGCCCTGGGTTGGGGGGTCTGATCACAGGCAGGCACAGGCATGAGTGAGGGGTGTGGAGAGAAGTCGGGGCTCCACCAGACATCCCAGCAAGGTGCCCGGTGGGCGGCCCTCCAGGTTTGCTCTGTCCAGAGCCCAGGAGCGCTGTCCTGCTTAGCCTGGAACTTGACTGTTCCAGGTGTGGGGTCCAGCCCTGGAGGGTCCCCATGACGGGGGTGGGGGTGGGGTGTCTCCAAGTAAGCAGCTTGTTAACAAGAAAGATCTTTTCTCTGGAGATAGATAGAAAGGGAAAGAGAAAAGCAGCCATGGGTTGAAGAGTCCAAACAGCCAGAGAAACTGAGATTGTCAGAGCCCGGCCCTCTCTCGCCTCCCCCACAGAGGCCCTTACAGGCCTAAAGACTAGCGTGACTCATTCATTAATCTGAAGAGAGAATGGGACGGAGACAACAGAATAGTCCAGACACAAGCATTCTTTTGATGCCTTCCGTTCCCCAAACACACATTTCAAACCAGATTCCTTTGGCTTCCCAGAATGTCTTAATTTTATGCTTTCATGAGTGATTAGAGAGAAGAATTCTGAACCCATAGTGGGGGCAGCAGGCAACGAAGCAACTTAAGAATTGAGGCCTTGAGCAGTGGCTGGGAGAATGACAGCCTGGGGTCCCTGAACTCCTCCAGCCATGTCCCCTTGTCCTGGTGAGAGGCCTGGGAACTGGAGCAGGGAACTTGCCCCCCACTCTTTCCTCCCAACCTTCTGGGAGTCTCACACCTTTTCTTGCTACTTCTCCCCTCTGGGTTTCCTTTAGGTGGCCTTAGGTCACAGAGACACAGCCGCTCTCCTTGTCTTATAAATATAACACTCCCACAGAGCAGATCAGCCTCTGCCTTGCTGCTTTGCAACACAGAGCCGACTTACCTGCCTCCCCGCATGGCTTAACCAATTATTTTAAAAAAGCAACAGCCGGCTTGGAACACTATGTGAAGGGGCTTTTCTTTCTGCTTTGGCTTTTTCCTTTTTGTGAACCAGCATCTTCTCCCAGCCCGGTCTGCACCTCTCCGGGCCCCAGATGCTTGCTTTGGCTTGGGGGAAGAGGTTTCTCGATATCTGACACCTCTTGAAAGTGTAGTTTGGCAAACAGAGAGTTTGAAATCCATTCCAGCCAGCCAGGCCTGCACTGAAGGCTGCCTAAAAACACCTGGGTACCTCCTCGTGTCGATGAAAGCCAGGCCTCCTGTCTAAAAACCCAGTGGCAGGGCCTCCACCCTCCCACCTTGCTCCCTGCTCTGCTCTGCTGTCCTTTGAACACTGAAATCAATTAATAGCTTTGGTACTGGAAACAGGTGGTAGAAGCCACAAGAGAGGCCTGACTGGACTGGAAGCATCTTTTGAGAGTTCGGATGGGGGATTTTTTTTGTTGTTGTGGTTTATCTATTTCTCTCTTTTAAAAAATTTTTTATTTGTAAATTATACATGACATTAACATGCATTTCAACACGTCATGCATAAATGGAGTGTAACTTCTCATTTACCGGGTTGTACATGATGCAGAATTACACAGGTCTTGGAATCATATATGCACATAGGGTAATAATGTTGGATTCATTCTACTGTCCTACAACCCCCAGGTCCCCTCCCCTCCCTTCACTCTCCTCTGTCTAATCCAAAGTACTTCTGTTCTTCCCTAGCCTCCCTCCTTACTGAGAATCAGCATCTGCATATCAGAAAACGTTCAGCCTTTGGTTCTTTGGGATTGGCTTCGGATGGGGGATTTTTGAGGTGGGTTCATCCCTCCAGGCCCTGATGCACCCCTCTTCAAGGCCTTGCAGGTGTGTGGACTAATTTAGGGCATCCCTGGAAATGACAGGGAAGACATTCAAGGGGTCTTTAACAAGAAGCCCTCTCTTCACAACCACCCAGAAGGCTGTGGAAGTTGGTACACCTCTTCTTCCTGGGAATCAGAACTACTTTCCAGGGCTTACATGTGGGTGGGTTTCAATGGCCCCCACATAAACTAGCAAATACCCTGTTTAAAGAAAACAGTTTTTAAGGTGCAACAGAATAAATCAGAGTGGTAAAGCTGTAGCTGGGCAAGCAACTGTGGGCACATAGAGGAATGTGCACACTGTTAAATCAACGTAATGGGTAACACGTCCTAGCACTGGGCAGGAGGGGTCTTGTTGCTGGGTGGAAGGGGCCACTGCCACACAGATTCACATGGTCTCATCCAGACCCACACCCAGCGCAGTCCCCATCACACTGTGCATGGATGTGCATGCATGCATACCGTCACAGTCATAGTGAAGGGATTTTTGCATCATGTGATAGACACATGATGTAACTTGCATTTTAAAAATTTTGGTGGGGTACAGTGGCACACGCTGGTAATCCCAGTGGCTTGTGAGGCTGAGGCAGGAGGATTGAGAGTTCAAAACCAACCTCAGCAAAAGCGAGGTGCTAAGCAACTCAGTGAGACCCCGTCTCTAAATAAAATGCAAAATAGGGCTGGGGATGTGGCTCAGTGGTCAAGTGCCCCTGAGGTGCTAAGCAACTCAGTGAGACCCCGTCTCTAAATAAAATGCAAAATAGGGCTGGGGATGTGGCTCAGTGGTCAAGTGCCCCTGAGTTCAATCCCTGGGTACAAAAAAAAAAAAAAAACCCAAGGTGTAAATTGTTAGGGAAAAAAGGAAAATGAACCCCAATACCTACCTACCTCCCATCCTTCCTTCCTTCACGCCCTGCCCGCCCCCCAGCTCTGAGGATTGAAACCAGGAGTGCTCTACTTCTAAGCTACACTCCTGGGTCCCCATTTCTATTTGAGACCATCTCACTAAATTGCCTACTCTGGCCTTTAATTGGCAATCCTCCTGCCTCAGCCTCCCAAGTAGCTGAGATATTCAGTTTCTTTTTAAATGGTGTGTTCTCAGAGAAGAGTGATGTTGCTGAGAACAGCCTCTTAGTCCCCAAGCCATGGTGGTGCTGCTCCTGAAAAGGGCCTGTGTTGGGGGCAGGGCACGGGGTTCTTTTGGTATCTGCTTTCCCAGTCTGTAATCCAGGCTCCTCCTCTGGGGACCTGTTTCTGCTCCGCTGTACAGTGAAAGCGTGAGGCCTGATGAGCTCGGGAGCTCTTGGAGGGCTGATTGATGGTTTGGAAACCTCAAATGCATAAAAGCTTTGGTTACTTTGCAATTTATCCGTTTGCTCCCACTCACTCCCAGCCCAGCCCATCGCCCTTGCTAATGGCTTGCAGTGATTCCATTTGGACCTGCCTGTGGGCATTTCTCTAGATGTCTGTCCTTGTTCTCTGTTAAGGAGGGGGAGGAGAGTGGCTGTGCAGCCTAGGTGAGGGCCACACTGGGCTCTGTGTGCCCTGGGTCACAGGGTGGGCACAGAACCCAGATGGGGTCTTGGAGCATGGCTTCACCACCTTGTGCCAAACTTCTCATCTAGGTGGCTTCAGGGCAGGGCCCTCTTGGCTGTAACCTGGGATTTCTTTTTTGCCTAACTCAAGTATCTCCACACACTGGGCTGGTCCCGGGGAGCTGTGAGCTGAATCCCTCTCTGGCTAAGTGCATAACTTTTCTTTGGCTCCACATGCATGTTCCAAATACAAGGGTTTACATATAGACATATCTATTTGCAGATAATTTGTCTGAGCCCTTATTATCCTGTAATTGGGTTAAATACTGCTGTGTAGGCAGCAGCATACCAAAGCCATTGCGGAATCCTTGCAAGACCTCAGCACCCACCCCCTTTCCTCCTGCAGGCCTATTGGAAGAAAAAGGTAGAAATATGAATTAAGAAAAGGAGAATATATTTCTTTCTTGGAATGAGCTATTTAAAGAATGAGCCAGATGTGCAAGTAGACATTTTTTCCCTTTGCTCTTTACATTTAAAAAACTGTGTGCCTGGATGTGTGTGTGTGTGTGTGTGTGTGTGTGTGAGAGAGAGAGAGAGAGAGAGAGAGAGAGAGAAATAGGAGAGAGATATACCACTCCCCTCTTCCTGTGGAGTCCATCACACTTAAGTAAATAAATGCTGCTAGCTGGTGGATCTGCTGTCCTTGGCTTTGGTTCAGAGCCCCTGGTCTGTGGCAGACGGGCCTGCTCAGAGCTCTTCACAAAGGCCACACACACTGTCCTTTCACAAAGACTTATCACTTTCCCATGAGTTCCCAGGTGAGATATAGCCCTTCCAGGAGACCCCAGCCCTGCCCTGGCACCCCCTAGGATTGACAGGGCCTTTTGGGAAGCCCATGTGTCTAGTGGCTGGAGTGCAAGCTTTACAGTCCCCGCTCAACAGTGGGACCCAGGCCTCATGTTACCTGGTTCTCCCCAGGGAATACACTCTTTAATATTTGAATGGTTTTATAGAATTCTTCCTAAAAAGTGCATATATTGGAGTTAAGGGTGTAGCTCAGGGGCAGAGTATGAGGCCCTGGGTTCGATCCATAGTACTGAAAATAATTTTTTAAAAAGAGCATATACTTTAATTGAATATGTAAAATGGAGTAAAATGCAGGTCAGCCCTGCCAGCCTGGAACAGGCTTGGCACTGAGTGTCAGAGCCAGAGGGCATCATTTGCTGAGATCTTTTTTTTTTTTTTTCTGGTACTGGGAATTGAACTCAGGGACACTGGGTTGCTTAGGGCCTTGGCTAAGTTGCTGAGGCTGGCTTTGAACTTGTGATCCTCCTGCCTCAGCCTCCTGAGCCACTGAGATTACAGGCAAGTGCCACCATGCCCAGCTATCTGAGGTCTTGATAGTGCCAGGATTGTCCCCATACAGAAAGTTGGCCTTGCCTTCGGGGGATGTGGGAGGGTGAAATGAGGTAAGCCCACTGTCCCTTCCCTTCCTCTTTGTTTGTGCTGTCCTCATGCCTTCTGCCTTGCTGGCCAGAGTCACTGTCAGTCCCTAAGTCCCTAAGTCACTGTCAGTCCCTAAGTCCCTAAGTCACTGACAGTCCCTAAATCATCCTGGCTCTGCCAGGCCACCGCCACCGCCCAGGATCCTCTTCTTCTCACCTTTTCTTTCCTGATGCTTTTGGTCAGAAAAACCTTTCCAAAATGTAAATCCCCTGTGCCTCCCCTACTGAAAACCTTCAGAATTCCCTGTGCTCTGAGAACAGTGTGAGTGCTTGACGGTCGCTCGGAGCATCCTCGTCCAGCGCTGCCTGCCTCCCGCGTGCCGGGCCCCTGTGCTCTGCACTCCAGGCCACCCCCTGGCAGGTCAAAGCAGGCAGGTCTTTCCCCTTTCTTGGCTAGTTTCTGTTTCTCTTGGGCTCAATCCAGTTGTCACCTCCTCTGGGAAGCTTTCCTGGACTGCACTAGATTACCTGCTCTGGGCTCCCTTTTCCATGGAACTCATTACCCCAAATCCTTCCTGTTTGCCCACATAACTCTCTCCAAGGGGCTGGGCCTGTCTCCGACCCCCGGACTCCCAGCATCCGGAGCAGTGGCAATGAGCAGCCGCTGTCCATCCTTGAGGCTCTATGGCTCTTTCGTTGCTCCTTCTTGCTCTTGAAGGTCTAGTGTCATCCCTGGTGACAGGGATGGTAATGACCACCCCAGGAGCTGCAGGCTGAGTGAGGCTCTTCATCTCCACCCACTTAGGCCCAAACCATGGGGACTTTAAATAGTCCCTCTGTTGGCTCTGCTGTCAATTCTCACCTCTTGCTGCTGACTGCATCCCTCCCTTTAAGCAGTTACTGGGCAAGGGCCTCGCCTATTTTACAAATTAAATTGCAGGGCTCTGAGCTGTTTTCCCCATGGGGCAGGAGTCTTGTTCCCTACCTTTGTGTCTGTGGCTCTGTGGACTGTCGGGTGACTGGCGTCTGGCTTTTGGACCAGCGGTGGGGGCTGCTGTGTGAGGTGCAGGAGCTCCTTCAGTGTCAGCTGCAGCAGGGAGCACTTCCGGATTGTTTCAAGGGCTCATTTGATTAAGAATAACTTGAATTCCTGGAACCTGCTTTGAAAGCTTGCATCTGTGTAAATGTCAAGTTTCTTAGTGTCAAATTAAAACCACAGAAAGGATAGATGTTTTGCTTAAGCTGGAGGAGGACTGGCCCACTTGGAAGAAGGCTGCACGGGGAGGCCAGATGGGGTAGCCAGTGTGGAGTCCGGGCCCCAAGGCGCCTCTCCTCTCACCCTGTGGGCGCGAGGCAGCGTGGCCTGTAGCCGTGTCCTGTCTCTGGGGCAAGTCAGTGCACAGGGTCCACCTTGAGAAAGACAGGGGAAAGCCAACCATCAAGCTGATATGGCCCCGGGAAGATGGATGGTTGCACCATTGACCTGCAAAGAGCAAACCGCCAGCAGCAGGACCCAGGACCCCACCGAGTCTGATTGCCTCGAGGAATAATTTGCCAGAAAAAGAGAGAAGGAGGCAACCTATGGACCAGGGTTTCTTGACCTGCACACTCTTGCCCTCGGGGCTGGGTGATTCTTTGTTGTTTTGGAAGGTCAGGAGGCTGTGCTGAAGTTCAGCAGTATCCCCACTAGTCTCCACCTGGATGCCTCCAGCACCCCACCCAGTGTGACAACCAAAACTGTCCCCAGACATTGTCATGCCCCCTCTTGGGAGCAAAATAGCTCCAAGCTAAGAACTCCTGCTATACCTTATTTGGATTCAGAAACAAAGTGTTCAAAAATGAAAACAGGACCATGTAGGAGATAATTACAGGGCTATATATTTGATGCTATTAAAGAACTGTAAATTTCCAGATACGTAATGACATCATGAGTACCCTTGTCAAATTCCCTTATATTTCAGAGCTATACACTGAAATATGTGAATGAAACGATCATGAGAGGTGGCTGATGTGTGGGGCTCATTATTCCTAGCCTCTGCATTTTTTATGTCTATTTGACAATTTTCACATAAAATATGTAAAAGGGAAAAAAAAGAATAAAAGGAGGGAAATAATAGGATTTTGAATCTGGAGACATTTTTTTTTCTCCTCAAGGAACCGCTGTCACGTTCTCATCGCCTTTCCCAAATCTGCCCTTTAATCAGATCCCTCTGGAACCCCGTGTCCGAGGCATTTACCACCTTAAGGAGCTCAAGCTGTGCAAAGAAAAGTCCCATTTGGTGGAGCCTTGGCTCCTTGAGAATTTTAATTGTGAATGTTATCTGCAGGACCCGTCTTGCCCAAGCAGCTCTCTCCGTAATGAGTTCTGGCAGTGGAGGCCAGGCGTGCCACAAATGGCTTTGGCATGCAAGCATCCGGGATTGAAGGAAGGAGCGAGCGCATGGGCAGAGTTCAAGGTCGTCTGCTGGGTGTGGGAGAGATGGGGTAAGACGTAAGTCACTGCCTAGAGGAGTTTGCTGTCTAGCTGGGGCTAGAGATGTTTAAACCACGAACATGAAAGCCATTCAGAAGGAAGTCAGCGCTAAGAATACTCAATGCGACAGGGCATGGCCAATTTCAAGGAATGAAGAGAGCAAAGTCCCAGCTAAAACCTTGGGGACTGATCTCAGGAAGAGCGGCACGAATTCTTATGACATCCAGTTGCTTTTCTTCGGTCCTTTCAGTTGTGAAGTCATAAAAGCCTCCCTACTCCCTAACAGATTTGGGGGGGGGACTTGGCTGGTTACAAAGGGGGAGAGTCTGCTTACATTCAAAAGCGGGGGAAACCCTGTTGAACTACTGCAAGAAAAGGAAAAAATCAAAAAAAGCTGTTGATGGCTTAATATGCTCTTTAGCGGCTTCAGAAGATCTGAGTCATGCCTTTTCCTAATGTGTCTTCCCATGTCAAAATCCACCACCTCAAAGGGAAGCGGAAGATGGTCTTATGGAGACCACGCTCATGACAGCCACAAGTGAGCGGTGCCAACGCGTTAGCTCATCGCCCGGAGCGCAAAGCCCTTTTAGGAAATTGATTTTCCTTGGATAAAGTCACTTCCCGTCCCTGCACCTCCGTCTCTTCCACTGCAAGATGAAGCAGTTGGATGAGATCAAGCGTGGCAGATTTGCAGCTCACTCGACACTCCTTCCTGCTCCCTGCCCATGGCAGACATTGCTAATTGATCTAAGCACCCTTTTCCCCACCCAGCCCAGACATGCTGGGTCGCCTCAAAGGAGGATTCCAGGTGCCCGAGATCCACAAGAGGGAAAGGATGCTTGCCTCAAAACTACTTATTCCCTCTGGCCTTCTATATCCCTGAATCCTGTGAGTTAAAAAAGCCCTGATCACGAATACATCAATAAGGAGAGAACCCCGGCACACAATCAATTCACGTCATTGTTGTCAATAACCAAAAGGGCTGAGTGATGTCACAGGAGCTGAAATTTGGGCAGAAGACATGCTCCACTCATCTTCTTCCTCCCACAACTGAAGGGGCTCATGATTTGGGCAGGGAGGGAGGCATTTGAGAGGAAAGACCATCACCAGTGCAGGGCCAGTGAGTGACTTGGGATGTTCAGCAACCAGGCTGCAAAAGCTGGGGTTGGTGACATGAAGGGGGCAGTTGGAACAGGTTTCCCAAGAATAGGAGACTTGAGTTAAAGCTTGAAGGATGAGCTGAGCAGACAAAGCAGCCAGAAGAGCCCTGGTCCCCCAGAAGGTGGGTCCTGTTGAGGGTGCTCCTCTGCTCTCAGGGGTGGTAAACATGCCCCCTTCTCTGTTTCCTTTGCACCGGGCTCTTTTCTCTATCTATTCTCCCAGTGAGGCAGCATCCCAGGGTGTTAGGTGGTGAGGCCGTCCTAACAGCATCCAGTGGTGGAAAAGGACATTAAGCTTCAGAGACCCACATTTTCTCCCCACAAAGGAGATACCTGGATGATGTTCACTGGTGTGTGAGTCTTCTACCCATTTGCCCAGAGATCAGGGAGCCCCTGATCTTAACTAATCTTAATTGATTCTTAATTTAAAAAAATTGAGAGTGTGCCTCAACCAAACTGTTAAGGGGTGTACTAGAGGTCTCCTGTGTCTCTCTCTTGGGTCTGACCACAGCTCAATGGAGTGTGGTCTGAAGGCGGGTCCTGGCTACTGGGAGGCACACTCTCCATTCTTTTTAATTAAGAATTAATTAAGATTAGTTGTTATTTCCTTTTACCCAGAATGAACAGGGTCTTTTCCCGTGACATGGTCTTACAATCTCCCATTACCCAGTCAGGGAAAGCAAACTTTCGATTTGCAGAATCTGCCTTGGCCAGTCCTATTTCTTCAGTAACAGTTTGGGGTAGTGGTTTTGAAAGCAGGTAAAAGATCCAGCTGATAGAAACACACATGGACACCCTGACTTATCCCCCCCCCCCCCCCCCCCGTGTGTCCGCCCCTCCTAGTAGCCAGGTTTTAATGCAAGCTGGAGCACAGCCCCTGGACTGTGAGCCCTGAGAGAGCCCATTTTCATAACAAACACCTCAAGCAGTCCCCCAGGCCACTAAGGACCCCATCCTTCAGACCCTGCCTATCTCCAGGCCCATTTTCTTACTATTGTCTGAGAAATCTACTTAACAGGTCCATTGGACTTGCATGTCAAATAAAAATCAACATCTTAGAAATCTGAAAATACCCTACCTAAATACCCCTCAATAGTCAATGGTTATGTAAATTGTGGTATAGTTATATGGTGGAATACTATACTGCAATAAAAACGAGCAAACTGCAACCATACTCGGAGTAGGAGAGCACGTAAACATGATCCAGGATATAGAAGTCAAGAGAGTGATTCTCTTTGGAGAATAGTCTGGAAGGCAGTACGAGGGGGTTCTGGGTGCTTGTAATGCTCTGTTTCTTGATTTGGGTGGTGAACACTTGAGCTGATCTATTTATGAAAATTTGACAAGTTGTTCAGTTAGGATTTGTGTGCTTCCTGCATATTATACATCAATAAGAGCATTTTAAAAATTGGTCTTTTGTGTATATCTTGTTGTATGAAACATCCAGAATGGATAAATCCATGGAGACGTAAAGCAGACTGGCAGTTGCCAGGGGCTAGGAGTAAGAGTAGCAGCAACTGCCGGATGACTGCGGTTTCCTTTTGGGGTGATGAAAATGTTCTGGAACCAGACGGAGGTGGTGGTTGCACAACATTGTGAATGTGCTAAATGCCACCGAATCGTTCACTCTAAAATGAATGGTTAATGGTTAATTCTATGTTCTGTGAATTTTATGTTTAAAAAATCCTGTCCAGCCTGGGCCACCCTCTGGGACCATCTTTGTTGCCCTGATTCCTGCAGGCCGATGGCTTTGCCTTCCCTCCTGGCTTCTGTGGAGGCTACAGATGACTGAGGTTGAGGGGCTCTGGTCTGAGCCCCATATCACCAGGGCATGAGGCCTAGTGAGCTATGACAGTGACATCCAGCCCACTCCAGGGCCAAAGGGTTCTGGGCTCCAGGGCCTGCAGCTCTGTCCTTGCCCAGTCCTAGGCAGAACCGGATCTGGACTGTTCCTGGTGGCCTTGGGAGGAGGCTCCCATACGCGGCAGTGTGGGAGCCTGGCTGGCCAGCAATGGCCCCTCACACTGTTATGCCTTTCTTAGCAATAATGTTTAGGTTCTGGAAAGAGTTCCAAGATATATATAATTCCTCATGCTGAGTAAGGGCTCCAGCCCATCCTCTGCTGCTGCAGGGGCTACTGCTCTCTCCAGGAATGTTATTACACCAGTCTTGGCCCGCACTAGAGATGGGAGCCTCTCAATGTCCTCATTATGTGCTCCGTATTTTTCAGGTCATGTAATTCAGCTGTAAAAATTTGCCCCTGGCTGCACCTGGCATAGGAGTGGCACAGAGGGTGTGTTTATTTTTTTTTTAAGGTGCTGTTAAAAATAAATTTAATAAAAGAAAGAGCAAGAGACTGAGACTGTGTTTAATTTGAACTATGGAGGAAAAGACAGGAACACAAGGGCTGCGATCCTGGCGCTGGGGCTGTGTGTGTGTGTGTGGGGGGGGGTGGTGTGTGGTGTGCACAAGCACGGGCGAATGAGCTTCTCCTGCATAACTTAAAGCCAGCTTTGTTTATTAAACTGAAATTTTCCAGATCGTTGGGTTGTGATGTGGCTTACTTTATACTGTGCCATATCCCATCTTAAACACACATAGGTACATAAGTGAAAACCAACGGAGCTACTTCAATTAGTAACAGCCCGGGCAGCAATTAACTTTAAATGAACATTTTCATGAGGTCCCCACCTCCCCTTCCTTTCCTTAGCCATGTAATTAATGAGCTGGATGAAGCTGGTCTCTGTCTGTGGGACTGAAAGTTTTGACTCTGGAATCCAGGACATGTAAAGGGAGAGGGAGGTAACTTCCATCCCCCAAAGCTCAGGTGGTAGGTGACACAGCCTGGGAGATGAGATGTAACCCAGCTGACCTTATGATCTAAGCCAGACCCCAGAATATTTGGTCTGACAAGGTCTGTCCCACGTGTGGCTGGGGGCACCGTGTTGGACGTTGGCTTCTCCACCAGATCTGTAATGATTTCAAGAAAAACTGGAATGTCTGAAACAGGCATGTCCCAGAAGGACAGAGATGGTCCTGGTAACCAGGAAGTCAGGGTGAGGGGTGGGGGGACCCTGATGCACCAAGTCATGCCTTTTCCCACTAAAGTTATATGGCGAGGTTTCTGTCATGTCTGTGACCTGCTCAAAGTTTCTACCACAACCAAAGCAAGAATGGAGGCTGGGTCCACCATGGAAGAGGACAGGGTCCTGGACGGCAGGGACTGGTTTTGAGGGGCAGCCTGGCATCAGAGACTCCTTTTCCCCACTAGGAATAGAAACTGGGGTCCAAGGAGGATCCTTCCTAACCAGATTCATTGGCAGTCTCCACGTTTGCACCCCACTAGGTGAAGCCACAGAGCTGGTGCGGGCTGGTGCGTGCGCCTCTCCAGGGACTCTGGGAAGCCAACCCCGGGCTGAGCTGCAGGAACCTTCCAGGTCCTGTCCTCCGCCCTGTGCGCACAGCCCCTGACGGTCACTATCACTGCAGTGGACAGAGGCGCCCACCGCTGGCTCACGTGGAGATGAGGCGCATCCACCTAGGCTCCCAGCCACATGCCACCTGACCTCAGCTAGGACACTTCTCTTGCTGGCGGTAGCCTTTCCCCCCACTAGTTGACCGTCTGTGGACGCAGTTTCCCTACAGACATCAGCCCACAAGCGGCTCAGTCTTCAGCCCGACTCGGGCGCCACCTGGTGTTCACAGGGGTCACTGCCGGTGGATTCCAGCGACCCGAAGAGCACCCGGGGGTTTGCTTGGACTTGTTTTCCATGCTCTTCTTTTATACCTGGGAAGGTGGGTAGGCTCTGTGGTGAGAGGTGGGGTCTGTCCCCATTAAGTCAGCTTGACAGTCACGTCCAAGGTCACGCTGTGTTGTGCTTTCACAGGGAGCTGGCAGGGGCCCTCAGTATTTCAGGGGGTTATTTTTTATATAGGTGAATGATCCATAGGTAGGTAGATAGTAGGAGATGTGGACAATGAACTGGTTAGGAGCCTTATCCCAACCAGTTGCTAACTGTCTGATGGTGGGCAAGTTACTTAAACCTCTGTGAGCCTCAGTTTCTTTGACTGTAAATAGGGATAACTGTACCCACTTCAGGGGATTATGTGAGATGCGACATGAGAGAAGTCCTGCCCAGCTCTTGACAACGAAAAGCATCCAATAAATGTGACTACCTTCTTTCTTAGCAGATGTAAGGAGACAGAAAAAAATAAAGTCAGTGGCACAATGAAAGTTTATTTCTTGGTATGTGTGGACAGGCTAGAAGAATTGTGGTGTTGTGGGGGACCGTCCCTTCTTGCTGGCCTCTAATTTCTTCCATAGTGTTTGCATAGCCAGGGAAAGTCTGGACGCAGTGTGGTGACACTGGCCACACCTTTTTCGGAGAGGCCAGTGGCAACTTTCCATTCCAGACCTTGTATAAAACTGGTTAGTAAGTTATGAAGAAAACCACTGCTGACTACGGGCTAGGAAAGTTCCCCAGGACCAGGCACCCCACATGGGCAGACTCCACAGGGTGCTTCTCCCCCTCCCTGATGAACACCACTGTGACAGAGGCTCACTCCGCAAGTTCAGGAACACTGCCCCATAAGGACTTGCAGCAGCCACTGAGCCAGGGGACAGTGAGGGCCATACAGCTACAAATCCTATCTGTCCTCTTCCTGCTCCTCCCCTCTGCCTTTCGGAGCTGATGATCTCTTCGGGGTCTCCTTTTGGAGCAACAGCCTGTCCCTGAACCAATCAGAATCGCCTTTCCCCGTGGGCCTCAGCCCCAGGCATAAATCAAATCTCCATTCCTGCCCATGGGTCATTGGTGGGGCTCCCAGCTGTCTTCCAGGGGTAGTTCCTGGCATGTGGCTGTATTGAGAATGTGAACCGTAACATTAACACTTAAAAGAAAGAAAGAAAGAAATACCCCTAAAGAGACTAACATCAGGTCCAGCCAAGGTCATAAATCAATGTCAGTAAATTTATAAACAGTTCATAAATGTAAGTGCTTTTCACAGGGCTGTTTGTTATTGTGTCGGCGGAGGAGGGCCGGGGGCGCAGGGAAGCCCTGCTGCACTCTGTCCTCCCAGTCTCCGCCGCTCGGAGGGCTCTGCTGCACGGGGACAGCCCTAAATGCTGACATCCCCTTGGTTAGGGCTCAGCAGAGCCTGAGTGAGGGTGTGAGAGCCAGCCTGGCTGACAGATAAGCTGAGCCCCGAACTTGAACGGAGATTTTGAAGACATTTATCAAAAAAACTCAACAATAGCAACTCTGACTCTTTCTCCAGTTTCCCTTGGCTACTTTTCTAAATATTCTGCTCTTGGGAGCTCTGGTGGGTAGTGCAGGGCTTGGGAGGGTAACAACCTTGACAGAGGGTGGAATTCTGTGTGCACACAGCCCCTCCGCATGCTCAGGTAGAACTCCCAACAGCGCTTGCCTCCCCTGGGCCCAGACACTGGCTCTGAGGCTGAGGACAGGACAAGCCAGAGAGTCTTGACTAGAGGGGAGAATGGCTGACCCCCACTGCCATCCTCTGCCACGGGGCCGCACAGCAGCAGTGCTTGGGAGTCGGAAATTCAGAGCAGGTCTTGGAAAAGGACTTCTTCCTCTTTCTCTCTCCATTGAGACTAGGAAACACACACTGTCCCCTCTGTAGGTACCCCTTGACTCATGTACATACCACTTCCCCATTAGCCCAAACCAAGAGCCCCTATGCATAGAAACTCCTGCTAATGAGTGCTTGGGGGTAGGGTCAGGGCATGGGGAGGTCCCGTTTTCTCCCCAGAAAGCTCAGGTTTCTGGGGATCCAGCTCTGGTCTAGCCTTGGAGCCCTCTGGAGTGTCTACCCTGACACATAGCCACGTACCTGACCCATAAAAGTGGAGTGTGTAAGACTGTTGACCACTTTACTTTCCAAACTCAAGATTCATGAGTCCCTCCAGAGTGGCACAATGAAAGTAGGTGCTTAGATCCAGTGCCTTCTGGAAGCTTCTCCCACCTCAATTCGGAGACACATACATTCTAGGTATGATTGTAGCTCTGCGCACAAAGCAGTTCTTTTAGAGAGTCTTTTTGACAATGCAATTGTCCATTGATTTATAAAAGTTGTTCTATTTGTTCTATAACCTTGTCCCACCATTTCTGGGAGACCCTGGTCACTGCACCCTCTTTGAGAGTCTGCTGAGTTTGGGCAGAGCTGCCCTGTTCGGGCAGAACTGCCCATGAAAAAATCCCTTCACCGATCGCACCTTCCAGGCCAGTACTAAGCAGGGATTTCATTTATTTGAAAAGTAGGTATTAAATATGTCAGATATAGGAAGTTAAATGTAATGGGCCCAATTCTACACTCGGTTCCATATGCGTAAATCCCACTGATGGAGAACAGAGCGTGGCTGGGGCTGCAAAAATGAGGTCCCAGTTCTGTGGGAGGAAATTGCGCCCTTGATGGATCTTAGCTGACATTCTAATGGACATCAAATCAGGACTGTTAAAACTGCAAGGGGCCCTCAAGTTCCCAGGGTTTGGTTGTACATTTTCAAGCTGTGGGGGTTCTCACACACCTCTGCCTTATTGCTTGGAGATTTTTGTTTGTTACTTCCAGTAAACATTTGCCATTTTTGTTTCAGTTCAGAGGTACTTGAGCTGTTTTCCAAGAAGGTGACTGGATGCTTGACTAAAGAGCAAACATTTCAGAGCTTTAGCGTGGGAAACAGCCCGAAAGCCTCTAGCAACTGAAACAGGATTTCAAGTCTTGCTGCTCAAAGTGTGGTCCCCGGACCAGTGGCATCAGCATCTCCCGGAAATCTGTGAGAAAGCAGGGTTTCCAGTCCTGCTCCAGAAATACTGAATCCAAATCTGCATTTTTGGGGAGATTGAACTCAACAATAGCAGCTCTGACTCTTTCTCCAGTTTCCCTTGGCTACTTTTCTAAATATTCTGCTCTTGAACTCAGGGGCACTCAACCACTGAGCCACATTCTCAGCTCTATTTTTTTGTTTTATTTAGAGACAGGATCTCACTGAGTTGCTTAGCGCCTCCCTTTTGCTGAGGTTGGCTTTGAACTCTGATCCTCCTGTCTCAGCCTCTGGAGCCACTGGGATTATAGACATGGCCACCACACCTGGTTCCAAATCTGCATTTTTAACACAGTCCCAGGTGATTCATGAGCATATTACAGCGAACGAAGCCCTGGATTAGAAAATAAATGTTGGACATGACCCATCCTTCGGTGTGAATTTATCACCAGGGACCATCTTAAGAACTGCAAGAATCAGTTCAGATGCTCATGACATGTCTGCAGCGGTACCTGACTTGCACCAAGTTTGTCCCCCTGATTGGGCACTAGACTCACCAAGGGAACTTTTAAACAATGTAGGTGTGCAGAATTTACCCCAGAAATTGTGACCGAGTTGGCATCTGAGACGGGGCGGGGATGTTCATGTTCACTTAGAGTTCTCCATGTGATTCCACTGTGAAGTCTCCCAACAGCCCCTGGGATAAAATACGGCCTTGAATGGCCAGACTTCTTTAGGAACAGGAGTTTGTCATTTTCTGATTCAATCCCATGAGTAGTGTGCGGGGCCTCAGGATAACACAGAAATGGGATGCTGCTGTTGCTCTCCAAGGACTTGGAATTCAGCTGAGGAAACATGAGCTCCTTTCAGGGTGAAGGGAGAGCTAAGATGAAGTGCCACAAGCATGATTCGAGGGCCTGGCAGGAAGGGACAGAAATAAGACAGAGCAGAGAGAGCTGGGAAATGCTGGGTCTAAGAGAGGGGAAGGGCCTGAGTGACACGTCCCTGTGGTGTATCAGAGCTGGCAGGACCTTAGGAACCTTCTAGTTTTGCCACAGGAGACCATAAGCAGGGTTTTTCAATCTCGGCCCTATTGACAGTTACAGTTAGATAATTCTGTGCTGTTAAGGGCTGCCCTAGGTGTTTGGGGGGCTTCCCTGGCCTCTGCCCACCCAACGCCAGTAGCATCTCCCTTCCCAGCTGTAACAACCAGAAATGTCTCTGAACCTTGCCAACTATCCTCTGGGGAGCACGACGTGGATGTTGATTGCAATAAAATGGTGTGTGTATGCGCACACAAGTGCATGCAAGTGCGTGTGCAAGGGCTGTGCCCAAACAACAGAAGTGCTTGCCTCCTCTCTGGGTGGTTAAAGCAGGATGCTGGTGCCAGAGCTTCTTATTTCAGCTCGGCCACTTTCTACCTAACCTGGCCAACCTCCTGCATCTCCATGTGCCTCAGTTTCTCCATGTGTAGAAAGGGTCTAGCAGTGCCTGTCTCCATGGGTTATCATGAAGGTTGAGTTCAGTCACTGGGGCTTGGTACAGCATTTCTAGAACATTGTTCTCAGGTTGGAGCCTTGCTGACCATTACTGGCTCTGAGGTGGCATGAGAAAGACAGAGGTATAAGAAGAGATGGAGGTTCCAGATTCGGTTCTGTCCATTTATTTGAATCTTGTGGGATGAGATTGTATTCATATACTGATTGTGTAATACAACACATACCCAGAAAAGAAAGATTCTAGTTTAGCCTACCTTATCTTTTTAAATGAACTCTTCATTTTGGAATAATTTTAGGCTCACCAAAAATCTGCAAAGGTAGTGTGGCATTCCTGTATGCCTCTTAGCCAGTCCCAGCTTCCCCTAATGCTATTGTGTTTCATTTCTGTGGTGCAATTGTCTAGATGAAGAAACGTTGGTACATTACTATAAGTAAGAGCCAGACTTTGGATTTCACCAGATTTTTCACTAATGTTCTTTTCTGTTCCAGGATTCCATCCAGAATATCACATTTCACTTAGTCATCCTGTCTCCTGTGGCTCTTCTAGCTTTGACCATTTCTCCATCTTTCTTTGTTTGGATGACCTTGACACTTTTGAAGAGTACTGGCCAGATATTTGGCAAAATGGCCCCCCATTGGCTAGGAACTGTGGCATATGCCTGTAACCCTACCTAATTGAAGGCTGAGGCAGGAGGATTACAAGTTGGAGGTCAGCCTCAGCAATTTAGCAAGATCCTGTCACAAAATAAAAAAATAAGAAGGGATGTGAGTATAGCTAAATGGTAGCACACCCTTGGATTCACGCACACATACACACACATACACACACACACGCAACTGGATGTGATGTTTTCTCACGGTTAGACGGGAGGGTGGTTTAGGGGGGCAACAGAGAAGTGAAATACCCTTCTCATGGTGTCACACTAAGGGGTCCAGTCACCAACACAACCTCTCTGGTGAAGCCACCCTGATCATCAGGCCTTGGGCGTGGTTTCCAGGTGTCTCTACTGCAGTGAGCCCTTCCCTCTACACTCTTTGGGAGCCAGTCACCATATGCAGCCCATGGCCAGCTGAGGGAGAGACAAAGTCCCTCCAGGAAGGAGCGTCTGTATGATTTGGAGTTCTTCTGCAGATTTGCCTCTTTTCCCCCAGTATCTATTCATTCCATCATTTCCTTATGTTGATGTGCACTCATGGGTATTTATTTTAGAATAGATTATGATTTATTAGAAGAAATCATCTCATGTGCTTTTACAGACTGGCAAGTTCCAAGATCGACAGTCATCAAACTGGAGACCCAGGAGAGCCAATGATGTAAGTTTCAATATAAAAGTGATATGGCTGGAGACCCCGGAAGGGTTTCAGTTCAAGTCCAGAGATCGGTGAAGGCTGATGTCTCAGTTCTAAGCAGTCAGGTATGAGGAGCCTCTTCCTCAGCCCTTCTGTTCTATTCAGACCTTCAACTGATTGAACAAGGCCACTCCCATTAGGGAGGGCAATTGCTTTACTCAGTTTCTCAATTCCAATGATAAATCTCGTCCAGAAATACCCTCACAGGAACACCTGGAATAATGTTTCACCAAATAGTCAGGCATCCTGACATCTAAGGGTTGACCAAGAAATTAGCCATGTGGGATTAGCAAGCTTGAAGCCTGGACAGGGACCCTCAAGAGAATCCTTCAGACCCCTCTGTGTGAGGTCAGAGGGGAGCCCCAAGGGGAAGGACATAGTCAAGGGATCTAGAAGTGCAATTTCAAATCCCTTCTCATCTGGGAAAATCAGGCACGATGTGGGAGACCGAGGTCAGGACAGAAACGGTCAGAGCTGTTGGACTTTGCGTTGTTTGGGGATCAACAACATGTTGAGATCTCCAGTGTTTGGGGATAAAATGTGGGATGGAAAACATGTAATGACAGACTGTGACACTAATGGGGATGGACCAGCCTTGTGACCGCCAGTCAGGCAGTCTGGTTGAACCTTGTCATCTTCCCCCATGGAACCCACGGGCTGTGGAAAGGCCCCTCTCTCCCCTCCTGGCTCCATGGCACCTTGGTCCTTTGCTCCCCTCCCCCAGGGTCCAGTCTTCTCCTTCCCTTGGCCTCCCAGGAGGGGTCTCAGGTCCCTCTGCTTATTCTACCCACACTGGTCCAGAGGTGGGAGAATCGTGGGGAGGGGGAGAGAAGGGACAGGAGCTGAGGCTGGCCTGGTAGTAAGGGGATCTCGGCCAATGTCACGCCTAAGTCCCCTTGAAGTGTCCTTGGAGCTAACTAGGAGCTGTGGAATTCTCCACAATTTCTTCCCACATGGTGTGGCTGGTCAAGGCAAGAATAACTCACTCTGGAACAAGAGGTGAGTCAAAGCCAACAGTGTCCAGGAGTAGGGCGCAGACAGCCTGACCACAGGCAGGCCCCCTGGTCGGCCTGACTCCCACACACCACTGGGAGAGCCTTCCTGGAAGCTGGAACCCTCCGGCCAGGAAAAAACAAAAAACCAATCAATGCCTAAGGAACCACATGTGGATCCCTGGACTCAGACCATCAAAGAGAAAAAGGAGGAGGAAGAGGTAAGGAAGGCCAAGAAGAGACTGCGATGCAAACGCACTGTCCATAGACCAGCTCCCAGAAACCATGGTGTGACATGTGAGTGAGACGCTTCAGGCACAAAGGGACCCCAGCCAGGCTGCCTCTGGCTGAGAGGCTTCCCCTGCCAAGCAGTCCCCAGGAGAGAAGGAGCTGGGAGAGCAGGGGTTTCTGGGCCAGGCAGACAGCAGGACGGCTGATTCTGGTCCCAGCAGACTGTACCAGGGCTCTAGGGGACCCAGGAGACATAGTCACTGCCCCCCAGTGGGCTGAGCATCCTCTTGAAGAGGCAGGCCTGGCCTGGGGGAGTAGCACCGTGTGGGGACCCAGAGCCTGGGCTAGGTCCTCACACAGCCCTTCATGGGGTGCAGGCTGGTGTCTGTGAAGGTGGCATCAACAGATTGAGAGACAGTCTCAGAAAGATCAAGGGACTGTTGACAAGAAAAACCGAAGGACTCAAGGCTTGCAGGACAAAGAAGATAAAGACAACCCACAGATGGCTTTCTAGATGGACTGCAGAGGCCTGGCTCCCACTGCCACCAAAGTGGCTGGAAACCCAATTGGCCTCCTCTGGGTCACACTCCCATAGTCCATCAGTTATCCTGGTCTTTGCTCCCACCTTTACGTCTCAGGCTGTCATTGCCCTGCCAACCCTTGCTGTCAGCATCTGGGTGGCAGCTGACAGCTGAGGCAGGTGCTCTGCTCTGTCTCCTTCCTTCTCTCCTGTCCCCGGATTATTCAGGGTCTGCAGCTCCTGCCCAGTGTCTCAGCCATTCTTTCTTGACTCCAGGAAACCTGGCTTCCATGCCTCCTGCTGAGTTGGACTTGATGTCACTGCACCCAACTTGGAACCCACAAGTGTGTCGAAGACAGATGCGTGGGACAGTGTCCCTCACGGAACAACCTGTCATTGAGAGAGCAAAGAGGTTCTGACCCTCTGTTTCCATCAAGCTTCATCTTTTTCTCTTTCGCTTTTAATTTTTTGACTCTGGTTCTTGGAGAAAGTTTGTATAGGATTCTCTCATAGTGATAACATCAGTGATCATGATTGCTACTTATTAAACATGTCCCCGTAGAAACGGAGCTTCTGAGCTAGGTGCTTTGTAACATCTAATCCTTACAAGAACTACACAAAGTAGTTGACGTTATTCCCATTTTACCGATGTGGAAATTGAGCAAAAGTGACAGCAGAACTCACTGGCAAAGACTTCTGATTTGGGCATTATCAAATGTAGACTCTGTTTTCAATCAATGGAAAAGTATCTTTAAGATGTGAGTAAAAGTGTAAGCATATTTGTAAAAGAATGAACAGAACTTCTAGAAACTTGAAGTCTAGAAATGAAGTGGAAATTAGAGCTCAGTAGATGTGTTTAACAGAAAAATGTACGAGAGAGAGAGAGAGAGAGAGAGAGAGAGAGAGAGAGAGAGAGAGACTGACTCTGAGGACTGAGGACAGAACCAGAATGTAGCCCAGAGAGGCAACAAAGAGGAAAACAAAAGAGATTAATGCCATGACAGAGAGTCTGAGAAGGTCCACTATGTGTTTCAAAAAGTGAGGAAAGATGGAATGGGTGGGAGGAAATGGACAGCAGCAGAGAACTTTCCAGAACTAATAATGGGGCCGATGTACAGAGCCAGTGTGCCTTCGTGGGCACCAAGGTGGGAGGTGTGGATTTAGAAGCTCAGGGTAAGGTGTGTGAGAAGCAGGTGCCTGGGAGAGTGCTGGGGTGGGGCAGCCCCTGGGAACTGGCCTCCCACACCTGCCGGAGAGCCAGGGCTTGAGGGGGAGCTTGTGCTGCAGGGGGTGCGCCATTCCTGCTGGTGGGGGGATATCACGCCCCACGCCTCAGGGAAAAGCAGAAAGAATAGCAGGGTGGGTTCCTGTCATTTGGTGGCAACACCCTCTGAGAAAGGGAGAGAAGGGACATTAATGTGTCCATCGAGTGGATTAGGGAATCATAGCACAGATGATAGAGTTCTGAAAAGAACTATCGTGGGCAGCAGCCCACCATCAGAGCTCTTCTAGCAGGACCCTGGGATGGCCCCTCTGGATGACCACCATAAACGCACCAAGCCTCAGTGACCAATGAGCCACGGCCATCGTTTTTAGAAGCAGAAACAAATCCCAAACATCGGTGTCTCACAATCCCTCGGAGACCCAGTCTGTCCCTTCCCCACAGTGAAGTCCTAATTACTGACTGTGGGTACCTGATGACTTAGAACCCACCCATGCAGGCTTGTGACATCCATGACAGTGACCCGAACAGGAAATTTAGGAACAGTCACTGAGAACTGAAAACAGGGCTGACACCCTTTTTCCCACGTGCGAGGTGGTGAAGCACAGGTGGAGGCCAGCAAGTCAAATTGCCCCTGCAGGTCAGGTCCCTGCCCATCTCCTCCCACTTGACCTTCACCTGGGTCATTCTAAGACGCTTGAGTTCAGAAAGCAGGAGACAATGGTGGCTGCCCAGGGCCTCTGAACATAAATTCCAGGCCTCTGACTTTCACGAGTCATTTAGCACCTCCTAGTCTCCCTTTTCTGGCAGAGGACACACTAACTCTTGGGATTAAATGAGATGATGTATATTTTGGTAATTTATCAGTAAATGGCAAATATTATTACGAAGCTAATTTCTACTATTCCCACTTTATGATTGAGTTAAATATCTGAAGGATTTGGTTCATCTACAATTAGACATGGTTTCTTCCGACTTAAGGTTTTGAAGGAGGACTTGGAAAATGGTCATGGCATTTCAAAATGAGTTAGCAAGAATGGTTAAAGAAAGAATAAAACTGGGGCTGGGGATATAGCTCAGTTGGTAGAGTGCTAGCCTTGTATGCACAAGGTCCTGGGTTCAATCCCCAGCACCAATAAGTAAATAAATAACAAGAAAGAATAAAATTACCTAAGGGGGAAAAAGTAATGAGCCTGTAATCCCAGCGGCTCAGGGGGCTGAGGCAGGAGGATAGTTGAGTTCAAAGCCAGCCTCAGCAACTTAGCAAGGTCCTAAGCAACTCAGCAAGACTCTGTCTCTAAATAAAACATAGAAAAGGGGCTAGGGATGTGGCTCAGTGGTTAAGTGACCCTGAGTTCAATCCCTGGTATAAAAAAAGAAAAATAATTGTAAATAGGTTAGAAGTTTCACTTCCTTTAGATCCTTGTTTGACAGCGATTCTCAAGTGGGGCAGCCTGACTTTTGCATGCATCTTGAAGATGTTCTTCCCATTTTGCCACATTCTGCATTTTTCCTACTTCACTGTACTAAACAGGGCCCAGTGGGTTTGAGAGTAGAAACAGTGGGAGCCTGGCAGAAAGAGGTGTGATGGTGTTCATGTGTGTTAGAGGATCAAAGTTGTGGTTAGACAGATGGCCCAGCCTGGAACGCATCAAGATCTAAGGGACAGGTCCCAGTGTCTGGGTGCTGCAGCTCTGAGGGCTGAAGTTCGAAAGTGTGTCACAGGCCAAATAACGTTGGGAACTAGTGTTCTGCACATTTGAGGAGCAGGCACGGTGGGTGGTCTGAAGGGATCCGGGCAGGAACATGACAGGAGGAAACGAAGGAAAGGAAAAATTAGATTCAATAAAAAGCAAAAAAATTCCAAATGGTGAGTTCGTTCTATTTGGCTGCAGTAAAAACCCCTCCAGGGAACATGGTGGAACTTGAGTCATTGAAGCCTTGGCTGGGAAAAGCCGTGGAGGATGTATGAGAGACAAAGCTGGAGTGTGGATTAGTCTGGTGGTGGGAGCAGAAGACCCAATCAGTGATTTTAATCGACGTGGCTCTGACTCACCAGACATTCCCCCCTGCTGTCAGATTCTGTTGAGGCTCAACTCAGGCCAGATGATGGACGGGGCCTGACACATGTGAATGGATCCGTGTGTAAAGAGAGGTGTTTTCCAAGTTGTCGTTGCCACGTGTCCACGGGCAGACTGGAAGGTTTAGAAAGTTAGCCTGTTTGTTCTCATAATAAATTTCACATTTCTTGCAGAGTTCGTTTTTATGGCAGAGAGGGGAGAAGAGAAGCAAGAAAAGGAGATTCCATTTGAGTTTTCAGGAAATAATATTTTTAATTAGAAACCTCCCACACATTTCAGATTTCTCACTAGTGCTTAAGTTCACTGCCGTCTTGTGTGTGTGTGTGTGTGTGTGTGTGTGTTTCAATAAAAGCACACTACTGTTAATTATTTGTTTTTCCTAGAAAGTGCTGGTTAAGGTGCGAGTTCTTTGAAATTAGGCCGCTTGGTGCCATCCATGTGATCTGTGTTTGGTCAAATGGCACACTCTGTGTGGTTTGATACTTCATAAAGTGATTGGAAGCCAGGAACCTGCACTCTGCACTTGATATAAACCAGGATTTTACATTCCGAATCATCCATATCTAGCACAACGCTGGGTAAATAGACAGTGCTCAATAATTGTATGTTGACTGTTTTGAGATGCTGCCTAAAGTAATAGACCTTCCAAGGTCTATGTGGGGAGCAAACCAATTGGGTGATTAAATCTAAGCCACTTTCTCAAAAACAGTTTGAGCCAGGCAGGGTGGCACACACTGTAATTCCAGCAGCTCGGGAGGCTGAGACAGGAGGATAATGAGTTCAAAGCCAGCCTCAGCAAAAGCGAGGTACTAAGCAACTCAGCGAGACCCTGTCTCTAAATAAAATACAAAATAGGGCTGAGGATGTGGCTCAGTGGTTGAGTGCCCCTGAGTTTAATCCCCAGTACCCCCCAAAAAATAAAAATAAAAAACAGTTTGCTTTTCATTTCAGAAACACACAGGAACGCCAGGTAAGGAGAAAAACAAAACTAGATTTTATTTGAAGAGCCCTGGTTGGAATGCCACCCATCAAAGACTTAGCCAATATCCCATCAGCTCCTCCTGCCTTGGCTTCTGCATCTGTGACCTGGGGAAGCTGCACCCGATGATCTCCTGCCCAGGAGCCAATCCTGGGTAACAGCACTGCTGTTTGAAAGATGAAATGGGAATATTCTCCTAGAGCAAATGAATGATCCAGGGAGTAAGTTATACTAACACATCCGAACAGAGGAATCAGGAATAAGGATGCTGTGCTGGGATGTAAGTGTACCCCAAAGGCCCATGTGTTGAAGGTTTGTTCCCCAGACCATGGAACTGTTGGGAGATGGTGGAACCTCTAAGATGTGGAACCTAGTTTTAGATTATTGGGAACATGACCATGAAGGGATTATAGGACCCCAGTCTGCCCATCTCTCTCTCTCTCTCTCTCTCTCTCTCTCTCTCTCTCTCTCTCTCTCTCTCTCTTGCACACACACATATCCTGACCATGAAGTGAACAATTTTTGTTATGCCACATATGCCCTTGAGATGTGCTGCCCCCTTCCCAGAGGCCTAAAGTTATGGTCCCAAACCAACATGGACTGAAACCTCCCAAACTGTGAGCCCAAACAATCTTTTCTCTTTGTTCGTTGATTTATCTCAGGTATTTATTACAGCAACAGAAAGCTGACTAATACAAAGGACACTTTGGTTCTGGTTTTGATTTTTTCTTCCCTGGCCTAATTTGCTGTATGATCTTTGACAAGTTACTCAATTGTGTGTCTTTACGGAATGTTCTACAAACATAAAGAGATATTACTGTCAATATTACCAGCAGTCATTCATTAAAAGTGTCTTTGTCTGCTTATTTCTTTAGCAATTCTCAGTCCTTCCCCAAAAGATTTGTAATAACTTAAAAATTAGGTAAGACCCTAAGGAAAATCTGCCAAATCAGAATTCCTTATCCATGCCCCTCCCTCCCTCCCCTCCATCTCCAATGGTAGTCATGAAGGGGACAGTGAACTAACTAATGGGTATTCTATTCTAATCCTGGTCCTGCTAAACCATTGACCTTGTAACTTGAGGAAAATCACTTCACCCTCTGGAACTTGGGGCCTTGAAGTTTAAAATCCTGCCCCACATTTTTTGCACTCGTTCCATACAGAGGTGATGCCCAGTTCCCTTCCCATGACTCCTCCTCCTCCGTGACTCACTTCTAACTAGTCGAAGTGCAAAGTGTGGCGGGGCAACCCTGTGTGACCTCCAAGGCAAGGCTTGGTGCCTGCTCAGAATGTGTATTTTTGAAGTCCTAAGTCACTGTGTGGGATTGAGGCTACCGCGAAGCCACCTGCTAGAGAGGTACCTGAGGGAGCCCAGCCATTCAAATTCCCCAACTCACCTCCCAGACATGATGGTGAAGGAGCTTTCAAGATGACTCCAACCACAGACACTGACTGTAAGCTCATGAGAGGCACTGATCTAAAACAACAGACAAATTGGCCAAGACACTCTCAATCTCTTTCCAATGGTGGGATCTGCAAGCCTACGCAGCTAGGATGTGAACAAGACAAAAAAGAAGAAAAGATAAGAGTGTAACCTTCAGAGATTTTCCAAGCCAGAGGGGAGGCCAGGCACTGCAGATACTTGCAGGCAACAGACTCTCTAATGTTAAGTGGGGGACATGGCAGAACCTGAAGTTCTCCCAAGACAGCATGTCGCAAAGTCATGTCTTCGGCCACTCTTGAAGCATGGCACTATTGGTTGACTGTGTCCTCCTAAAAGTTATATGTTGAAGCTTAATCCCCCATGGGATAGTATTTGCAGGTGGGCACTTTGGGAAGTAATGAGGTCATGAGGGTGGGGCCCTCCTGAAGAGGATTAGTGCCCTTATAATAAGAGATGGGAGAGCCATGGTCTTTTTCTCCCCCTGCCCCCACCCCACTCATGTGAATGTAGAATGAGAAACTAGCCATCTAATCTACGAACCAGAAAACCAGTCTTCCCCAGACGCTGACTCCGCTAGCACCCTGATCTTGGACTTCTCAGTCCCCAGAGCCATGAGTCGCTTTTAAGCCGTCCTGCCCAGAGCACCTTGTTATAGCAGCCTGAACCAAGATAGAGTGTTTACAAACAGTAGAGTTCATTCTGGTTCATTTAAGAAAAAAAGGTGAGTTTAATCAAGAATATCTTAGAGCCCATAAAATGTTCAGGAGGGCCAGACTCTGACACTGGCCATAAATAGTGCCCCTACCATATAGCAGGATATGCAGAATGGATCTCCTAGGCAACCAAAGGCCCACAAGGATGGGTAGGGTGTAAATAAGCAGGATGGGGAGAAGCTCTTTCAGGTGAGGGGAAATGGGGTGGATAAGATGGGGAGCAAGAAGGGCTGGGGAACAGAGCGACTCCACTAAAGGTGGGCTGAGTGGCTGAGGGCGGGAGGAGGGGAGGCAGGCCGACGTGCCACGAGCCCTCCATCGCAAGATGCCTGTCGCCTGGCTGTCTGCGCCCCTTCCTCCTGGCTCGTGCCAACCCCACTTGGTCTTTTGGAAGCCGCCGTGCTTCACAGAGCTGGCGGTTCGCAGTTGGCAGGGAGCTCCCCGCTCGCTCTCAGCAGCCGTCGTCGTCTTGTCTTTCCCCTTTCCAACAGGGTGAATGCATTTCTCTTCTGCCGCGCATGCCAACATACCTCGGATTTGCTGGCAACAAGTGCTTCTTGTGTGTTGGTTTTGGAGCCCTTTCGGAGTTTGTCCTATTTCTCTTCCATCTGGGCTAGGAACATGCCAACCAGAGTTTCTCTGGATTTTTTTTTTCCTTAGCCCTGGGCTGCAACCCAAGGAGCGCACATCTAGACCCGGTGGGTCTCAGGCTCTAGGGCGCTTCCCCCTGCACACCTCCCAGCGGGCAGCCAGGCAATCAGCCCATCTAGGTGGAGTCCCGACTGGTGACCCCCTCAGATTGGTGCTCAGGAGCCAGGTTATTACAAATGGACATTCGAGCTTCCACTGGAAATTGGTAATATATATTCTTGGCAGCAATCAGAACAGGCTGTGAAAATTCTTTTAGTGTTGGGCGGTTCCGGAGTGGCGGTTTGTTTTAGCATATTCACAGGCAGTGCCAGCCAGTGGGGGCTGTGTAATGGGAAAACCAGGCTGGCGATGGGGATGTCCGAGGGTGGCAGGTGGAACCCACAGCCATGTGTCCTGGGAACATCAGTCCTGCAGCCTGGAAGCTGCTCCATTATTATTTGTTGCAAAGATGGTTGGATAAATGCAGGAGAAAGGGACGCTTCCTAACACTTGGACTTCACTTGATTGACAGATTCATCATCAAGTATCGGTCTTGGGTTCCACCTCTTGAGTCTACCTCTTTCACCTTTCCAGCCCACTGTCCTCCCCCTTCTCTCCCCTTCCACAAAAGTTCTAAGTCCTGCCCTCAGCAGCTCCCAACCAGGCTTCTGTGACAACTTCTACTCAGGTCACCAGCCTCCAGTCCATTCTCCATGCCCTGAGCACCATTCATCTTTCTGAAAACAAATCTGCTATATGTATTGTCCTGGATTGGACCCTAGAAAAGACAGACGACATCAATATCAAAACTAGGAAAATTACAAAATTCTGAAGCCTACTTAATAACAATGTACCTGTATTCACACTTTACTGCTACCAAATGTGCCATCTCTGTGTAAGATGTTCACAGTGGAGGAAATTAGGTGAGGGGGGTTGTCTTGGTTTGTTTTGTGCTACTATAACAGAACACCCAAGACTGGGTCATCAATTCATTAATTGATTAATTTCAGTAGTAGGGATTGAACCCCGGGGCTCTCTACCACTAAGCTATATCCATAGTCCTTTTTATTTTATTTTGGGACAGGGCTCACTAAGTTGCCCAGGCTGGCCTTGAGCCTGCCTCCACCTCCCAAGTCACTGGGATTATGGGGTTTGCGACTATACCTCATGAGACTGGATAATTTATTAAAAACAATCACTTATTCTTTCATAGTTCTGGAGTATGGAAAGTCCAAAATCAAGATGCCAGTATCTGACCTGGGCTGCCTTACTGCTTCCTCACATGGTGGAAAGCAGAAGGACAAGAGAACAACTCTGCTCCCATGTGGCAGAAGAGCAGGAAAGGTGAGCCCACTCCTGCTGGCCCTCCTCATAGTGCATGGATCCATCCATGTGGCCAGAGCCCTCATCACCTGAACACCCAACACTGGGTCCCACCTCCCAACATCGATGCATTAGGGATAAAGTATCCAACACATGAACTCAAGGGGACTCCTTTAGACCATAGCAGGTATACTGGAGCTCTCTGTACTATCTTTGCAACTTTTCTTGCAATCTAACCTTATTCCAGAATAAATTTTTTTAAAGGCAGCAAATCTGACCATATCACTCTCCTGCTTAAAATTAGGGTGACCACTCATCTGATTTGCCCTAAGGTGGAAAGATTATTACCTGGGATGTGGGGTTTTTACTCTTAAATTCAAGAAAGACCCTGGGTAAGCCAGAACAGCTTGTTACTCTATACCCACAAATGGCTCCTTGTTAGATAAAGATGAAGTGCTGCTTCCTCAGGCTAGCTGACCAGGCCATGCATGGTTTATGTGCCAACTCCTGCCTTTGGCTATAGACCTCCTATAGTCTCCTGTACCTAGAGACTTTACTCATGCTATTTCGCTGCTTGTAGAGTCTTTTCTTTCTTTTTTACCCTCCATCCCCCTGCCCCGCCACCACCACCATATGCAGGTACTCTTGTTTCAAGGACAGCTTGGCTTTTATCTCCTCTAAAAAATCTTTATCTACTCCAGTAAGTTGAAAAGTTATGGCCACACAATAACCTGCATGTGGATGTGTGTGTGTGTGTGTGTGTGTGTGTGTGTGTGTGTGTGTGTGTGGTGCTGGGGATCTAAGCAAGGCCTTGTGCATGCTACACAAGTGCTCTACCCTGAGCTCCATCCCCAGCTCTCACACACAATAACAGCTTCATTCATAATTGCCAGGACTTGGAAGCAACCAAGGTATCATCAGTAGGTGAATGGATCAATAAATTGTGGCATATCCAGATGATGGAATAATAGTATTCAGTACTAAAAGTAAGTGAACTTTCAAGCTCTGAAAAGACATGGAGGCACTTTAATTGCACATCACTAGTGAGAGAAGCCGGTCTGAAAGGGCTACACACTACAATTCCAATTATCTGATGTTCTAAGAAAGAAAACGTATGGACACAGGAAGACCAGTGGTTTTCAGGAGTTGGAGGAAGGGGAGAATGAATAGGCAGATCACAGAGGATTTTTAGGGCAGGGAACAACTTTGTATGATATTATAATGGGGGACACCTGTCATTATACATTTGTTAAAACCCACAGAAATGTACTGCACCCATAGTGAACTCTAATGTCAACTATGAACTTTGGATAATAATGACATCCACATGGGTTCCGTGATGTAACAAATGGACCCCTCTAGTGCAGGATTCGGATAGTGGGGGAGACTGTGATGGGAGGGTCGGGTATGGGAACTCTCCATACTTTGCTCTCAGTTTTTCTGTGACCCTAAAACTCCTCTAGAAAATAAAGTCTACTTAAAATAAACAAAACAAACCAAGGGACTCGACATCTCTCCAGGTACTTGTCCCAGTCTCTCCCCTAGGATGGCCCACTCTTACTCTTTTCTGGTTCCTCTACTCTGAGCCTTGATCTGCCAGAGCCCTTGTAGCAACGTGTTAAACCTCCAGGCTGGGGGGCTGGTGTCTTCTGGTGCACTAGGAGCCCAGCGAGCAGGGATGGAGGCCTACTCATTCCTACAGCCCAGAGCCCAGGGCATCCTGGCACGATCAGTGTTACCCCTCTCCTACAGAGGGCCAGACACTCTTTCTGCTCTCTCCTGAATGCTTGTATTCTTCAGGAAGGAAGAAACGTCCTCTCCCTGGCTGTCCTTCCTGGATACTGCCATATTATTCCCTTGTCATGACACACGCCAGCTTCACCTTCTGCATTTCCTCGGGTTCACTCCTGCTTCCGGCCATCCAGCCTGCGTGCATCTGCAGCCTTGCTGGGTGCAGCTTATGCTGCCCTCCTTCAGCTCAGACTTGGGTCTGATCTGCCCATCCTGACCCCCAGTTTCCTCTGCATCCACCTTGGCCTCTCACTGAGCAGTCCTCCCAATTCTGGCCTCACCTTGTCCTTGGCCAGAAGCTGGGCAGGAGTCCCTGCTCTTTCACTCGGCTCCTTCACTCCGCCCTTCCTTCTCAGCCTTCTGCTGCCCTGGGGTGAACATCTGGCCCAGTCACTTTCCATGGCCCCATGGCAGGGTCATCTGGATCCCCTGAGAACAGGAGCTGGGAGCTCTGCCCTATGGCTGGTGCACCAAGGGCTCCCTGGTTCCCATTTTCACAAAACCAGGCCCATTTCCAGGCTTCTTCTCACCCAGACTCTCTTTAGGATTGGCTGCTGTTGGCCCCTCTAGCCAGGACGACCCTTGATAAGGGATATGGGTCAGTAGGGGAGAAGGACTTTAGTGAGTTTTATTTAAGAGAATTTTACATGCTGATGCCCTGTTCTGGGACAGAGTAGGAGAGCATGGTCCACTTACTTCTCACAAGCAGCCCTGCTCTATGGACAGAGGAAGACTAGGGGCCTCTGCCACACACACACTGCTATTTGCCTTCTCAGAATGTATC